>NC_053399.1:21482081-21814224 GCF_905171765.1 Bufo bufo | reverse complement strand
CTGCCATTCAGGAGCATAGGAAAGCTGAGTGACAACTCTTTTGGGAGCCGTCTTGGACATTACCTAGATTTACCAGATCCCTGAATACCAAATTTGGGTAGAAATCCATTGCTATAGCCATATATGCCATTCACGACTATGGGAAAGCTGGGTGATAACTCCTCAGGGATCTCTAATGATATTAGTCGTAGCTGAATCCAAAGCTTGGGTGAAAAGACGCTCCCATGTTAGTGGGTTATAGACAGACCAGGGCATGGAAAAGCTGGGTGACAACCCCTGGGACAACCCCAGCTTTTCCAGTTCCTTTACGCTGGTACCTGGTAATGCAGAAAGCATCCGCCTCCCCCAATCTTGCATACAGGAGGGCAGAGATCTTTGCAAACCACCAAAAATGACATATTTCATTTTTGGTGGGCATTCCCCTTTAAATGAGCCCTGACGAGCCATTCACACGACAGGGGCAGGCTGCAGACCTCACTGATCGGTCGTCGCTCCCGGTAATCGCCAGCGGTTTAGTTGGGTGGACGGCCAGGGCCCAGAGCTCGCCCTCACAGTGTCCCTGCATTATCAGGAAAGGTTTGTTCCGCTCGTGCACCACAATCTCGAAGATCTCGCTGTCCTGCGTCCCCACCAGTATGTGGTCTCCCCTCCAGCACACGCTCCGCACGGATAAACCTGGAAGCAAAAGGGCGAAACCTTATCTGTGGAAATACAGGTCATTCATTGTGATTTGACACCACAAAGATGCAGTTACTTAAAGGGTTTAAAAGGTTTTATGTCAATCAGAATTCCTGCTGTTGGTTCTTGATATTGTGACCACTAGGTGGCGCTGATCTCTGGGGATTATTAAAGGGCAGATTTGTACCTATGACACTGGCTGACCTGTTCCATGTGCACTTGGCAGCTGAAGACATCTGTGTTGGTCCCTTGTTCATATGTGCCCGCATTACTGAGAAAAATAATGTTTTATAATATGTAAATGAGCCTCTAGGAGCAACAGGGGCGTTACCATTACACCTAGAGGCTCTGCTCTCTCTGCAACTGCCGCACCCTTTCCATCTCTCCACTTTGATTGACAGGACGAGACAGTGAAAACTTTATTACACCCGGTCCTATCAATCACAGTGCAGAGGGCGCGGCAGATGCAGAGAGAGCAGAGCCTCTAGGTGTAATGGCAACACCCCCGTTGCTCCTAGAGGCTCATTTGCATATATTAAAACATCCTTTTTCTCAGCAATGCGGGCACATATGTACATGGGACCAACACAGATGCCTTCAGATGCCACATATAACAGGTCAGCCAGTGTCATAGGGACAAAACTGCTGACAGATGTCCTTTAATAATCCCCAGAGAACAACGCCACCTAGTGGTCACAAGATCAAGGACCAACAGCAGGAATTCTGATTGACATAAAGCCTACAACATTTTTTCGGTGGTACAGGTGCACATTACCTTACCCCTGTGTGTCATGTACTGGCAGCCATATTGATTTCCACCTAGCTTTCCCAGAATCCTGAATGTCAGTTTTTCAGTTACGCAGCCCCATTTTCTTTATCTGTACATAATTAGGCTACTTTGCACGTGTCGCCCACTCGCCCTAGCGAGCCCTTTATCACCCAGCTTTCCCACACATCTGAATAGCAATTGTACCTAGTAGCTATGCACCCCCCCACTTCAACTTCCTGTCTAGTGATGCAACCATGGCTCGGTTTAGGAGGAGCGTAGGAAAGCTTGGTGGAAAACCTGGTGTGCTTGGCAATGTCACGGCAGCCATACTGATTGTCACCCAGCTTTGCTGGAAACTGTCCTGACGGATCTGGGTGTCATACATTGACACATCAGGGATTTATCAGTACTGGGAATTTGGTGATTTAAGAGGGAAATGCACAGGCGGGACGAAAAATGGCGCCATTATAAAATAACGTTGATGAACGGCCCTAAGCAGCAGCACAGCTGCAGGGAGGATGTCCTCCACCAGGGGGCACTGTGTGTCATCACACACCCTGGGCTACTGCCATCTGTAGCACAATATGAAATTGGGTCAGAGGAGAGATATGATTTGATTCTCAGTCTCAGACGGGTAATTTTCCTTCATTTGCAGGAACTGCGGCGACATCTCAATTCTCGTTGCGAGGAACAGATTGTGCTGAGAGCGGATCAGGCTCAGTATGCGGGTGGGGGTGGGGGCTATGTCCCAATACCATGGCACCGTATCGATGATTGGTTCCCGCTGCGTCAGCAACTCTCTATTAAAACAGATTTTTTTCTTAGTTCTCAGATATTAGTGACAAGTTAGGGATTCCAGGGTGACAACCAATATGGCCATCACCACGCCTCTGGCGTCCGGACAGATTAATTATGCAGCAATATGATGCTGTATCACGTGCCATCCAGTCGTGGGTCTGGTAAAGATGCAATGGCCGCCACTACAGCCTCGCACAGGAAATGTTGCCAATCTTTCCCACAGTCCTACATATAAAATCTGTCTCGTTATGTCGTACTTAGTGGGTGGAGGATGAATCCCTACAGAACAAAGCAGATTTGATAATCAGTCCTCTGGGAAAGTTAGGTGACAAGTGTCTGATTGACATTTTACAATATGACACCTTTACTACTGTCCCTTTAAGAGTGTACGTCGGCGGCCATCGCCGTACCTTTATATCCTTGGTCTGTTTCCCTGAGATCGATAACAGTAATAGGTTTAAAGTTTAAATCCCACAGGCGCACACAGCCATCTCGTCCGCCGGTGGCAAATCCCTCCTCGCAGGCGTTCATGCTGAAGATCCCTGCCTGGTAGAGAAGGGGTTAAAAGATTAGTGGCAGAGATCCGGTCTGGATGGAGGAGCCGAGTTCGCCTTGTGGGATCTGAGCTCAGCATTGATGCCGACTGCCTGTGGCCAGTCCCGCTCACACAGCTGAGAATTTGTTACAATGTATCAGTCCTCTGTGAGCAGAATGGAGCAATGGCAGAAACCTCCTCCCTGTCCCAGAAATCTTATCTACACTGATACACTTGACAATGGTGGTGCTCACCGTGTGCGCCCCCTGGATTGTCCGAGCGAGGTTCATGCCCTTCCATACGTATATGTCTCCATTCAGCGCTCCGGAGTAGGTCACCTCGTCCCTCGCACACGCCAGGCACAGTATGGTCTGTAGGTCACCCGTCTTCCCAAAAACACCGCGCTTTGGGGTCAGTGAATTCCCACATAGGGTCCAAAACTGAAGAAGAAAAAAAAAAGGAAACAATCTGCTCAGGAGATGACACAGAAAAACCAAAGTCAACAGAAATTAGTGACCATGGTGGACCCCTGAGGAGCCGGTGTAGAGGATAGGAGTGGTAGTAGCCCTGATGAAGTGTTGTGTCACGGTGTACTCCCTTAGGCCATTGTTCCCTGGGGATCAGTGCAGTGGAAAGGTGGTTTGAAGAATCAGGCCAGAAGTAAACGTATAAGGCTCCATTCACACGTCCGCAAATGGGTCCGCATCCGTTCCGCAATTTTGCGGAACGGGTGCGGACCCATTCATTTTCTATGGGGACAGAATGGATGAGGACAGCACACAGTGTGCTGTCCGCATCCGCATTTGCGGAGCGTGGCCCCGATCTTCAGGTCCGCAAAAGATAGAACATGTCCTATTCCTGTCCGCAGCTTGCGGACAAGAATAGGCATTTCTATAGGGGTGCCGGGCGGGTGTGTTGCGGATCCGCAATTTGCTGGTCCGCAACACACCACGGACGTGTGAATGGAGCCTTAAGGTGTCTCGTTACTTGCAAAATATAATTTGTGAAACGCAGGTTCGGTCACCAGGTGATGAGGTATGGTGGCTGGTTAGGTGGCAAATAAATGACACTTTTGGATATAGATATCAATGATGTGATACAGGCTTGGTGTTTGACTGGCCTGGATGAGGTCTAGGTGATGGGTGTCTGAGCTGTAGTCCCACACCTACAGCAGCATCTGTAAAGCTGCAATGTTGCTGATCACTCTGCTGTCCAGGCACACTGAAGCTTTTTTGGAAGCAGTGTTCTTGATTCTGATACTCTTCCTGGAGTGAAGGTGCTCACAGGAGAACTGGTCATGGTTCCTTGGAGTAGGAGCACTGGCATGTGCTTCCTATCTCCTCTCTGTCTGCACTCGAACTTCCCCTCCTAGCAAAACGTAGGACCAGCCCACTCCTACCAATAGGGGGGGACGGGACAGGGTGGTTAGCCCTGCTCCTGCCAACCATACCTCATACGCTGGAGAATACGGCAGAAACATATGGTAATACACAACATTATACAAAACAATTGCAGAAACCCCAGGTATCGAATAACAAATTGAGGCCTGCTGCTTGTTGGCGTGTAAATGAGACCCATGCAGTGTCTGGATGGCATCAGACAAGGGGCCCGTTTTTTGGCCCCTGACTTCCCCTTGCACAGCTTTGAGGCAAGTGTCACAAAACCCCAGCAGAGGGGCAATGGCGCGGGTTTACCGCAGGCCGAAATGTGCAATCCCCTGCAGCTACAAGAAAGAAAAAAAAAAAAAACCCGAACAGTGACCAATTCCCCAGTTAATTCCCGCCTCTCAGGGTGTCTGCACTTCACCGTCTTCCGTCGTCAAGAAACGGAGTTGACAGCGGAATAATCCTCTAAGAGCAGCAGGACGCGTCCTTCGATATAATTCATCAAAACTTGATAACGAAGCATCTGGCCCCGAGGTAATTACTTTAAGTAAGAGCCATTTCCTACTCAAATAAGAGCTAAATGGATTAGAGTCCGCGAAGCCCGCGCCGCGCCGAGGAGCTGAGCCCGCACTATGCAAAAACTAACCCTTCAATTACGCCGCGGTGACGGATCGATTCCGCTCCAGTGGGTGAAGGGAACGGCGAATAGTTTTATCTGCTCGCCACAGCGCCGTACATCATGTGAGATGAAGAGAAGCTCCGAAAATCAGAAGGAGCGGGAATAAGCAGTAAATGAGGTGAGGGAGGGGGGAACAGATCCTGAGCCTCAATGTACTAACGCCCATACAACCATTATGTGATCACAATGTCATTATATTACTATTATATTCAGCGATGTCAGTGAGAGGGGGCGGGGCTGTGACAACCTCTCAGACGTGATATACAGATGAATAGCTGGTGCTGTAGTATAAGGCGTGTGGATCTCAGGTCTGATCACAATGTAATTATATTGCCATTCATTTATGACGGTAACAGGGGGCGGGGCGGTGACAACCTTTCGGACATTTTTAAGACAATATGGGAGGATATTGTAGGAATACGACTTGATTGTCCCTTGTTGGAGCATTTCACATTAAACATATAATATTTTAGGAACAATAACCCCCTCCTCCACTCCTGATCATTGCATTACTGGGGGTGATTACGGGCCAGACGAAGCACTGCGGTGCGAAACGGCCGTCGCCTCATTCAGCTGGTGCATTTGTTGTATGATGTCCGCTCTCTACCAGAAGCATAAGAATAAAAGAAACTTTTGTCAGCGCATCTCCGGTGAGTGCCGTCCTTTTGTCTATCAGTTTGCAAATATTTTTGGAGCCGTAACTGCCTAGTTACACGTGTGGACAGAGCACCGCCGGCATCGCTCATTGCAGCGATATACCTGCCTAGTACCCCGGTGACGTGTTGCTATTGAAAAGTAAGGGGCTATTTGGAATTGCAGGGCCACTCATAATCTGTTTCTACAACCATAAATTTAATATCAGATATGGATTCAGAAACATGAAATCTATTACCAGACAGATTGCCTCGGTGTGACAGCTGCAGCCGGGGGAGCCAGGGAGGGGGGAAAAGGGTGACAATCACAAATAAATGCAATGAATTCAATATGAGTGAGGTACTCTGCAGCGTGTGTGTGCGACCTACGTGTCTGATCTGCTCCAAGACACAGGAGGATTGGGAGTTAAAGGGGAACCTGGTAAATACAGCTGAATAGAGCTACGACTTCATGTTTCATCTCATCATCATTTACACAATATCTGCTTGATATCAGTGAATAGAAACCTTTTTCTGACCAGGTCCTGCTCAAACAATTGCGTTATATACTGTATTATACTCCAGAGCTGCACTCACTATTCTGCTGGTGGAGTCACTGTGTACATACATTACTTATCCTGTACTGATCCTGAGTTACATCCTGTATTATACTCCAGAGCTGCACTCACTATTCTGCTGGTGCAGTCACTGTGTACATACATTACTTATCCTGTACTGATCCTGAGTTACATCCTGTATTATACTCCAGAGCTGCACTCACTATTCTGCTGGTGCAGTCACTGTGTACATACATTACTTATCCTGTACTGATCCTGAGTTACATTCTGTATTATACTCCAGAGCTGCACTCACTATTCTGCTGGTGCAGTCATTGTGTACATACATTACTTATCCTGTACTGATCCTGAGTTACATCCTGTATTATACTCCAGAGCTGCGCTCACTATTCTGTGGGTATCTCCTGGAAACAAACAGCAAGCACGGCTTTGCTGAGCCCCTATAATACGGGGGTGCAGTTAGTTTTACCTAAATTACTGTACCGACCCTGGTGTAAACCAGACACTTTCCGGAGCGCAAATCACCAGAACAAGCTCTGTGCGGACACTGAACAAGCAGGTATTGCTAAGCAGGATAGAGATTATTGCTCAGCTGATTTAGTATGACGCTCCCCTCGCTCTGCACGTCCCGCCATTTAGCAATGATGCACGTCGACCACGGGAAAGGGGGGCGGGGGGGTGGGGGGGCGCAGCCTCAGTGTGAATTGAAATATTTATCTTTCCATAAATAATTCATCTGATCTGATAAATAATTCAGAGTGAACAGGACAGTGAAATGTTACTCAAGTGGCGCTGTCGGTGGAAAACGCATCCTGCTGCCTGTCTGACCGCACGCTGTGGCGGAGTCAGTCTGATGGAGAGCTGTGGGGAAAGGTAGCAGGCAGCCCTATAAGAAGAGGCTCAGAGACGAATACTAAACCGAAACGGGATGTGGCACGGCGCTTCAAGCAATCCAGAACTCCAAGGTCGGGAACACTGGATCACAAGAGGCCTTGTTGTTGGATGACCCCTTTATAGCAGGTGTACTTCTGCCAACGCTGCACCTCCTTCATTCTCGACACAGCGGCAGCGCTCAGCACGGTCTCTGCACCCCTTTCACACCCCACTTCCTGTTAGCACTCCATGTCCACAAAAGGTGGTCACCCAAACAAGACAACAGGTGGTTTGGGGTGCTACGGAACGGACATACGGACGCGGACTGCACGCGGTGTGTTGTCCGCACTTTTTGAGGACCATTGAAATGCATGAGTCCAAATCCTATCCGCATAAAATGCAGATCAGACCGCATCAGCTTTGCAGTCCACAAATGTGGATGTGTGTTCCGCATTTTGTGGATCATAACGTCCTGCCGTTTGTTGGAAATGCCGAACAAGTAGAGGACATGTTCTATATTTTTTTGCAGGGCCGCGGAACGGACATACGGATGCAGAAAGCAATGGGTCCACATCTGATCCGAAAAAAATGCGGATTGGATGCGGACCTAAAGTTTGGTCATGCGAATGGACCCTAAGAAGCAAAAATGGTCCCTGGTGGAGCAGGAAATGCTATAAAGACCAATGTTCAGATAAACATATTACAGATGGCGACACGAAATTCATGACCAGAACTTAACCCTGTCCATCCCCACCTTAATGTGCTTCACTCCGCAGCTGACCAGCTTATTCGGTTGGTAGAGATCCCACGAGATGTCAAAGATCTGAAAGAAAATTGTATAGCAATGAGATATAAAGCTGCTGTATCACATCTCAATGTGCAGGGGCCCCAGTGCAAACATGATGCGGGGCCCTCACACCTATGTAACCATGACAGCAACATATAGAATACAGCAGTGTTCTCCAACCTACAGCTGTCCCTGTCATGACATGCTGGGAGTTATAGTTTAACGACTACTAGAGGGCCACAGGTTGGAGGCCACTGAAATACTGAATGGTGGCCTGAGGCTGATAATTGAGAACACTAGGCAGATATCCATGAGGCCTGTCTCCCCAGCCCTCCATGAACAAGCACTTGCATAGAATAGACCTCCATACCCTGTCAGAGTGACCCGGGGCCATAGAGAGCATCTTCCCTTTCCTCCAGTCCCATACACAAATCGTGTTCTTGGAGTCGAGGCCAACAGACACCAGGCGCTGTATGGAGGAGAGAAGAAGAGGGTGAGACAAGAGGAGAACTCGTAATTATATTACCTGTACCCCCGCTGAGCCACAAGGAGCTACACCTAATACATGTAGAACTACAGCTGTGCCATGAGGAGCTACATACAAACTGTGCAAAACTACACCTGTGCCATGAGGAGCTACATCTAAACCATACAGAAGTACACCTGTGCCATGAGGAGCTACACCTAAACCATACAGAAGTACACCTGTGCCATGAGGAGCTACACCTAAACCATACAGAAGTACACCTGTGCCATGAGGAGCTACACCTAAACCATACAGAAGTACACCTGCACTATGAGGGTCTACACCTAAACTAGGCAGAATTATACCTATGCCACACAGAGCTACACCTATACCATGCAGAGCTACACCTAAACCGTGCAGCACTACACTTGTACCATGCAGAGCTACACCTAAACCATGTAAAACTACACCTACAACACAAGGAGCTACACCTAATACATGTAGAACGACACCTGTGCCATGAGGAGCTACACCTAAACCATACAGAAGTACACCTGTGCCATGAGGAGCTACACCTAAACCATACAGAAGTACACCTGTGCCATGAGGAGCTACACCTAAACCATACAGAAGTACACCTGTGCCATGAGGAGCTACACCTAAACCATACAGAAGTACACCTGCACTATGAGGGTCTACACCTAAACTAGGCAGAATTATACCTATGCCACACAGAGCTACACCTATACCATGCAGAGCTACACCTAAACCGTGCAGCACTACACTTGTACCATGCAGAGCTACACCTAAACCATGTAAAACTACACCTACAACACAAGGAGCTACACCTAAACCATGCAGAACTACATCTGTGCCATGAGGAGCTACACTTAAACCATACAAAAACTATATCTGAGGAGCTACACCTAAACCATGCAAAACTACACCAGTGCCACTATCATACATAGCTACACCTAAACCACACAGAACGAGAAGCTACACTTGAACCACGCAGAGCTTCACCCGCACCATGAGGGTCTACACCTAAACTATGCAGAATCATACCTGTGCCACACAGAGCTACACTTATACCATACAGCAATACACCTGTACCATGCAGAGCTACACCTAACCCATTTAGAACTACACCTGCACCAAGAGAAGCTACACCTAAACCATACAGAACTACACCTGTGCCACAAGAAGATATAACTAAACTATGCAGAACTATGACTGCACCATGAGAAGCTACATATAAACCATGCAGAACCACACCTTAACAACACAAAATGAGAAGCTACACCTGAACCATGCAGAACTACACATGCAGCATGCAGAACTATATCTGCACAATGAGAAGTTACACTGAAACCATGCAGAACTATGCCAGTTCCACAAGTAGCTACATATAAACCATGCAGAACTATACCTAAACCACAAGGAGCACACTGGGGATTGCATATCAACACTGTCATTACAAATTTTGATCTGCCCCATCTTCCAAGATGTAGTGTGACCCCTCCCCCTTGTTACAATGTATTTTATTGTACGGTAAACTACATAGTATTTGACACATTGTATCTCAGACGTGCACCCACCTGACCATCCATATCAAACGCCAGGCAAGCAATCCCGTGAGTGTGGACATCTTTCAATATGGAGACGGTCTGCACCGAGTACGAGTCCCACACGCAGATATACGGCTCCTTCCCGACTTGCCCAGTAGCCACCAGCAGCCTCTCAGGGTGTAGGGCCAAACTAGAAAGTAAAATACAACTTCAGTGATTGATCCCAAATATTAACGACCATTGTGTCCGATTCAGTAAGCACCCCCATAAGGCAAAAGTAATCATATCGTACAGGTGACCTGGTCAATATCAGCATGGAGGATGGATAAGAGCCGCCGGACCCCAAAACCACCACCACCAATGACTTCTCACCGCAGGGCCTGCTGGTTCAGTATCTTTTCAGAACATGCTGTGTTTTAGGACATTGTAAGGCTACTTTCACACTAGCGCTGTTTGAATCCGGCATGCAATTCCGTCGCCGGAACTGCCCGCCGGATCCGGAAAAACGTGTGGAAACGGATTACATTTGAATCCTGATCAGGATTTTGATCACAATGAAAAAATGCATTGGAAAAAATGTATCCGCCATTTATGGACTTTTTTTTCACATTTTTCGGGTTTAACATGCAAAAGCCGGATCCGGTTTGACGGAACACACGGCGCCTGATCCGGCGTTAATGCAAGTCAATGGGAAAAAGGCCGGATCCGGCGTTCAGTCAAAGTGTTCAGGATTTTTGGCCGGAGGTAAAAATACAGCATGCTACGTTTTTCTGAAAAGCCTGATCAGTCAAAAAGACTGAACTGAAGACATCCTGATGCATCCTGAACGGATTGCTCTCCATTCAGAATGCATGGGGATAAAACTGATTAGTTATTTTCCGGTATAGAGCCCCTAGGACGGAACTCAGCGCCGGAAAAGAAAAACGCTAGTGTGAAAGTAGCCTAAAATAGTCTTAACAGAAGAGGTAAAACATTCCCCACAATGCAAAGAGGCAGCGGCTCCAGGGCCTCTGGAGTGAGGGGGGCATTTAAAGCTGGCCTGTCCCCATTTTAGTGGATGGTAAGAACCTGACTGAAGGTCAGTATAATGTCAAGATCAGTAAGGGGGAAGTAAAGCAAAGTTACTGATATAGAGGGCAAATATTTTGCAAAAGTGAGGTTCCCATTTAAAACATTACCTACCAGTGTTGTCAGTCCTAAGCTATAAAGAAGGCAGAGGTAAGTGTTTTAACAAGGACCCTGCCTCGAAGGGCCCATAGGCACAGAGAACAGCAGAGCTACTGTATATGTGAAGGTACAGTGACATAATAACAGCGATCACTATAATGTACATACAGCGGGATGTCATCATAATGGGTGGAGCATGAATTAGGTGGGGGCCCAAGTAAAGTATTTCCACAGGGGCCCAAGAACTTCAAGCTGTATGTCTTCACTCGAAGTCTTGGAAAGAAGTGATGCAGGCAAATGTTGAGTCTACAGGATCACCTCTGGGGTTATGTTATCACCTGCTGACCAAAGTAATCTAGAGAGAGAAGAGCCAGCAATGTCCAGTCCTCTAGAACATACAAGAGATCTAGAGGAGGATGCACCATCAAGCACTCTAGAACATACATGAGATCTATAGGAAGGTGCATTGTCATGCAGTCTAGAACATACGTAAGACCTACAGGAGGGTGCAATGTCCATCAGCTGAACAGGGAAACAGCAGAGTAATCTGGAGACAGAAGGAGCAGCCGTATCCAGCATCCAAGACAGTGCAATTTCCAGCATTCTAGAACATACATGAGACCTGCAAAAGAGCCCAGTGCTCAGAACACTAGAACACGCACAAGACATGGAACAGGTGAGCATAAACCCTATTTTAGAACATACACAAGGCCTAGAGGAGGGTGCAATGTGCAAAAAATCTAGAACATGCATAGGAGACCTAGACGGGGAGCAATATCCAGCACTCTAGATCATAAATAAGAACTACAGGACATCGTATTTACAGCATTGTGGAACATGCACAAGAACCGGCGAAAACCACAATGTCCAGCACTCTATAACATACACAAGACCAAGAAGAGGGCTCATTGCACTCTAAAATCATACAAAAGATGTAGTGGAGGGCACAATGTCTACCACTCTAGACCCTACATAACTTTATGAGATCATATATACAGCACTGTGGAACATACACAAAACCTAGATAAATGTGCAATGTCTAGTACTCTAGAACAGAGATGCCCAACCTGTGGCCCTCCAGCTGTTGCAAAACTACAACTCCCAGCATGCCTCAACAGTCTACAGCTATCAGTCTACCACAGGGCATGATGGGAGTTGTAGTTTTAGAACAGATGGAGAGCCGTAGGTTGAGCATCCCTGCTCTAGAACATACATGAGACCTAGTGGAGGGAACAATGTCCAGGACTCTTGACTATATGTAACAACTAGAGGAGATCATACGTACAGAACCATAGAACATATATAACAGCTGGAGAAAAGTACAATGTCCAGCACTCTAGAACATACACGAGACATGGAGGAGGGTACAATGTTCAGCACTCTAAAATATACATGAGACATGGAGGAGGGTATAATGATCAGCTCTCTAGAACATTCTTGAGACCTAGAGGAGGGCAAAATATTCAGCACTCTAGAACATACATGAGACATGGAAGAGGGCATAATGTTCAGGAATCTAGAACATACATGAGACATGGAGGGGGGCATAATGTTCAGGAATCTAGAACATACATGAGACATGGAGGGGGGCATAATGTTCAGGAATATAGAACATACATGAGACATGGAGGGGGGCATAATGTTCAGGAATATAGAACATACATGAGACATGGAGGGGGGCATAATGTTCAGGAATATAGAACATACATGAGACATGGAGGAGGGTACAATGATCAGCTCTCTAGAACATTCTTGAGACCTAGAGGAGGGCAGAATGTTCAGCACTCTAGAACAGTGTTTCCCAACCAGCGTTCCTCCAGCTGTTGCGAAACTACACCTCCCAGCATGCCCGCACAGCCAAAGGCTGTCCGGGCATGCTGGGAGTTGTAGTTTTGCAACAGCTGGAGGCATGCTGGTTGGGAAACACTGCTCTAGAACATACTGTACATGAGACATGGAGGCGAGCACAATGTTCAGGACTCTAGAACATACATGAGACCTAGAGTGGGAAACAATGTCTAGTACTTCAGACAATAGATGAGACCTAGTGGAGGGCACAGTGTCCAGTACTCCAGAACACACGAGACCTGGAGGAGGGCACAATGTCCAGGATTTTAGAACACATATGAGACTTGGAGGAGGTGTATATTCAGCATTCTAGAGCATACACGAGATCCAGAGGAGGTGTATGTAGAGCTCTGCAGAACCGACATTGGACTTGGAGACAATACTAAGGATGTCAAGACATTGAGGAGTGGACAAAATCTGAAGCATTTAGTGATCACAGTCACTCTCAGTATTTCGTCATGTCTCAGCGATAATTTCTCCAGAGACTGGAGCGGCCGTATAAAATCTGATACAAGGGGGTCCAGGAAGAATCGCAGTGATTATTTTGGAAGACATAAAGTAAGAGATCAGAAAGCTGCAGTAAAGTGAAGCAGAATCACTCTGCAGAGCATTGCTCCGACAGTACATTACACATAAACCGCAGCCAGTTGAAGAGCCGCTAACCATGGTTGTTGGCAGAGACCCTTCACTGACTTGTCATCTCTGATCAGCGGCTACCATGACAAGAATGGCTCCTGGCAAAATGTGCTCCCCATTATGTCTCCTACTGGTGCGGTCGCCAAAAGGACATCACTCAAATATCGGTCACATATTACTGATGACCCGGAGTCATGTATCTGAGCTGTGGCCAACATGCTGGCTGCCCCGTGTAGGGTTACTGGGTCAGGTCACCGAACTGGACAGTATCCTACGTATCACACACTGCACTGGGCGGCATGTTACATACTGTGCTGTGTCTGCAGGAGTGTCAACCACCAGAACTACAGTGATGACACCGCTGATCTCTAGTGACTGGATAGGCTGCATTCTCAGTGATGTCACCAATGATCTCTAGTGAATGGATAGGCTGCATTCTCAGTGATGTCACCGCTGATCTCTAGTGAATGGATAGGCTGCATTCTCAGTGATGTCACCGCTGATCTCTAGTGAATGGATAGGCTGCATTCTCAGTGATGTCACCGCTACTCTCTAGTGAATGGATAGACTGCATTCTCAGTGATGTCACCGCTGCTCTCTTGTGAATGGATAGACTGCATTCTCAGTGATGTCACCGCTGATCTCTAGTGAATAGATAGGCTGCATTCTCACTGAGGTCACCGCTGATCTCTAGTGAATGGATAGGCTGCATTCTCAGTGATGTCACCGCTGCTCTCTAGTGAATGGATAGGCTGCATTCTCAGTGATGTCACCGCTGATCTCTAGTGAATGGATAGGCTGCATTCTCAGTGATGTCACCGCTGCTCTCTAGTGAATGGATAGGCTGCATTCTCAGTGATGTCACCGCTGATCTCTAGTGAATGGATAGGCTGCATTCTCAGTGATGTCACCGCTGCTCTCTAGTGAATGGATAGACTGCATTCTCAGTGATGTCACCGCTGCTCTCTAGTGAATGGATAGGCTGCATTCTCAGTGATGTCACCGCTGCTCTCTAGTGAATGGATAGGCTGCATTCTCAGTGATGTCACCGCTGATCTCTAGTGAATGGATAGACTGCATTCTCAGTGATGTCACTGCTGATCTCTAGTGAATGGATAGGCTGCATTCTCAGTGATGTCACCGCTGATCTCTAGTGAATGGATAGGCTGCATTCTCAGTGATGTCACCGCTACTCTCTAGTGAATGGATAGACTGTATTCTCAGTGATGTCACCGCTGCTCTCTAGTGAATGGATAGACTGCATTCTCAGTGATGTCACCGCTGATCTCTAGTGAATAGATAGGCTGCATTCTCAGTGAGGTCACCGCTGATCTCTAGTGAATGGATAGGCTGCATTCTCAGTGATGTCACCGCTGATCTCTAGTGAATAGATAGGCTGCATTCTCAGTGATGTCACCGCTACTCTCTAGTGAATGGATAGGCTGCATTCTCAGTGATGTCACTGCTGATCTCTAGTGAATGGATTAGCTGCATTCTCAGTGATGTCACCGCTGAACTCTAGTGAATGGATAGGCTGCATTCTCAGTGATGTCACCGCTGATCTCTAGTGAATGGATAGACTGCATTCTCAGTGATGTCACCGCTGCTCTCTAGTGAATGGATAGCCTGCATTCTCAGTGATGTCACCGCTGCTCTCTAGTGAATGGATAGGCTGCATTCTCAGTGATGTCACCGCTGCTCTCTAGTGAATGGATAGGCTGCATTCTCAGTGATGTCACTGCTGATCTCTAGTGAATGGATAGGCTGCATTCTCAGTGATGTCACCGCTGATCTCTAGTGAATGGATAGGCTGCATTCTCAGTGATGTCACCGCTGCTCTCTAGTGAATGGATAGGCTGCATTCTCAGTGATGTCACCGCTGCTCTCTAGTGAATGGATAGGCTGCATTCTCAGTGATGTCACCGCTGCTCTCTAGTGAATGGATAGGCTGCATTCTCAGTGATGTCACCGCTGCTCTCTAGTGAATGGATAGGCTGCAGTGATTCACCTTGCTGCAGTCATTAGGCGTCACCTCAGTTTTCTTGCAGTGAAGAGATAAGTAATTACAGCTCACCCTCCAATGGAGCAAATGATGAACTCTGGATAATGGTGCAGTTAAAGAGGACTGAACGCACTCTAATGGGTAACACCGTCTCTGCCCTCACCCACCATTAACCCTCGCACTACTCCCCTGTCTCTGCCTGCGAGTCACCTTGCCTGCTCTTGCTCAGGGATTAGAGGAGATGGATTAATACGGGAAGCAGAGTCAGGAGGAGGTTTAGGAGTCTCTGCACAGAATTAATCCACTCACGCTGGCAGCATGAAATAGAGGACGGCGGCCGCCGGTCGATACAACTCAGAGAATTACTGAATCTCTTAATAGGAGACCAGTGCAGGCCTATAACCATACTCAGATGTAGCAGTGTCAATTTTGTTACTCAATTGTTTGGGGCAAAATTAGTATGACGTGCCAAATGACAAACACTGTAGTGAAAGAGAAGAGGGGAACCTCGGTCATATCAAACCTTCACCCAGGAGCTAGTGTTGTAAATGGTGCTAGAGGAGGGGACGGGTACCAGGTGGCTCATGACCCCTGAGCAGATACTGAGGATTACACCCAGTATACAGGACAGAGAAGTGGTATTGTGCAGTGTCCATATATACAAAATAAGAGAAGATACTGAGGATTACACCCAGTATACAGGACAGAGAAGTGGTACTGTGCAGTGTCCATATATACAGGATAAGAGCAGATACTGAGGATTACACCCAGTATACAGGACAGAGAAGTGGTACTGTGTAGTGTCCATATATACAGAATAAGAGCAGATACTGAGGATTACACCCAGTATACAGGACAGAGAAGTGGTATTGTGCAGTGTCCATATATACAGGATAAGAGCAGATACTGAGGATTACACCCAGTATACAGGACAGAAGTGGTACTGTGCATTGTCTGTCCTGTGTATACAGAATAAGAGCAGATACTGAGGATTACACCCAGTATACAGGACAGAGAAGTGGTACTGTGCAGTGTCCATATATACAGAATAAGAGCAGATACTGAGGATTACACCCAGTATACAGGACAGAAGTGGTACTGTGCAGTGTTCATGTATACAGAATAAGAGCAGATACTGAGGATTACATCCAGTATACAGGACAGAAGTGGTACTGTGCAGTGTCCATACATACAGAATAAGAGCAGATACTGAGGATTACACCCAGTATACAGGACAGAGAAGTGGTACTGTGCAGTGTCCATATATACAGAATAAGAGCAGATACTGAGGATTAAACCCAGTATACAGGACAGGGAAGTGGTACTGTGCAGTGTCCATATATACAGAATAAGAGCAGATACTGAGGATTACACCCAGTATACAGGACAGAAGTGGTACTGTGCAGTGTCCATATATACAGAATAAGAGCAGACACTGAGGATTACACCCAGTATACAGGACAGAGAAGTGGTACTGTGCAGTGTCCATATACAGTACAGACCAAAAGTTTGGACACACCTTCTCATTCAAAGAGTTTTCTTTATTTTCATGACTATGAAGGCATCAAAACTATGAATTAACACATGTGGAATTATATACATAACAAACAAGTGTGAAACAACTGAAAATATGTCATATTCTAGGTTCTTCAAAGTAGCCACCTTTTGCTTTGATTACTGCTTTGCACACTCTTGGCATTCTCTTGATGAGCTTCAAGAGGTAGTCCCCTGAAATGGTCTTCCAACAGTCTTGAAGGAGTTCCCAGAGATGCTTAGCACTTGTTGGCCCTTTTGCCTTCACTCTGCGGTCCAGCTCACCCCAAACCATCTCGATTGGGTTCAGGTCCGGTGACTGTGGAGGCCAGGTCATCTGGTGCAGCACCCCATCACTCTCCTTCATGGTCAAATAGCCCTTACTTTCAAAGTTTTCCCAATTTTTCGGCTGACTGACTTACCTTCATTTCTTAAAGTAATGATGGCCACTCGTTTTTCTTTACTTAGCTGCTTTTTTCTTGCCATAATACAAATTCTAACAGTCTATTCAGTAGGACTATCAGCTGTGTATCCACCTGACTTCTCCTCAACGCAACTGATGGTCCCAACCCCATTTATAAGGCAAGAAATCCCACTTATTAAACCTGACAGGGCACATCTGTGAAGTGAAAACCATTTCAGGGGACTACCACATGCCAAGAGTGTGCAAAGCAGTAATCAAAGCAAAAGGTGGCTACTTTGAAGAACCTAGAATATGACATATTTTCAGTTGTTTCACACTTGTTTGTTATGTATATAATTCCACATGTGTTAATTCATAGTTTTGATGCCTTCATAGTCATGAAAATAAAGAAAACTCTTTGAATGAGAAGGTGTGTCCAAACTTTTGGTCTGTACTGTATACAGAATAAGAGCAGACACTGAGGATTACACCCAGTATACAGGACAGAGAAGTGGTACTGTGCAGTGTCCATATATACAGAATAAGAGCAGATACTGAGGATTACACCCAGTATACAGGACAGAGAAGTGGTACTGTGCATTGTCCATATATACAGAATAAGAGCAGATACTGAGGATTACACCCAGTATACAGGACAGGAGAAGTGCAGGACCAGCAGTGAAAACAACATAATGCCTGGCCCTGTCATTTAAAGTGCAGAGGATGTGGCAGTTGCAGAGAGAGCAGAGGCTCTAGGTGTAATGGCAACACCCCCATTGCTCCTAGAGGCTCATTTGCATATAATAAGACATCATTTTTCTCAGCAATGTGGGCACATATGAACATGGGACCAACACAGATGCCTTCAGCTGCCAAGTGCACATGTAACAGGTCAGACAGTGTCATAGGCAAAAAACTGCTGACAGATGGGCTTTAACTATTTGTGTCCATTGAATTGTATTTCTTAACATACAGAGACGTCAGCACAGGAGAGGCGTCTTACGTGACAATGGAGCAACCATCGACCAGTGCGGCGGCAGACACGTGTATTGTAGGGTGTTTTATGTAAGTGTCACCATTGTGATGAATAATGCAGCAGATAACTGCAGCCATCAGCGATAGTGAAGTCTATAATGTTACTGCCAAACCTCATCCATCCTCAGAGGCGAGGCGACGGCCTCCATTGTCCCGGCCATTCAGTAAAATGATTCACAGAGGAGACATTAAAGCCATAGAGGAAGATCAAGAGCTGAAGCCTGGCGCCCGGCAGAACGTACCGCCAACCTGACCATACTGGGGAGGGGGCGGTATAAACGAGAGAGGGGTGCTGACAGCGCAGAATCACACATGATAGGATTAGATACAGCAGCTCAGCAAGCAGTATCACACGAGAGGATTAGATACATTAGCTCCACAAAAAGTATTGCACACCATGGGATTAGATACAGTGGCTCAGCAGACAGTATCACACAATATGATTAGATACAGAGGCTCAGCAGACAGTATCACACATCATAGGATGAGATACAGCAGCTCAGAAGACAGTAAAACACATCATAGGATTGGATACAAGGTCTCCAAAGACGGTATCACACACGGCAAGATTAGATACAGGCTAGGCTAGGATTCGATACAGTGACTCAGTAGACAGTATCATACATAGGATTAGATACAGTGACTCAGAAGACCGTATCACACATAGGATTAGATACAGTGACTCAGCAGACAGTATCACACATAGGATTAGATACAGTGACTCAGCAGACAGTATCACACATAGGATTAGATACAGTGACTCAGCAGACAGTATCATACATAGGATTAGATACAGTGACTCAGCAGACAGTATCACACATAAGATTAGATACAGTGACTCAGCAGACAGTATCACACATAGGATTAGATACAGTGACTCAGCAGACAGTATCACACATAAGATTAGATACAGTGACTCAGCAGACAGTATCACACATAAGATTAGATACAGTGACTCAGCAGACAGTATCATACATAGGATTAGATACAGTGACTCAGCAGACAGTATCACACATAGGATTAGATACAGTGACTCAGCAGACAGTATCACACATAGGATTAGATACAGTGATTCAGCAGACAGTATCATACATAGGATTAGATACAGTGACTCAGCAGACAGTATCACACATAAGATTAGATACAGTGACTCAGCAGACAGTATCATACATAGGATTAGATACAGTGACTCAGCAGACAGTATCACACATAGGATTAGATACAGTGACTCAGCAGACAGTATCACACATAGGATTAGATACAGTGATTCAGCAGACAGTATCATACATAGGATTAGATACAGTGACTCAGCAGACAGTATCATACATAGGATTAGATACAGTGACTCAGCAGACAGTATCACACATAGGATTAGATACAGTGACTCAGCAGACAGTATCACACATAGGATTAGATACAGTGATTCAGCAGACAGTATCACACATAGGATTAGATACAGTGACTCAGCAGACAGTATCACACATAGGATTAGATACAGTGACTCAGCAGACAGTATCACACATAGGATTAGATACAGTGATTCAGCAGACAGTATCATACATAAGATTAGATACAGTGACTCAGCAGACAGTATCACACATAGGATTAGATACAGTGACTCAGCAGACAGTATCATACATAGGATTAGATACAGTGACTCAGCAGACAGTATCACACATAGGATTAGATACAGTGACTCAGCAGACAGTATCACACATAGGATTAGATACAGTGCGTCAGTAGACAGCATCGTACATAATGGGCATAGATTTAGCAGCTCAGCAGAGTATCACACATGATAAGATTAGATACACCAGCTAAGCCTCGTCCTTTTACTGCTGGTCTCTTGCTACAGTGTATCAGTTGTGCAGCTGGATAGATATTCCTGTAACCACATACTATTTACATGTCCCCCCTCCCTCTGCATACCCCGCAGAGGCCATGGGAGGAGAGCGGGCGTGTAAACCCCCTTTGAACATCTTAATCCTCAGTGTCACACTCGTTACATTTCTGTCCTATAATCCCTGAATCAGCATTTATTGGAGGCGCGAGCCGGGATCAGCGGGTGATGAAATTGCTGGTTTGTAGTATGTGCAGATTACGACGGCGCCTCGTGCTGAGTAACATGTGTTCGGCGGAGGACGGGGCACAAATCAGGTCATAATATGGTCACCGTGGTCCTTCAGTCCATTACTCTCTGCAGCCTTTCCATGGTTATAGCCGTTTCTGGAAAAATTGGGAGAAAACTAATATGGCTGCAGGTAGACAGCATGTCACACTTCTGGTCCAGCGGGGACTGAAGCGGAGGAGAAAGAAGGTCGGGGCCGGAACCAGAGCACCGTTTTTTTTTAAACCCCTCCAGTCTCCCTGGCAATAAGAAAAGGGGTTCCCGATCCTAGTGAATTCCTTTAGGCCTCTTTCACACAGACTATACGGATGGTGTCCGGATGCGTTCAGTGAAACTCGCACCATTTTGCAAGCAAATTCAGTCGGTTTTGTCGGCGATTGCGTTCAGTTGTTCAGTTTTTTCCGTGCGGGTGCAATGCGTTTTGATGCGTTTTGCACTCGCGTGATAAAAAACGGAAGTTTTACAAACAACATCTCTTGGCAACCATCAGTGAAAAACGCATTGAATCCGGACTCGCTTCCGGATGCAATGCGTTTTTCAGTGAAGCCCCATTCACTTCTATGGGGCCAGGGCTGCGTGAAAAACGCAGAATATAGAACAGGCTGCGATTTTCACGCAACGCAGAAGTGATGTGTAAGAAAAAAACGCTCATGTACACAGACCCATTGAAATGAATGGGTCAGGATTCAGTGCGGGTGCTATGCGTTCACGTCACTCATCGCACCCGCGTGGAAAACTCGCTCGTGTGAAAGAAGCCTTAAGAACTTGGCACTAATCAAGGATTTATACTTAGAGGAGATGTTTTGAGTTTTAGGGAAACTACTCCTTAAAAGGGGTGGTCACAGCACGACACCCTCTTCCACATGTCCTCTTAGGGTACACTCACAGGACAGTGAAAACGGGTGTAAAAAACGCATACACTGTCAGTTTTTCATGGCCATTTTGCATCCGATTGTGCATGCATTTTCACGCCTTGTATCCGTTTTTAAAGGCCATTTTGCATCAGTTTTTAACGGCTGTTAAATACGGACTTTAAAAACGGATGTAGTTCATTTGCTGGGTTTTTTTTATGTCAGCCCCTGCAGTGCTCTCAGTATACACAATGTCCCCCATTGGACATTAAATGGCCCCAGTAGGAATAATGCATACCAGCAGAAATAATGACCCCTTTAGTGCCCCACATCATGAATAATGGCCCCCTACATGCCCCCTAGTAGGAATAATGACCTCCTTTGTGACCCCCTCATTATGAATAATGGCCCCCTAAAGTCAGATCCTACTGGTTTCTTCACGGGCATATATTTTGCCTGTAGAAAAAACAGCAATATGTATTAGCTTTCTAAGTATAGAAAACTGTGATTCTCAGCATGGAGGGCTATAGTCTGGAGGTAAATGTTTTGCCTTCCATATAGAGGGTCTCAGGTTCAAATCCCAAAAGAGAGTTGTAAATTTTTTCATCAGTTAATTTTTACTCCCTTATTTAACCCATAATGAAAGTTGATAGAAATTAAAATATTATGTGTATGGCAAAAGGGCCTGAGTAATGCTAGTAATGCTAGTAATGCTGCACTTGCTAGGCTGTAAGTAGGGTATATGATATCCTGCCATGACACAGCTCTGTCAATCAAGGGGAAGGTGGAGTGCGCAGAGCACAGGGGCGTTACAGTGCAGTGCTCCGAGGACAAAGTCCAGCCTCCTGGTGCTCGAACTTGCTCATATGCATATGAATAAAAAACGCAGATATCTCCCAAAAGGGTTCTCTTTTCTCAGACTCATGAATGGCAATTCGATCTGGCAGGCTCATGCAATACACGAAGGGGAACCGCTTCCTTCATTTCTCTTGGGTAAGTTTCAATTTCTGCATCATGTTCTACCTCTTAAAGGGGATGTCCAGGATGAGAAATAGAAGGCCGTGCTTGTTACCTGTGGATAGGGGACAAGTGTATGATCGGGAATAGGGGGCGGGGAGGCGGTCTGACCACTGGTGTTGCTGCTGATCACAAGAACCTGATATATTCCTGAGAAAGGGGTATAAATAAAAATAAAAAAAGGAACTCCCCAGCACTGATAGAGGCGATCTGGGTTTTTGGGGGTTGTCAGGTCCTATTACTAGATCACATGTCAGGGATTATGCCACAGAGGAGCCTGGGGACCATCTGCTATCCAACCTCAACCAAATCCCTAAGAAACTCTCATGTGAGCATTGTCATCCTTAAGGCTCAGGAGGTAATCTCCATAAAAGGGGCAACTTCAGGACGCACGGATGAGCCAGTAATGACCCCCTGTGCAGGGACGTGTACCATGTCCCGAAGAGCGGTGCACGGAGGGACCTATACTGGCATAAATCCAACTAAACTCATTCTTTATGTTGTGGTCTATGGTGGGAGAACCTCTTTAAAGGAACGCTCCTCCATGTAAACCCAATGCTGTGTGATGCCTAGAGGAGAGACTGAGGGGGCGGAGCATGACACAGGGATTCATAAAATACCCCAAAAATTCCATGTGTCATGCTCAAGACATGACACAATATATCAAGTTTACCTGGAGAGTTCCCACTATAGACGTACAGCATACTGGCTGTGACCCTGACCAATAAGGAAAACAGGGGGTGTCAGGTCTCCACCAACAACACAATGCCTACAGTTTTGCTCCTCTGTATATGTCACCATGGTAACGGACTACAAATAAATTTGTGCAGTCAGATCATGCAGTCTTTCAGCTTCATATTTCCCTCCGTTTCCTACCCCGTGCTAAGGCGTATTATGTGCAGATTTTCCGCTGTTATTTTCGTGAACACAAACGTATTTCTTTCCATGTCCATTCAGGGGTTTTTTTTTTGCGGACCGTATGCGGAACCATTCATTTCAATGGGTCTGAAAAAAAACCGCTACTTACTGTGTGCATTCCGTTTCCATATATTCGTTCCACAAAAAAATAGAACATTTCTTATTACTGTCCGCATCACGGACAAGGATAGGACTGTTCTATTAGCAGTCAGCTGTTCGTCCTGCAAAAAACGGAATGCAGACAGACGTCATCCGTATTTTTTGTGGATCGCAAAATACATAAAAGGTCCTGTACATGAGCCCTAAAACAGTACCATCTATGGAATTTTTTTAATCTCATGCACACAGTGCAAAAATGTTCCACGTGGAAATTGACCCACGGTTAAGATTTCGAAATCTGCAGCTTGTCAACTGTTTGTGTGGATTTTCAGGGCATAGACGCTTAATAGGTAAAGTAAGGTCTATAGGCTTGGAAAGTATAGTTTGTAATTGGATTGAAAGCTGCCTGAAGGACCGTGTCCAGAGAGTTGTGGTCAATGATTCCTATAAAGAATGATCCCGGGTTATAAGTGGTGACCCCAAGGTTCAGTGCTGTATTATTTAATTTATTTATTAATGATATCGAGGACGGGATTAATAGCACCATATCTATTTTTGCAGATGACACCAAGCTGTGTAGTACTGTGCAGTCTATGGAAGATGTCCACACACTACAAGCTGACTTGAACACTGTTCAATGTGGACAAATGTAAAGTTCTGCCTCTTGGTAGTAATAATCTCTGTGCTTCATATGTCCTAGGTGATGTAACACGGGGAGAGTCACTTAGGGGTCCATTCACACGTCCGTAAGTGTTCTGCAGATCTGTAAATTGCGGATCCGCAAAACACAGACACTGGCAATGTGCATTCCGCAAATGCGGGTGCGGACAGCACATTCCGGCCCCATTTAAAATGAATGGGTCTGCACCCATTCCGCAAAATTGCGGAACGGATGCGGACCCATTTTGCAGACGTGTGAATGGACCCTTATAGAGAAAGATTTGGGTGTCCTTGTGGATGGTAGATTAAAGGGAACCTGTCACCTAGAAAATGCATATTAAACTGCCAGCAGTACCTTATTGCAGCCTGTAGCATGACTATGAAGGTGCAATGCGGCAAAGGTCTAAAAAAAAAAAAAGACATTTATTCAACAGGCCACACTATGTAAACGATAGTCTTGAAGTCAAGGGGGCAGCGGCTTTCTCGCCTGAAGTCAAGCGCGCCCTGCCCCCTTTACCCCCCCCAAAGCGTTTGATTGATAGGATGCCCGATTCCTTCACTGCCGGTTGCTTGAATGTAGTCTCGCGCATGCCCAGGCTCTCGTGTGCCTGAGCATTGAGCTCATAGCGGAGTGGAACAGGGGTACGGCGCACGCGCAAGACTACTTTAATGCGTCCAGTAGTGAAGGAAATCTAATCAATCAAACGCTAAGGGGAGAAAAAGGGGGCGGGGCACGCTTGACTTCAGGCGAGAAAGCCGCTGCCCCCTTGACTTCAAGACTATGTTGAATAAAAGTATTTTTTCAGACTTATGGCGCATTGTACAGAAAAGACACAGACACCTTTATAGTCATGCTACAGGCTGCAATAAGGTACTGCTGGCGGTTTAATATGCATTTTCTAGGTGACAGGTTCCCTTCAAATTACAGCACTCAATGTCAATCAGCTGCTTCTAAGGCCGCCAGGATATTGTCATGCATTAAACGAGGCATGGACTGGCGGGGCAGGGATGTGATATGACCACTTTACAAAGCGCTGGTTCGGCCTCGTCTGGAATATGCAGTTCAGTTCTGGGCACCAGTCCATAGAAAGGACGCACTCAGTGGAGGATCCATAGCCTGGTCTCGGGAGGGGCACTTACCCGGGCAATAGGAGATTATGGGGCCCCTGTGTCCCCGCCCACCCTCAAGCCACACCCACACACAGCCCCACCCATATATCGCGCCCATACCTCTTACATCCAGTGGCGTCTCCTTTGATGTAGACGTTCTCTTTCTTCATCTTCTCCATTCAGACCAGACCGCCATGATGATTTATTTCAGCCATCTCTCTTCTCTGCAGAGTTTGACAGACAGACATCTTAGTTTCCTACTTTTCCTCAACATCCCATTATGCACCCCCAATACTGAGACGCTGTGCCCCCAAAACTATACTGTAGAAACAGATAAACCCCCTGAAAATACTAGTTACACACAGATAGCGCCTCCTTCAATAACTATTGGAACACAATGCCGTAAAAAATAACTGCACCCAGCAAATAGTGTCACCATAATGTCCCCCAAAAATAACTGTGCTAAGCTGGTACTGTGTCAGGGTGCCCCCACAGTAATAGTGCTCCTACAGTGCCCCCAACAATAGTAATAATTCTGTGCCAGAGTGCACTTAGTAGTAACAGTGCTCCTACAGTGCCCCCAACAGTAATTGTGTCCCAGAAGTAATAATGCTCCCATAGTCCCCCAGTTGTAATAAAGAAAAAATGTGCAGCAGCACTACGAAAAATATAGAATGTTCCTTACTGTGGTGGTGCTCGCTGTGTCAGAAGCCAGTCCTTAGCTTCCCCAGATCCAGATGCAATTGTAACAGAAAAACTGCAGCACTCTCCAGCCTTGATCCTTAATGCTTTATTTCACCAACAAAAGCATTTGTTGGTGAAATAAAGCATTAAGGATCAAGGCTGGAGAGTGCTGCAGTTTTTCTGTTACAATTGCATCCAGTTGTAATAAAGCCCACCATAATGCAGTAGTAATAATTCTCTTTATAATGTGCGCCAGTACAAAAAATGCCGCGTTGTGTGTCAGTAAAAAAAATAAAAAATACCTCCTCTAAGTGCCCCCAGTAGAGTCAATGTCCCCAGTGCCCTCATGCGATCTAATGACCCGTACTGTGTGCCACTACAAAAAACACTTAGTGCCCCCAGTTGAGCCAAGGTGCCCATAGAGCCCCTATAATTTGTGCCAATATAAAATACTCCTATATAGTGCCCCCAGAAGATGCCCCCATAGTGCTCCTCCCCCGTCCCCATAGTGCCCTTCATAATGTGGCAATATAAAATGCCCCTATAGACTGCCCCACATAGATGCCCCCATAATGCTTCTCTCCCCCCTTCCCTATAGTGGCACCAAAATGGGTGTCAGTATTAAATGCCCCTACATACTGCCCCCATAGTGCTCTTTTCCCCCCCTTCTCCATAGTGCCCCCCCATAATGTGCCAGTATATAGGGCCCCACCCCCCTTCTTGCCATACAGTACTAAAAATAATTAAAACAATACACAGTTATACTTACCTCCATGACACTGCGATGCGATGCAGGCCTCTTCCGGCCTGTGTCCCGCTTTGTATGGCTCAGGCGGCGCGATCGTGCCGCCTGCACCGGCCTCTGATAGGCTGCAGGCCTAGTGCCTGTAGCCTATCATGGGAACGGGCAAGGGAGACGCCTCTCCCCTGCTCCTCCGCACCGTTCATCTGTATCGCTGTCCTGAGGACGGTGATACAGATGAATATGGAGATCAGCGCTCATCTCTCCCTGCTGCTACCACCGCCGCCGGGCCCGGAATGTTCAGTCCACTGTCCGCCCCTGGCTCTCACTACATTCTCAGGGGGGCAATTGCCCCGTTGACTCTTCCCCCCCGGATCCGCCAATGGATGCACTACAGCTGGAAAAAGTACAGAGGAGAGCGACTAAACTGATGAGGGGCCTGGTGGGTCTTAGGTATGAAGAAAGATTAAAAGAATTGAATTTATTTAGTCTTGAGAAGAGACGTCTAAGGGGGGCATGATTAACCTGTACAAGTATATAAATGGGCCATACAAAAAAATTCATGTAAAATGCCCTCAAAAGACAAGGGGGCACTGAATCCAACTGGAGAAGAAAAAGTTCAGTCGTCTCCAGAAGCGTCAAAGCTTCTTTACTGTAAGAACGGTGAATCTGTGGAATAGACTCCTCCTCAGGACGAGGTCACAGCAGGAACACGGGACAGTTTCAAAAAGGGTTTAGACGAATTCTTAAAAGTAACCAACATTAATGCTTATGAAAACGTGCAGAAATCAGAGTCTCACTTCCTTCCGGGATTCGCGTCCCCACCTATCCCTTGGTTGAACTTGATGGACTTATGTCTTTTTTTAACCGTATTAACTATGTAAGATTTCAGCCATTGCAATGAATGATAAAGGTGAGGATCTGGGGAAAACCTGCGCCAAAATTGGCAAGTAAAATTGGCGCGGAAATGTAGTTAAAAAAATGTCAGGAAAATCCACATAAACCACACTGCTGTGTGCGTGCACCCTAAGAAACGCCTGATTAGTCAGAAGGAGAGAAATGTGACTGCAAGATCAGACTGTTACCATGGAGACACATAGCCTGCTGAGGAGCTGCAGACACGGTAGGAAACTTTTAATGAAAATCTATTGCAAAGCTGCTTTGTTTTAATTGCTATGCATCGAGAGAATAAAAAAATGCATTTAAGAGGATGGACATGGCTCCGGATGCGTTCAGTGAAACTCGCACCATTTTGCAAGCAAGTTCAGTCAGTTTTGTCTTGTTTTTTTCTACGCGGGTGCAATGCGATAAAAAACTGAAGGTTTAGAAACAACATCTCTTAGCAACCATCAGTGAAAAACGCATCGCATCCGCACTTGCTTGCGGATGCAATGCGTTTTTTACTGAAGCCCCATTCACACGAGCGAGTTTTCCGCGCAGGTGCAATGTGCGATGTGAACACATAGCACCCGCACTGAATCCTGACCCATTCATTCCAATGTGTCTGTGTACAGTTCTGCGTTGTGTGAAAAACGCAGCATGTTCTTCAGGGCTCATGCACACGACCGTATGCCCTCCGAGACATACGGTCCGTGCGGCCTGATTTGAAGTGAATGGGTCCGCATCCGAGCCGCCAAAACTGCGGCTCGGATGCGGACCAAAACAACGGCCGTGTGAATAAGGCCTATAGAACAAGCTGCGTTTTTCACACAACGCAGAACAGATGCGTGAAAAAAAAACGCTCATGTACACAGACCCATTGAAATGAATGGGTCAGGTTTCAGTGCTGGTGCTATGCGTTCACGTCACGCATCGCACTCGCTCGTGTGAAAGGGGCCTTAGGATCGTAATACTGGTCTATGGTCCAACGTACAGAACCCACACCTCTCCTGCCAGCAGTGAATGTGGTCAGCATGGGCACCCCTCCTGCATGTACCCCCCAATAACAGACATTCCCCCCTCTTTCTGGGATAGGATCCTTTTGTCTACCTAAGGTAAGACCCATGCACCAACTGTGACAGGCGAACCCGGTCTTAAAGGGATCGCACATTTAGCGATGGTCAGTTAGACATGACTATACAGACGATTAATCCTGTATTATAACGCCAGGCAGTAATCAATAGATCGTCTAATATACCGGAAGTCAAGTGACCTAAATCCTCACACAAATCTATATCCATCAGGGTCCACCTGGACCAGGACCAGAACCTCGGCGGGTCACAGCCACAAATCTGAAAATACTAATTCTTGCCTTATCAGGGCGGGTGGCTAATTGCTTATGTGATGACATTATGCGCTGTCAGCCCCGATTAATCACGGGAAATGTTATCTTCTTTGGGGGCTGCCAGGCTCAATTCAGGAAATCTGGGTTTGGCTGAAAATCAGTGCTGGAAATCCCTGACCGAACAATGACTGTGTGAATAAGGGCTCATTCACACGAACGTAAGCAGTCCATGCCTGTGCTGCGAAACGCAATTTGAGGTCCACAATGCACGGGCACCGGCCATGTGAATCCCGTATTGCGGCACAGACCCATTCATTTGAATGGGTCCGCAATAAACGGCAAAAGATACGACATCCTCTATCTTTTGCGGTGTGGAGGCACGGACCAAAAAGCCTACAGAAGCGCTTTTGTGGGCTTCCGATCCGTGACTACGCTCTGCACCGCGCTGTATCTTGCGGATTGCGGACCCATTAAAGTCAATGGGTCCACATCCGTGATATGGGCTTCACGCGGCTGGTTCCAGTATACTGCAGAACCGCCGTTTGCGGTCCGCAATACAGGCACGGACAACCTAAGGCGAAACTGTACTTGTATTTGTGACCCCAGACATTTTGCTACTGCAAACAGCTCAAAGGAAACTGCCTAGACTGATACACTGTAACAAACTCTCGGCTGTGTGGGCAGGACATGGTCTGGTCAGGATTTCAGTCTCTGGATGTAAACAAAGTTCTCATTCACTGAGCGCAAACAGAGATCTTGAAAAGAGAAACTGCAAAACAGAGTCGGAATGTCTCATCATTGCTACAATGTATCAGCGTCAGGTCCAGACACTTCAGCTCACAGAGGATTGTCTAGACTGGATACATCTTCAGCGGCATTCAGTTTCATTCACTGACAGCAAGAATAGATATTAAAAACATGTAGAACCATTATTAACAATATTCGAAAGTTGCAGATTCCTTTACTGCATGAGAGGCTGGTTCACGCCTTTAACAGATCACTTAAAGGCTATGTACACCTTTGGGGGCAATTTTGTTTTTTATGATTGCACTTTACTCATTTTGGGCTAAAAATCATTTTTTCAGGTGGTCTTTATTAAAAATATTGAGCCGGTCTGTCACAAAGGGTTACCAGTTTTTCTAGCCGTGTCCTACTTTTTACTTTCACTTTTTCTGATCATCTCTCAAAATGACAAAAAAGTTCAAACACTTAAAAGAATTGGGCTACAATGAGGAGGTCAGAGATCAGAGGTAAGACGCCGTCAGCTGAGCTGCCTGACGGAACACAGTGAAAATTCAGATACTGCTACTAGGGAAACTCAAGGCTGCACAAAGACAGAGGTTCAACATTTTTAATAAAGGCAAACTGAAAAAATGTGGGACTAGTCCTTTAAAGGCTATGTACGGAAAGGTGTACATAGCCTTTAAAGGACCAGTCCCACAAAAAATATTCTACATTTTGTCAAAACAGTGCCTGGATCTGAATACTTTTGTAATTGCATTTAATTAAAACGTATTATAGTTATTCAATTAAATCCATCTGTATTGCACCACCTACTATTTGTTCTTTTTCAAAAATTCTCTGTCCACCTTACTTGAAGTGGACGCACATGCTAAGTTCCATCTGTCAGCTGCCACAAGCTGCAGCAGAAAGGACACACCCATTGAGCAACCAGCTCAAAATAAATTTAGCAGAGCAATTGGAACAATTAATAGGGAGATCTCTGGATCCATGTGAGGTACAGGGCTGATTCTAGCTTTGTTAGGCCTCTTGCACACGGACGTTTTTTTTTCCCGTTTATGCTCCGTTTCCGTACCATATATGGAACCATTCATTTCAATGGATCCGCAAAAGAAAACGGAAGGTACTTCCGTTTTCGTATTTCCATTCAAAGATAGAACATGTCCTATTATTGTCCGCATAACGGACAAGGATAGGACTGTTCTATCAGGGGCCAGCTGTTCCGTTCCGCAAAAAACGTAATGCACACGGACGTCATCCGTATTTTTTGCGGATCTTTTTTTTTTTTTGCGGACCGCAAAATACTGAAAAAGCCATACGGTCGTGTGCAAGAGGCCTTAGAAAGAGATTGTCACGTCCTATATGATATTGGATTTTTATATTTTACATTCATCATGTGATGACCCCTTTAATAACTACTCCAATCACCACTGGTCCCACTAGTGGCATACCAGCCGCCCGTGTACGAGGATTGGGGAGGGACGGGTGCTATGATTTCCATTTACTGTCTTATCAATGAAAACTGTGTCAGATCTAATAATAGCAAGAAATAGCATTGTGCCCTGTAAAGTCATTACTTTTAATAGCAGCGGGGGGAGGGGGGGGGTCCACGCAGAACTGGGGCACGAATATCTCGATCATTCCTTTCACTGGATGGATGCGGAGCTGTGGGGTCGACTCTGGATGACACCAGGGACCCCAAAAACCATGGCCACCACAGAGGAAATAAAGGCTGACAGTGCCCCCTGTAATGTCATCCAGGGAAAGAGCTGGGGGGCCCAATCAACCCCCCCCCCCTTCAATACCAGAGATGACCTTTACGGGATAGCAATGACTATCACACATTGTTTAGGTCAAGCCCGGGATAGGATCAGCCTCCAGTGTCAGGTTCCTGTATCGTAGGGAAAGATCTGATGAAGCACAGGAGCGATCGCCATCACAGCAATGACGGGTATTAAGTGCTCCAGGTGGACGCAAAACAATTAAAACCCCAAAAACATGTTTAGAAAATGAAGGCCACAGTGAGGCCAGACACAGATGAGCGAGTTCAATGCGAGAAACTCGCGGCGTGGTCTCAGTGTGAGGTCCCGTTCCGACCTCTGACAGGATCGCGCAGCATTGTAATAATTATAAAGGATCATGAACACATGTGCAGGCCGTGTCCGTATTGCAGGTCCGCAATATACTGGCACCGGCCGTGGGCGCACCGTTTTTACGGATGTGGACCCTTTCACTTGAATCCGGAAGATATGGTGCGAAGGCACGGCGCGTAAGGCCATGGAAGCACTACAGAGAACACGCTCTATTTTTTTGTGGTGCGGACAGATTGCAGAACCATTCAAGTTGAATGGGTCAGCACCCGAGTATTGGAGACCGCAATTTGCGGTCCCCAATGCACGGCACGGACGGCTCACGTTTGTGTGCATGAGCCCTAAGGCTGTGTGTCCTGAAATCTATTGAATTACACTGACTGCATTAAGTCAGTGCACGGCTGTAGTTTCAGTCCTCATCCGATCCGCATTTTTTGCAGACCAGATGCCGACCATTTCAACGAGGCCGCAAAAGATGTGGAAAGCACACCATGTGCAGCCCACATCTGTATGTCCGTTTTGCGGACAAGGATAGGACATTTTTACAGAAATGAAAAAAAAAAAATGGTGGCATGCACTCGGCCGGGATTCGCAGACCGCAAAACACTTACGGCTGTGTGCAGTAGATTCCAGAACTCTCCGGGTGCCACAGCATTATAAACCATTATATAGCCTCATTCACAAGTCCGTGGTCGTGCTGAAATCAGTGATGCCTCCGTAAAGATGTTCGTGAAGGATCCGAGTGTGGTCCGTGTGTCCGGTTTTTGCCGTCCATGTGTCATCCGTGTTTCACAGAAACTGTGCAGATGAAAACATTTTCAAAGTATCTCTTCCTAAGTCTACATGCACACGAACGTTCTTTGTTTCCGTGTCCGTTCCGTTTTTTTGTTTGCGGATAGGATGCGGACCCATTCATTTCACCGTGTGCTGTCCGCATAAGTATGTGCAGTGCGACACCATAGACTGCCATTATAAAAATTGTCGCACGACATTAGTGCAACAAAATGTCACGCTACAAATGTTGCAGTGTAGTTGCGCGACTAATTGTCACGCGACAAATGTCGTCGTGTAGACTTAGCCTTATAGGATAGCTGCCTTGCATCTGGTGGCCTTAGAGGCAGAGCTTGTTTTGCATCCCTTTACTCCCTATAATAGTAACTAAAACAATGGGGTAATTTACAACGTTTTACGCCTCTTTTTGGAGTAAGGCTACTTTCACACTTGCGGCAGGACGGATCCGACAGGCTGTTCACCCTGTCGGATCCGTCCTTCCGCTATTTCGCCGTGCCGCCAGACCGCCGCTCCGTCCCCATTGACTATAATGGGGACAGGGGCGGAGCAACGGCGCAGCACGGCAGTGCACGGCGAGAGCCGCCGGACTAAAAAGTCGGACATGCAAGACTTTTAGTCCGGCGGCCTTTTGCCGTGCACTGCCGTGCTGTGCCGGAGCTCTGCCCCCGTCCCAATTATAGTCAATGGGGACGGAGCGGGCGGACCGGCGGCACGGCGAAATAGCGGAAGGACGGATCCAACATGGTGAACAGCCTGTCGGATCTGTGCTGCCGCAAGTGTGAAAGTAGCCTAAAACTGTTGCATGTCCTCCTTCTTGCGACTCTTTACAATACTTGTGACATGGGTGCTTTTTACTGCGTGTTTAACACATAGGAGTGTTTTACGGCAGCAATGCCAGCGTAAACGAAAAAAGACTAGTAGCGCCGCAGCCTTCTCACTGTTTACCGCTGGCCCAGTGACGTCACGACTAGTATCAACTGGCCTGGGCGCGGCTAAGAGCTGTTCACTTGAATGGAGCTTAGCCCCGCCCAGGCCAGTGGATACTAGTCGTGACGTCACTGGGCCGGCGGTAAACTCTGAGAAGGGCGTGGTGCTGCTGGAGCGCCGCTGCCTTCTTAAACAGCTGATCGCGGGGGTCCCGGGTGTCGGACCCCCGCCGATCAGATGATGATCTATCCAGAGGATAGATCATCAGTTAAAACAAAGTGCAGAACCCCTTTAATATAAATGACCCTCAATACACCTTTGTGTTTAAAGGTATTAAAGTCCAAGAAACTGACAGTAACATCCAGTATAAACGATGCGGCGTGTTGGCATTTCCAGGTGCGGACCGCTCGTGCCTGGGAATGACATTAAAAAAAAAAACACGCTCCAAAGGCTGGAAGTGACATAGCGTCGCCCACAAGGCGATGTGGAAAGCACATTAGAGATGAAAACGCGTTCCAAAATACCAATTAAGCATCAAAAGCAAATGTTTATATAAGCCCAATCGCAAGAAAAGATTAGAACAAATTACTAAATAATTCAGACCCATAATTTTCACTTAGAAAATAGTAATTACCTAAATAATTTCACTCCAACATGATCACTGTGCGTCACAATACATTAAGTAGTAAGAAAGTCAATTAAAATTCCCCATACCAAATGATATATTGAAACAGATGACACAATGAAACAGCTCTAGGCCTCCTGCCATGAAGCGGGCCACAATGCACGAACACCGTCCATGGGGCTGCCGCAGCGGATCGCGGACCCATTCACTTTAATGGGTCCGTGATCCGGCCGTTCCGCAAAAAGATAGGACATGTTCTATCTTTTTGCGGAACCGAAGTACGGGACGAAACCCCACTCCGTGCTACCATTCCGCATCTCCGGATTTGCGGACCCATTGAAGTGAATGGCTCCGCATCCATGATGCGGAATGCACACGGAGCGGTCCCCGTTTATAGCGGGTCTGCAATACGGCCATGGGGCGCACACGTTAGTGTGCAGGAGGCCTAATACAATGCAGAGCATACACAAACCTGCTGCTCCTCAGATCCACAGACACTCAGGAGGAAACATTACTAACAGGTGTATGTGTCATGTGACTACGCCACCTATCAGGAAGGTTACCACACACAGTGGGGCTCATTTACAAAGACCAGTGTTTTTTAAGGGCTTACCTGTGCTTTGCCGGACGGGTGAGTCTACCTTACTAAAGATGGCAGCCCGCATGTGTTCGCTGGCGAACACGGCGAACTGACCATCACTGGTGAGGACAGTGCAAAAACGCCTGTGCAACAAAATATTGGGATCTTGCAACTTTTTAAACGTCAAAAACTGGCGTATAAATGTTCGTAAATGACCCTCTAGTGCGGCGAACTCTAGTGGGGTCAAGTTGAGAAATGCACCAGATTCTGTGTGAATCCAGCCAGATGCAGTGCAATGTACTAGACGGCTGTGCAGTGTCTGCTGTGATAGGGCAGCACGCTGGCTCGTGGCTCGGTGGCTCAGTGGTTAGCACTGGGGTCCTGGGTTCCAATCTGACCAAGGAAAACATCTGCCTGGAGATTGTGTGGGTTTCCTCTGGGTTCTCCGGTTTACGCCCACACTACAAAGACATACTGATAGGGACCTCAGATTGTGAGCCCCATTGGGGACAGCTGCGCTATATAAGTGCGCAAAATAAATAGGGGAATCCAGGCAAAGACAGGTGATCTTGGGGTGTGTAAGAGGCTCCGCCACCCAGTGCTGCATGTATACGGACACATGGAGGCGACGTGAATGTCTCCATTACAGGAGACTGACACAATACAGAGGTGCGGTATTATGGCCCCGTACAGCTGGGGGGCGGTATACAGACCGCACCTCGCCTGTACCAGTCTGTGACCCAGAAGCGCAGAGCCTCAGCTGTAACCTGAGTGATCCGCTCTGAAGCGCCAGATGTTCTGCTCCATTTGTGGGGGGTTTTTTGCAGTCTGGAGCACCGCCAAGTAGAGCAATATACAGCATAATGAGTCTGAGACAAAATCGTCATAATTATAGGAAAACCAACAAGACGACAAAGCATCCAAAACCCCCAGAATCCCCAGCACAATCCCCTGCGCTGAAGCGGCGCAGAGAGGGAATTACATACATAGCAATTACTGAGCGTCCTACTGTTATATAATACTGCATACATAGCAATTACCCAGTATCCTACTGCTATATAATACAGCATATATATAGTAATTATCCAATATCCTACCGTTATATAAAACTACATGTATAACAATTACTGAGCGTCCTACTGTTATATAATACTGCATACATAGCAATTACCCAGTATCCTACTGCTATATAATACAGCATATATATAGTAATTATCCAATATCCTACCGTTATATAAAACTACATGTATAACAATTACTGAGCGTCCTACTGTTATATAATACTGCATACATAGCAATTACCTAGTATCCTACTGCTATATAATACAGCATATATGTTTGTGTCGTTATGTCGTTAAAAGGTATCAACAGTATCCCCTATAACAGTGACATCTATAGTACCCCGACCCTTAACACTGACCCCCTCACAGTGGGACCTCCACAGCAGCCCACCCCCTAAAGTTTGACCTTCACAGCAGCCTGCCCCTTTAACAGTGAGTTCCACAGCACCCCACCCCCTTGACAGTGACCTCCACAGGGGCCCGCCCCCTTAACAGCGACCTCTACAGCACGCGCCCCTTAACACTGACCATAGGTTACAGTCCCCTTAACTGTGGCCTCCACCATTCCCGGCCCCATTAAGAGAGACCTCCACAGCGACTGCCCCTTTAACAGTGACCTCACAGTACCTTGCTGCTTTAACAGCAGTGATGTCCAGTTCGCAGTGTTCGCCGGCAAACACATGCGGGCGGCCATCTTTTCTCACAAGTCCGGCGAGGCACAGGTAAGCCCTTACCTGTGCCGTGAGCCGGTCTGAAATCAAATGCGGTCACCGGGGGCAGGCAGTTCCGAGAACAGCCCAATGAAGGCTCCTGGCGGCTGTTCTCAGAACTGCCTGCTCCCGCCTGCTGACCGCACTTGTTTTCAGACCGGCTCGCGCACAGGCACAGGTAAGGGCTTGCCTGTGCCTCGCCGGACTTGTAAGAAAAGATGGCAGCCCGCATGTGGTCGCGGGCGAACACTGTGAACTGGCCATCACTGCTTCACAGTGACCTCACAGTACCCCACTTGGGAATATCTCTGGAACGGTACGTGCTAGAGAGCGGAGACCTGGTGTAAAACGTTCCCGTACACCTGATGTACCTGTGTGCCACTTTTCGTGATTGTAAATGCGACGGTGCGGATTCCTTTAGTGGACATACATACACTCAGCTTTATATATTAGATTACCCAATATCCCACCGTTATATTACTGAACATCCTACTGTTATATAATACTGCATAAATAGCAATTTCCAAATATCCTACTAGTAATATAATACAGCATATACAGGTGAAACTCGAAATTTGAATATGGTGCAAAAGTCCATTTATTTCAGTAATGCAAATTACAAGGAATTGCATTAATGCAGCTTAAAATTAGAATATTGTGAAAAGGTTCAATATTCTAGGCTCAAAGTGTCACCCTCTAGTCAGCGAATTAATCCGTACCCCCTGAGCAAAGGGGACTTGAGATTGTGACTTTGGGGTTTCATAACCTGTAAGCCATAATCATCCAAAAGACAAAGCAATTTTCTATTCTTGTGTTTTAGTTTTTTACTCCATGACTTTTTTATTTTTCCGTTCACATAGCCGCTTGTTTCTTTTTTTTTGCAGGGCGCGTTGTACTTTCTATCGGCACCACATACTATTACATATAATTAGTGTTCAGCGAATCGAGCTTCGGATCATAGATCCAAAGTCGATTCGCTCAAACACTTCGCTTTTAATGCCTTTTCCGTACAGCATTAGGCCTCATGCACACGACCGTTGCGGACCTGTTGCTCGGATGCGGACCCATTCACTACAATGGGGCCGCTAAAGAGGCGGACAGCACTCCGTGCGCTGTCCGCATCCGTTGCACCGTTCCGTGGCCCCGCAAAAAAAATATAGCATGTCCTATTCTTGTCCGTTTTGCGGACTAGAATGGGCATGTCTACAATGTGCTGCCCGTTCCGTTCCGCAAATTGCGGAAGGCACACGGGCGGCTTCCGTTTTTCGTGGATCCGCAGTTTGCGGAGCGCAAAAAACAGCACGGTCGTGTGCATGTAGCCTTAAAATGTATTGCCTCAGTAGAGGCAACATTTGCTCCACCTGAATTTGCGCGAGACTTCTGCGCCTTTAAAAACATTTTTAAATAGCAATCCAAAGTCGGGTTTGGTACCGAGGAACCAGCCACTACCAAACCCGACTTCAGATTGCTAATTCTAAATGTTTTTAAAGGTGCAGAAATGAATACTGAATTCAATCATCGAAGTCTCGTGCGACTTCCGCTGAAATTAATTTTGCGTCCACGGAGGCAATACATTATAGGCTAGGGCTACACGATAATAAGTCGCACGACACACAGGGCACAACTACACTGCTACATGTGTCGCGCGACATTGATGTTGCAACAATTTTTATTATGCTAGTCTATGGTGTCGCACTGCGACGCGACAGTCACAGAAAAATCCATCTTGGATGGATTTTTTGCTACTGTCGTGTCGCAGTACGCCGCAGTGCGACACTATAGACTAGCATTATAAAAATTGTTGCGCGACACATGTCGTCGTGTAGCCCTAGTCTTAATGCTGTACGAAGACAACATTAAACAGGTTATCCAAGAGCTATAATGCCACCCCATAAGCCCGAGCCCCTCACAAAGATTGCACTTGCCTCGCTCCCCGGCACCCGCGTTGCTTCTGGTGCACGTATGGCCACTGCTGCATCTCCTTGTAGCGTGGATGAAAACATTCGGCGACAGGGGGGGCAGCCAATAGCAGGCCACGATGGGGACGAGCCTCCCTAGCATCGCAGGAAGGGGGGGGGGGGTTGATTTGAGCTACACATACAGTACAGACCAAAAGTTTGGACACACCTTCTCATTCAAAGAGTTTTCTTTATTTTCATGACTATGAAAATTGTAGATTCACACTGAAGGCATCAAAACTATGAATTAACACATGTGGAATTATATACATAACAAACAAGTGTGAAACAACTGAAAATATGTCATATTCTAGGTTCTTCAAAGTAGCCACCTTTTGCTTTGATTACTGCTTTGCACACTCTTGGCATTCTCTTGATGAGCTTCAAGAGGTAGTCCCCTGAAATGGTTTTCACTTCACAGGTGTGCCCCGTCAGGTTTAATAAGTGGGATTTCTTGCCTTATAAATGGGGTTGGGACCATCAGTGGCGTTGAGGAGAAGTCAGGTGGATGCACAGCTGATAGTCCTACTGAATAGACTGTTAGAATTTGTATTATGGCAAGAAAAAAGCAGCTAAGTAAAGAAAAACGAGTGGCCATCATTACTTTAAGAAATTAAGGTCAGTCAGTCAGCTGAAAAATTGGGAAAACTTTGAAAGTAAGGGCTATTTGACCTGAAGGAGAGTGATGGGGTGCTGCGCCAGATTACCTGGCCTCCACAGTCACCTGACCTGAACCCAATCGAGATGGTTTGGGGTGAGCTGGACTGGAGAGTGAAGGCAAAAGGGCCAACAAGTGCTAAGCATCTCTGGGAACTCCTTCAAGACTGTTGGAAGACCATTTCAGGGGACTACCTCTTGAAGCTCATCAAGAGAATGCCAAGAGTGTGCAAAGCAGTAATCAAAGCAAAAGGCACTGTTCACACCCATCACGTTCATCACAACACATCTTATTGGAGTTTCGAGCTGCATAAAATTGTTTCAAAATGCATCCCCTCAATCTATGGCGGCGTCGCTTGTCACAGAAAGCGACATTTCACAGATTTTAGATCAATGGGAAGATGGATGTGACGGGTGACAACCAAAGCATCGATCACCCTCCTGACCCAGGGTCATAGGGGGCTGCTGAAAAAACAGATGTCCAATGTGCAGTCCTTTAATTCAGCACTTTCTGGTCTGCGAATTCAGATCATCTGGCGCAATGATACGATTTATCATGACCGTAATTCCCAGGGTAAGTACTGGCGGCTCTACTGTCAGCAGGTTAGCTTGGTCTTAATGGAGCGGGGCCCAATTTGTGCTGTGGGGCCCCACGGTGGTTTGTGATGCAGTGGTGACTATACACTATGGGGGGAATTTATCAAGCCCCCTGCACCAAAATGGTGGCAATTTGTGCGTGAGTTCCCTTATGCGTAAAAATGTGTTATTTTTTTTTTTTTACCATTTAAACTGCACTTTTCTTTTTTTATAATTGTATTTTTATTGAAATACAACAGTACAAATCTGTTTAAAATGTATCATATGTATGCGCAATTGTACAAAGTGAAGTGAACAAGGCAGAATGCACAAAGCATTCAGCGAAAGAACACATAATATAACATCAGGTAATATGCGCAATATAAGGGCTTGTTCACATGACCGTAGGTATTTTGCGGTCCACAAAAAAAACGGATCCGCAAAAAATACGGATGACGTCCGTGGGCATTGGAACAGCTGGCCCCTAATAGAGCAGTACTATCCTTGTCCGTAATGTGGACAATGATAGGACATGTTCTATTTTTTCGTGGAACGGAAATACGGACATACGGAAACGGAATGCACACTGAGTACCTTCCGTTTTTTTGGCGGACCCATTGAAAGGAATGGTTCTGTATACGGTCCGCAAAAAAAACGGAACGGACACGGAAAGAAAATACGTTCGTGTGAGCCCTAAATCAGACAAAAACCAATAAAGGCTATGTGAAAATCCAGCGTACTGTCATACTCATAGAAAATAAAAAAGAAGAGACAATTATCAACAGTGTCTCACCGTTAGGGCTCGTTCACACGTGTTTTGCAGGCAGTTTTTAATGGATCAGTTTTTTCGTTTTTTGTTTCAGTACTGTTTCTGGTTCTATTCCATTTTTCCGTATGGTATATACAGTATACAGTAATTACATAGAAAAAATTGGGCTGGGCATAACATTTTCAATAGATGGTTCAGCAAAAACGGAACGGCTATGGAAGACATACGGAGTACATTCCGTATGTGTTCCGTTTTTTTTTTTGCGGACCCACTGACTTGAATGGAGCCACGGAACGTGATTTGCGGGCAATAATAGGACATGTTCTATCTTTGAACTGAACGGAAAAACGGAAATACGGAAACGGAATGGATAAGGAGTACATTCCGTTTTTTTTAAACGGAACCGTTGAAATGAATGGTTCCGTATATGGACCGTATACGAAACTCAAAAAACGTCCCGTATACGGAGCATAAAAAACGTTCGTGTGAACGAGCCCTTAAAAGCACGTTCCTGAGGAAGTAGCTACATAAATCTATTATTAGGGTGAGTATGATCTACGCTGAATCCTATCAGAACATCCCTGTTGGGGTCCATTCACACGTCCGCAATTCTGTTCCGCATTTTGCGGAACAAAATTGCGGACCCATTCATTTCTATGGGGCCGCACCATGTGCTGCCCGGATCCGCATTTATGGATCCGCACTTTCGTTCCCGAAAAAAATAGAACATGTCCTATTCTTGTCCACAATTGCGGACAAGATTAGGCATATTCTATTATAGTGCCGGCGATGTGGGGTCCGCAAAATGCGGAATGCACATTGCCGGTGTCCGTGTTTTGCGGATCCGCAAAACACATACGGATGTGTGAATGGACCCTTGTAAAGAATGTAACAACCGAGGAAAGACATGGACAATACAGACAAAGACACATCGGGGGTTAGAGTATTCTCTTGGGCTCGTTTCAGGGTTGCCGAGTAGCCCAATAATTGTCCCAGAGATCCAAAATGGCGTGAAATAGATCTATTTTATCCTGGAATATAGCGGTCGTGCGTTCCAGGGTCCGGACCTCCGTCACCCTAGCATATACTGTAGGTCGGAGATTTTTTTGGGGGGGGCTGCAGTCAGTACTTGTATTAACAGTTTAAGTGAATGTTTCCTTCTACTGTATGTGTTGGTGTAATATTAAGTAGGAAGGATATGGGGTCAGGAGGTATACTGCAGCCAAAAACATCAGAGCGCTGACTCTGGACCAGATGGGGCAGTCCCAGAAAATGTGGTGCAGCGTTCCCCCAGTTGTCCCGCATCTCCAACAGACCTCCGCGACTGCTGGGTTCAATCTGTGGAGGAGATCCGGAGTGTGGGACCAGTATATTAGGAGCTTCTACTGGTTTTCTTGACAGAGAACTGACATTGAAGACTTCGCTGCTCTCCTCCATACAAGGCGCCACAAAGCGCCTGGTAGAGTTCTCCTTAAATATTCCTCCCATCGGTCCATATAAGAGTGTCTATGAATCCGTTCCGGGAAGGGGATCGACAAAATGGAGTAGATCTCAGATATTAAAGGGGAGCCCAACAACCCTAATGGCTGAAACCTGCGACCAATTAAAAAAAACAAAAAACACTGCCCTGTCCATGTTCCCGCTGTTCTCACACTGCTGCCCCTTTCCAACAACTTCCAGTCCCCAACGGACTGGAAGGGACTTTGTCTCGTGACTGCTGCAGCCAGTCACTGGCCTCAGCGGTGACGTACTGGAGCGGAACGTCACTAGCAGAGAGCAATGGCTGGCTGCACTGGTGACAGGACAAGCCCCCTTTTAGTCCATCTGGGACTTGAAGGTGCCGGGAAGGGGCAGCAGCGTGGGAATGGCGGGATGGCTGGCAGGTGAGTCTATGTATGGCAGGTAAATGCAGTGCTGTGGGCAGGCAAGGGCGGTCATGTGGCGGGACCAGGTATGGTGTTCATCACTGCGTTCACCGCTTGTTCTTATCAGTCCCCGCGCTTGTCCAGATGCAGGAGAATTACGCTTACAAGAGCGGGATCCTTTACGCAGTGAAATCCAATGCTATGGATTCATTTCTACAACAGGCCCAGGCCACGGGTCAACTCTGCGCGGACACTGGCCACGGACGTGACGACGGAGCAGAAGGCCCTGCTGCGGGCACTGATCGCGCCACCATCAGTCAGGTCACAAGAATGGAGAATCTACAATCACTTCAGGAGTGCGAGAGATCATAAAACGTCCCGCGCCGGATCCGACAGAAAAAGACGGCTATTTCAAGAGACGCGTGCATCACCCTACAGGCGGCAATGTTACAGGAGATCATCGAGGGGTTAATTTCAGATCATGGATCCACCTGAGCATTTATAGGCACTGGATCCTATGTCCTCCCCCAATCCTATGCACTGCAAATCCCCCCCATAGATCTGTTTGCCCTGGAAAAAAAAAAGCCAGAACGTCAGTGGAGACTGACACACTGGCAGAACAGCAGATTTACACACTGTTCACGTGACTATTCCCTTCCTGAAGGGATAACCAAAACCATAATCTGATCCAAACTAATTAAAGGGGTTGTCCACGATTTAAATATTGATAGCCTATCCTTAGGATGTGATCGGTGGGGGTCCGACTCCCAGCAATCCTGACGATTAGATGTCTGAAGGGGCCGCAGAGCTCTGACAAGTGCTGAGGCCTCTTCATAGTATACCAAGCACAGCGCCATCCATTGTATAGTGGTTGTGATTGGTAATGCAGCTCAGTCCTATTCACTTGAATGGGACTGAGATGAAGAAAGGCCACCTGGCCATTGGACACTACGTCACAGGCTGGGGAAGGGACCGGAGCCCCTGCCCACGCACTGTGGCCCCTTCATACAGCTGACTGGCAGTGGTGCCAACAGTCGGACCCCCACCATCAGATATTGCTAACCTTGTACAATAGCTGCACGGATGACATCACTCCAGGACGCTCTATCCGTACTGGACTGAGGATCATGGAGAACGTCAGGGGACAATGGACGCCATCGCCTGAGTCACAATGATGAGCTGAGCTCACTACTACTCCTAGCATCCGTCCTGACACAGTAAGTGAAGTCATAGTAATACTTACATTATTACAAATTACCATGAAATCTTTATTTTTAGATAGATAGATAGATAATGGTGTGGCCCCTGTGTGCAGTGGGGCCGTCCAGGCAGCCGGCTGCTGATCTCCCCGCACACCAGCTGTGAGGAGGCCGCACTATCCTCCTGTCTGCTGCCCCCACATGTAATATGTATAACAGGGACAGATATAAGCTTCATACGTATATACCGAGCACACATCATATAACATGCAGCATGTACACAAGTGGCTGAATATTCCGTCAGGGCCCTGCAGAGAGGCGCGTGCTATCATATGTAGCCTTCACATGACATACCTGCACAGAGAGTAGTATGTTACATACAGTACGTAGCCTTCACATGACATACCTGTAACCTGCACAGAGAGTAGTATGTTACATACAGTACGTATCCTTCACATGACATACCTGCACATACACCCGGGGTGGGTTATACATTGCATGCGCTGCCACCTGTGGCCCCTCACCTATTGCCCTGACAGGCTGCAGTTTTCTAGGCATGATGGGACTTGTAGTTTCAGAAGATTTATGAAGTAACAGTTGGCAGAGCGCTCATGTGTGGAGCGTGGACATGTATGTGTGACGGCGTGCAGGGGTAACTGCTCATGTCCACAGCACACGGATTGCAGCCCCGACAGGACCCTCGGAGAGTCAGACCCTGCATATCATATCATGTCAATAGGTTTTGGAACCGCACTGCTGGAAACTATGTGTTCCGGTCACAAGTGGATGGTACAAGGGTGTCAGCCCCTCTCCTCAACACCAAAGGATACGATCCTCCTAGATCCCCTCCTCTACAGGATTTAAGGAGATAGGCAAAATAGTGAAGCACCCTTGAGAATCTTATCATAAAAAGGTTTTATTCTACTTACAACAGGTCAGTAGACAAAAGGCATAAAAATACAAAGTGATCGTCAGGGCAGGAAAGTGACGATCACTTTGTATTTTTATGCCTTTTGTCTACTGACCTGTTGTAAGTAGAATAAAACCTTTTTATGATAAGATTCTCAAGGGTGCTTCACTATTTTGCCTATCTCCTTAAATCCTGTAGAGGAGGGGATCTAGGAGGATCGTATCCCTTGGTGTTGAGGAGAGGGGCTGACACCCTTGTACCATCCACTTGTGACCGGAACACATAGTTTCCAGCAGCGCGGTTCCAAAACCTATTGACTTGACTTTGCCAGTGTGAAACCTACCACACTATTCCGGGACCAGCAGCAGCGCAAGTAATTGTCCGTGTTGGGACACAGGACTGACTTTGTTTTATTTGTATTATATCATATCATGTAGTTTACACACACAGGCTCCACATCTGTGATACTACAACCCCCAGCAGGGTCAGGACTGCTGAAACACATGCACCGATATACATCCTCTGAGACACAGCCCACAACTTGTTATATACCCCAGACTGCCCATATAGCACATACAGTATAATATACTTAACACAGCTTATAATACAGCCCAGAGTACCGCATATAACACCGTATAATACAGCCCAGAGTACTGCATATAACACCGTATAATACACAGCTTATAATACAGTCCAGAGTACCATATAACACCCTATAATACACAGCTTATAATACAGCCCAGAGTACCGCATATAACACCCTATAATACACAGCTTATAATACAGCCCAGAGTACCGCATATAACACCCTATATTACACAGCTTATAATACAGCCCAGAGTACCGCATATAACACCGTATAATACACAGCTTATAATACAGCCCAGAGTACCGCATATAACACCCTATAATACACAGCTTATAATACAGCCCAGAGTACCGCATATAACACCCTATATTACACAGTTTATAATACAGCCCAGAGTACCGCATATAACACTCTATAATACACCGCTTATAATACAGCCCAGAGTACCGCATATAACACCCTATATTACACAGCTTATAATACAGCCCAGAGTACCGCATATAACACCGTATAATACACAGCTTATAATACAGCCCAGAGTACCGCATATAACACCCTATAATACACAGCTTATAATACAGCCCAGAGTACCGCATATAACACCCTATATTACACAGTTTATAATACAGCCCAGAGTACCGCATATAACACTCTATAATACACCGCTTATAATACAGCCCAGAGTACCGCATATAACACCCTATATTACACAGCTTATAATACAGCCCAGAGTACCGCATATAACACCGTATAATACACAGCTTATAATACAGCCCAGAGTACCGCATATAACACCCTATAATACACAGCTTATAATACAGCCCAGAGTACCGCATATAACACCCTATATTACACAGTTTATAATACAGCCCAGAGTACCGCATATAACACTCTATAATACACCGCTTATAATACAGCCCAGAGTACCGCATATAACACCCTATAATACACAGCTTATAATACAGCCCAGAATACCGCATATAACACCCTATAATACACAGCTTATAATACAGCCCAGAGTACCACATATAACACCCTATAATACACATCTTATAATACAGCCCAGAGTACCGCATATAACACCCTATATTACACAGCTTATAATACAGCCTAGAGTACCGCATATAACACTGTATAATACACAGCTTATAATACAGCCCAGAGTACCGCATATAACACCCTATAATACACATCTTATAATACAGCCCAGAGTACCGCATATAACACCCTATATTACACAGCTTATAATACAGCCCAGAGTCCGCATATAACACCCTATAATACACAGCTTATAATACAGTTCAGAGTACCGCATATAACACCCTATAATACACATCTTATAATACAGCCCAGAGTACCATATAACACCCTATAATACACAGCTTATAATACAGCCCAGAGTACCGCATATAACACCCTATATTACACAGCTTATAATACAGCCCAGAGTACTGCATATAACACCCTATAATACACAGCTTATAATACAGCCCAGAGTACCGCATATAACACCCTATATTACACAGCTTATAATACAGCCCAGAGTACTGCATATAACACCCTATAATACACAGCTTATAATACAGCCCAGAGTACCGCATATAACACCGTATAATACACAGCTTATAATACAGCCCAGAGTACCGCATATAACACCCTATAATACACAGCTTATAATACAGCCCAGAGTACCGCATATAACACCCTATAATACACAGCTTATAATACAGCCCAGAGTACCACATATAACACCCTATAATACACAGCTTATAATACAGCCCAGAGTACCGCATATAACACCCTATAATACACAGCTTATAATACAGCCCAGAGTACCGCATATAACACCCTATAATACACATCTTATAATACAGCCCAGAGTACCGCATATAACACCCTATAATACACAGCTTATAATACAGCCCACAGTACCGCATATAACACCCTATAATACACAGCTTATAATACAGCCCAGAGTACCGCATATAACACCGTATAATACACAGCTTATAATACAGCCCAGAGTACCGCATATAACACCCTATAATACACATCTTATAATATAGCCCAGAGTACCAAATAACACCCTATAATACACAGCTTATAATACAGCCCAGAGTACCGCATATAACACCCTATAATACACATCTTATAATACAGCCCAGAGTACCAAATAACACCCTATAATACACAGCTTATAATACAGCCCAGAGTACCGCATATAACACCCTATAATACACAGCTTATAATACAGCCCAGAGTACCATATAACACCCTATAATACACAGCTTATAATACAGCCCAGAGTACCGCATATAACACCCTATAATACACAGCTTATAATACAGTCCAGAGTACCATATAACACCCTATAATACACAGCTTATAATACAGCCCAGAGTACCGCATATAACACCCTATAATACACAGCTTATAATACAGCCCAGAGTACCATATAACACCCTATAATACACAGCTTATAATACAGCCCAGAGTACCGCATATAACACCCTATAATACACAGCTTATAATACAGTCCAGAGTACCATATAACACCCTATAATACACAGCTTATAATACAGCCCAGAGTACTGCATATAACACCCAATAATACACAGCTTATAATACAGCCCAGAGTACCGCATATAACACCCTATAATACACAGCTTATAATACAGTCCAGAGTACCATATAACACCCTATAATACACAGCTTATAATACAGCCCAGAGTACTGCATATAACACCCAATAATACACAGCTTATAATACAGCCCAGAGTACCGCATATAACACCCTATAATACACAGCTTATAATACAGCCCAGAGTATCGCATATAACACCCTATAATACACAGCTTATAATACAGCCCAGAGTACCGCATATAACACCCTATAATACACATCTTATAATACAGCCCAGAGTACCAAATAACACCCTATAATACACAGCTTATAATACAGCCCAGAGTACCGCATATAACACCCTATAATACACAGCTTATAATACAGCCCAGAGTACCATATAACACCCTATAATACACAGCTTATAATACAGCCCAGAGTACCGCATATAACACCCTATAATACACAGCTTATAATACAGTCCAGAGTACCATATAACACCCTATAATACACAGCTTATAATACAGCCCAGAGTACTGCATATAACACCCAATAATACACAGCTTATAATACAGCCCAGAGTACCGCATATAACACCCTATAATACACAGCTTATAATACAGCCCAGAGTACCGCATATAACACCCTATTTACACAGCTTATAATACAGCCCAGAGTACCGCATATAACACCCTATTTACACAGCTTATAATACAGCCCAGAGTACCATATAACACCCTATGATACACATCTTATAATACAGCCCAGAGTACCGCATATAACACCCTATAATATACAGCTTATAATACAGCCCAGAGTACCGCATATAACACCCTATAATACACAGCTTACAATACAGCCTAGAGTACCGCATATAACACCCTATAATACACAGCTTACAATACAGCCTAGAGTACCGCATATAACACCCTATAATACACAGCTTATAATACAGCCCAGAGTACCGCATATAACACCCTATAATACACAGCTTATAATACAGCCCAGAGTACTGCATATAACACCCTATAATACACAGCTTATAATACAGCCCAGAGTACCGCATATAACACCCTATAATACACATCTTATAATACAGCCCACAGTACCGCATATAACACCCTATAATACACAGCTTATAATACAGCCCAGAGTACCATATAACACCCTATAATACACAGCTTATAATACAGCCCAGAGTACCGCATATAACACCCTATAATACACAGCTTATAATACAGTCCAGAGTACCATATAACACCCTATAATACACAGCTTACAATACAGCCTAGAGTACCGCATATAACACCCTATAATACACAGCTTATAATACAGCCCAGAGTACCGCATATAACACCCTATAATACACAGCTTATAATACAGCCCAGAGTACCGCATATAACACCCTATAATACACAGCTTATAATACAGCCCAGAGTACCGCATATAACACCGTATAATACACAGCTTACAATAAAGCCTAGAGTACCGCATATAACACCCTATAATACACAGCTTACAATAAAGCCTAGAGTACCGCATATAACACCCTATAATACACAGCTTACAATACAGCCTAGAGTACCACATATAACACCCTATAATACACAGCTTACAATAAAGCCTAGAGTACCGCATATAACACCCTATAATACACAGCTTACAATAAAGCCTAGAGTACCGCATATAACACCCTATAATACACAGCTTACAATACAGCCTAGATTACCGCATATAACACCCTATAATACACAGCTTATAATACAGCCCAGAGTACCGCATATAACACCCTATAATACACAGCTTATAATACAGCCCAGAGTACCAAATATAACACCCTATAATACACAGCTTATAACACCCTATAATACACAGCTTATAATACAGCCCACAGTACTGCATATAACACCCTATAATATACAGCAGCCAACCTAGTTGGATACCATGTTGGGGGCCTCTAACACCACTGAGGACATTCTTCAGGTTAGGATACCAGTATAAAGGGGGTCTCTTCCTCCAGTGAGGACTTTTTGAGGGTAGGACAGCAGTATAAGGGGGTCGCTTCCCCCACTGAGGACAATTTTAGGGTAGGATACCACAAGGGGGTCTCTTCCCCCACGGAGGACCCATAGAGGGTAGCACACCACTATAAGAAGGTCTCTTCCCCCACTAAGGATCCTCTGAGGGTAGGACAATACTATAAGAAGGTATTTTCCCCCACTAAGGACCCTCTAAGGGTAGGACACCACTATAAGGGGGTCTCTTCCCCCACTGAGGATCTTTTGAGCGTAAGAGACCACTATAAGGGGGTCTCTTACATCACGGAGGACCCTATGAGGATAGGACACCACTATAAGGGGGGTCTCTGACACCACTGAGGACCCACTGAGGGTAGGACACCACTATAAAGGGGGTCTCTGACACCACAGAGGACCCTCTGAAGATAGGACTCCACTATAAGGGGGGTCTCTGACATCACTGAGGACCCTCTGAGGGTAGGACACCACTATAAGGGGGTCCCTTCCCCATATAGGAACCTTTGAGGGTAGGATACCACTGTAAGGGGGTCTCTTCCCCCACTGAGGACACTCCTGAGGGTAGGATATCACTATAAGGGGGTCTCTTTCCCCAATGAGGACCCTTTGAGGCTAGGATACCACTATAAGTTTTTTTTTTTCTCCACTGAGAACCCTTTGATGGTAGGATACCACTATAACGGGGTCTCTTCCCCACTGAGAACCCTTTGAGGGTAGGACACCACTATAAGGGGGTCTCTTCCCCCACTTAGAACACTCCTGAGGGTAGGACACCACTATAAGGGGGTGTCACGCTTCGGTGTGAGAGGGAAACACCACACCGAGCATAGGATGGAAGGGGGAAACAGGGAATCAGACCAGAGAACTAGGGAAGGAAGATGGACACCTCCTAGTAAAAACCCTAACCAAAATCCTAACTGACTACCAGTATGAACAGTCCCCAAAGGTAGGTGAGTTCATACGCAGGAATACCTAGACTCCTATCTAGCCCTAAAGGACCCTGGTACTAATGACAGGGACGAGACTAGCTGCTCCTTCAAAAGGAAGGGAGAACAGGAGTCTCCTTCAGGCCTAATGCAAACAATAGGGAAATACAACACACAGAACCCAAACAAAATACAAAAGGGAAAGGAAAGACTTAACTTCAAAGAGGCTATGGAAGCACCAGAAACTCGAGATCCAACCACAAACTATCCACAGGCACAGAAGCTATAAACCGCACAGCATTGTGGGAGAAGCAACTATAAATAAGGAAGGTTAAATGACCACATAAGCAACACCTGGAGGCAAGGGGTGTGGTCATACCATAAACAACACAGACACCTATTGATCCACAAGGAAAACCTGTCAGATCAAACCACGTGTTGCCAGTCTCACAGATCTCCTGCCACTCACTGTCGCCGGGACGTCCGTATGTCTCAGTACGTCCATGACAGGGGGCCTCTGATGCCACTGAGATCCCCCTGAGGGTAAGACACCACTATAAGGGGGTCTCTGACACCACTGTGGTCCTTCTGAGGGTAAGACACCACTATAAGGGGGTCTCTGACACCACTGAGGACCCTCTGAGGGTAGGACACCACTATAAGAGGGTCTCTAATACCAGTAAGGACTTTGAGGGTAGGATACCACAATAAGGGGGGTCTTTGACACCACTGAGGACCCTCTGAGGGTAGGACACCACTATAAGGGGGTCTCTGCCTCCACAGAGGACCTTTTCGGGGTAGCACATGACTTTAAGGGGGTCTCTTCCCCCACTGAGAACCCTTTGATGGTAGGATATCACTATAGGGGGTCTCTGACACCACTAAGGACCCCCTGAGGGTAGGATACCTTCATAAGGGGGTCTCTTCCCCCACTTGATACCCTTTGAGGGTAGGAAACCACTATAGGGGGGTCTCTGACACCACTGAGGACCCCTTGAGGGTAGGATACCATTATAAGTGGGTCTCTTCCCCCACAGAGGACCCTCTGAGGGTAGGATACCACTATAGGGGGTCTCTGACACCACTGAGGACCCCTTGAGGGTAGGATACCAAAAGGTGGTCTCTTCCCCCACAGAGGAAACTCTGAGAGTAGGACACCACTATAAGGGGTCTCTGACACCACTGCGGACCCTCTGAGGGTAGGATACTACTATACGGGGGTGTCTGACACCCATAGGCATCGCTACAGGGGGGCAATCCCCCCTAGGTTATTCCTTTCCCCCCTGTGTGCCCCCCGCTGATTCCCCAGGTCTGTACTAATCAGTGGCGGATTATAATTGGGGCTGGGGCGTTTGGGTCTGTAGCCCGGGCCCGGAATCGCTGGGGGACCAAACGCCGACCCAAACACCCACAAACTACGGCAGGGCACGAAAGCTCATGGTTAACTTCCCTGCCCCGCCGATTAGCTTTTTTTTTTCTTTTTTTATGTGCCAACTTTTTATGTGCCAACTTTTTTATGTGCCAACTTACTGGGGGGCACAGGAGGATATTACTTAAGGGACAGTGGGGGGGGGGTGCAAATTACTATATGTGGAGTAAACTACTACATGGGGGCAGTGTGGGGGACAATTAATACTGTAGGGGCAGTGTGGGGGACAATTACTACTGTGGGGACAGTGTGGGGGACAACTGCTACTGTAGGGGACAATTACTACTGTGGGGGCAGTGTGGGGGGAAATTACTACTGTGGGGCAGTGTGGGGGACAATTGCTTCTGTGGGGGAAAATTACTACTGTGGGGGCAGTGTGGGGGACAATTACTGCTGTGGGGGCAGTGTGGGGGACAATTACTGCTGTGGGGGCAGTGTGGGGGAAACTTACTACTGTGGGGCAGTGTGGGGGACAATTGCTTCTGTGGGGGACAATTACTACTGTGGGGGCAGTCTGAGGGACAATTACTGCTGTGGGGGCAGTCGGGGGACAATTGCTACTGTGGGGGCAGTGTGGGGGAAAATTACTACTGTGGGGCAGTGTGGGGGACAATTGCTTCTGTGGGGTAAAATTACTACTGTGAGGGCAGTGTGGGGGTCAATTACTACTGTGGGGGCCATGTGGGGGACAATTGCTACAGTGTCATCCACAGATCCCCGATAACAGTGTCATCCACAGATCCCCCATAACTGTGCGTCATACACAGATACCCCATAACAGTGTCATCCACAGATGCCCATAACAGTGTCATCCACAGATCCCCCATAACAGTGTCATTCACAAATCCCCCATAACAGTGGTATCCACAGATCCTCCATAACAGTGCTATCGACAGATGCCCATAACAGTGTCATCCACAGATGCCCCCATAACAGTGTGTCATCCACAGATACCCCATAACAGTGTTATCCACAGATCCTCCATAACAGTGTCATCCACAGATGCCCATAACAGTGTCATCCACAGATACCCCATAACAATGTCATCCACAGATCCCTCATAACAGTGTCATCTACAGATCCCTCATAACAGTGTCATCTACAGATCCTCCATAACAGTGTCATCCACAGATCCCCCATAAGTGTCATTCACAGATCCCCCATAAGTGTCATTCACAGATCCTCCATAACAGTGCCATCCACAGATCCTCCATAACAGTGTCATCCACAGATGCCCATAACAGTGTCATCCACAGATACCCCATAACAATGTCATCCACAGATCCCTCATAACAGTGTCATCTACAGATCCCTCATAACAGTGTCATCTACAGATCCCTCATAACAGTGTCATCTACAGATCCTCCATAACAGTGTCATCCACAGATCCCCCATAAGTGTCATTCACAGATCCCCCATAAGTGTCATTCACAGATCCTCCATAACAGTGTCATTCACAGATCCCCCATAACAGTGTCATCCACAGATCCCCCATAACAGTGCGCCTACGACAGTAAAAAAAAGATTTTTTTTAGTTATGTATGATGCTTTTTGCTAAATAAATGTAAATGTAGTGGTGCTATGATGTGGTCCCCAGGCCTCTCTATGTCCTGCAGGCTGGCGCTGTGGCAGCGTACGGTTGGCCAGGCAGCAGAACGGCTCTGGGGCTGTCATTGTGCTCTGGAACTTTTCCCTTCACAGCCCTGCATACCGCAATACTCTCCTATTTTGTAATCTTATTGATATATACTTATTTTTTTATTTTTTTCAGTAGTATGATTAAGTGGTGAAAAATATGAGTGCCCCCCCTCATATATATATATATATATTGTTCCTAGAGTCACCACTGCTGACACCACTGAGGACCCTCTGAGGGTAGGACACCACTATAAGGGGGCCTCTGACACCACTGAGGACCCTCTGAGGGTAGGACACCACTATAAGGGGGCCTTCTGACACCACTGAGGACCCTCTGAGGGTAGGACACCACTATAAGGGGGTCTCTGACACCACTGAGGACCCTCTGAGGGTAGGACACCACTATAAGGGGGCCTCTGACACCACTGAGGACCCTCTGAGGGTAGGACACCACTATAAGGGGGCCTTCTGACACCACTGAGGACCCTCTGAGGGTAGGACACCACTATAAGGGGGCCTTCTATCACCACTGAGGACCCTCTGAGGGTAGGACACCACTATAAGGGGGACCTCTGAGGGTAGGACACCACTATAAGGGGGCCTTCTGACACCACTGAGGACCCTCTGAGGGTAGGACACCACTATAAGGGGGCCTTCTGACACCACTGAGGACCCTCTGAGGGTAGGACACCACTATAAGGGGGACCTCTGACACCACTGAGGACCCTCTGAGGGTAGGACACCACTATAAGGGGGTCTCTGACACCACTGAGGACCCTCTGAGGGTGGGACATCACTATAAGGGGGACCTCTGACACCACTACAAGGGGGTCTCTGACACCACTGAGGACCCTCTGAGGGTAGGACACCACTATAAGGGGGACCTCTGACACCACTGAGGACCCTCTGAGGGTAGGACACCACTATAAGGGGGTCTCTGACACCACTGAGGACCCTCTGAGGGTGGGACATCACTATAAGGGGGACCTCTGACACCACTACAAGGGGGTCTCTGACACCACTGAGGACCCTCTGAGGATAGGACACCACTATAAGGGGGCCTCTGACACCACTGAGGACCCTCTGAGGGTAGGACACCATTATAAGGGGGTCTCTGACACCACTGAGGACCCTCTGAGGGTAGGACACCACTATAAGGGGGTCTTTGAGGGTAGGACACCACTATAAGGGGGACCTCTGACGGTGGCATACCACCATTAACCCTCACACTACCTGATGATGTCGTCGTTGTGGCCCACGTAGAATTTCTGCTTGTGCTCCCGGGTGTTGTAGACCACCCCGACCCCCGCCACGAAGTACACGATCTCCTTGGCCGCCGTGTAGTACAGGTTGTTCCGGCACTGGTGGCCCCGGTAGCCGTACACCCATTCCAGCCGGAGGTGGCAGTTGGGCGCCGTCCTGTCAGCCATGTCCCCCGGATTGAGCTCTTCATACAAGACGGGCAGATGTGCGGGGATGCGGCCGCATCAATGGAGGGGTGAAGGAGGGCACGGGTCCGCTGCTCAGCGCCACTTCTTGGGGGAGAAGGTGCCGCGGGCACCGGGCATGATGCCGCCGCTGTCCGTGGTGCTGAACCTCCTGGGGCCTCCCTCTGTCCCAGCCTCCTCCGCGTCCTCCCGCAGTGTGCACTGAGCTCCGGAGCCCAGGACTTGGCTGCTGGCACGGGAACGCCCCCTGCTCAACGCTGATTGGATGTTTGATAGGATTGACGTGTGTACAGTCCAATCAGAGTCCGGGATCGAAATTACTGCGGGGTCTGGGGGGGGGGGGGGGGGGCGCAGGAGTGAGGTGTCATGTCTACCTGTGCCAGCGTCTGCCACCTGCGGATCTCCACTTAGTGTGGAACCAAAATCCATTCCTCCCTTCTTCCATCCATCCATTTATCCATCCACCCACCAATGTTGTGCAATCTCCTATGTGTTCTAATTTCTCACCACTCTGCTTGCTATCAGTGAATGGAAACTTTCACCTATGCCTCTAAAGGCTGAAAACCAGAACAGTATTGACCAAGCACTTCTCACAGCTGAGGGTTTGTTACAAGCATAGCCAGCCTAGACAATCCTCTGCCAGCTAAATAGGCTTAACTCCTTCTAACTGCACTGACACACTGTAGCAAATAATCAGGTCAGGAGAGAAAAGATTTGTGCTACTGATGCACTTAAGAGAGAATTATCTAGACCTGATACCACTGTAACAAACCCTCAGCTTTTAGAAATAACAGGTCAATATAGTTTTTTTCCAGCCTCTGGAGTACAACATAAATGCTATCATTCACTGACAGCATGCAGAGCTGTTGAAAATGATTAGAAATTAAAACATTTCTGTTAGAAAACTGCAGAAGTAGTTTTCATTAGGAAACATGCTTAGATATGGGGATGCCAAAATGTGTTTTTAGGTCACATATTCCACCCCCCATTGTTTTCAATGTGAACCTGTGCCATAATCCAAAAAATACAATTGACATGTCAATTCTTGAGGTGCATTCTGGGGGGCACCACTGAATGGGGGCTCCTCACTGTGTGGAGCTGTGTCAGTGCAAAGTGCCAATCTGAGGTTCAGATTTGGATTAATGGCGCAGATCTTCTCTCAAATCTGCTGTCTGAACAAGCCCCAAGAAAGCTGCTCACAAAGGTGCTTGAATGTCACAGACAGATTATAGTCCGGGTGACAACCCCTACAAGAGCTGTAACGGCAGCCATATTAGTTACCACCCAGCTTTCCTAAATACAGATCACTTACAGGGAATCTGAAAGCAGTTTTGACCATGCTAAACTGCTGACAGCGCTACGTAGGTCCTGGGTAGAGCGTTACAAACCTGTCTTTACTGAAGCTTTCCTATTCAGGAGTAGTGTGAATATAAACTTCTATTCTGCCAGAATCTGCTCCTGCAAGTGTCCAGGAGGTGGAGCTTTACAGTGAAGTGCACTCTGCATTGAGCTCCTTCTAGCCCCTCCCCTCTGCTTTGAGTGACAGCTGTAGCATCCAACCAGGAGAGCACTGTAGCTGTCACTTAGAGCCGGGGGAGGAGCTAGAAGCTCAATGCAGAGGGCACTTCACAGTGAAGCTCCGCCTCCTGGACACTTAGCTCAATGCAGAGCGCACTTCACAGTGAAGCTCCGCCTCCTGGACTCTTAGCTCAATGCAGAGGGCACTTCACAGTGCAGCTTCGCCTCCTGGACACACGGTCGTGTGCATGAGCCCTTAGGCAAAATCTATACAGGGTCCCACCTTTTTCAATACTAGGGTCTTCACTTGAGGGACCATCAGACCCCCTTAGATGCCAGGGCCCATATGCACCCGCTGATCCTGAGACATAAGTCGATGAATGGCGTCATGTGGTGCCTCAGTCAGCGCGTCCTCCAAGGGCTGCAGGTACATTCATGGGACATGCATCCTCTGAGATGGAGAAGGACAGAATGAACAGCAGATTGTGCAGAGAGAGGAGACTCCGCCATTCTGCCCGTCCTCACCGCTACTGCAGAGGCAGGAGGCAGGCAGCGCTGTAAGACCCAGCTCCAGCCCCCGGGTACGGGATGACCTTAATAATGTATTGCTTTTCATTAGAGGATTAGATGTGATTGCATTCTTTCAGTTTCTCTCTTCTCCAGGCCTTCAATATGACGGATCTGCCAGGTCATGTGACAAGTCATGTGACGCTCCTGCTACTGCAAAAAAAGAATGTATATATATACTGTATATAATACCGTATTATTTATAAGACGCTTACGTTTTAGAGGAGGACAATAAGAAAAAAAATATTTTTCATCAGACCTCAGCGCAGACCCCCAATCCTTATCACACTTCAGATTAGACCCCCAATCCTCATCAGACCTCAGATCAGACCCCTGATCTTCATCAGACTTCAGATTAGACCCCCAATCTTCATTAAACCTCAGAATAGACACCCAAATCAAACCCCCGATCTTCATCAGACCTCAGATCAGACCCCCGATCTTCATCAGACCTCAAATCAAACCCCCAAGCTTCATCAGACCTCAAATCGGACCCTCAATCTTCATCACACCTTAGATCAGACCCCCAATCTTTTTCAGACCTCAGATCAGGCCGAAATCTTCATTAGACCTCAGATCAGCCCCCCCAATATTTATCAGTACTCAGATTAGACCCCCAATCTTTATCAGACCCGCAATCTTCATTAGACCTCAGATCAGACCCCCGATCTTCATCAGACCTCAAATCGGACCCCCAATCTTCATCACACCTTAGATCAGACCCCCAATCTTTTTCAGACCTCAGATCAGGCCGAAATCTTCATTAGACCTCAGATCAGCCCCCCAATATTTATCAGTACTCAGATTAGACCCCCAATCTTTATCAGACCCGCAATCTTCATTAGACCTCAGATCAGACCCCTGATCTTCATCAGACCTCAAATCGGACCCTCAATCTTCATCACACCTTAGATCAGACCCCCAATCTTTTTCAGACCTCAGATCAGACTGAAATCTTCATTAGACCTCAGATCAGACCCCCAATATTTATCAGTACTCAGATTAGACCCCCCCCCAATGTTCATCAGACCCCCAAATCAGACCCCCAATCTTCATTAGACCTCAGATCAGCCCCCCCCCCCAATATTTATCAGTACTCAGATTAGACCCCCAATCTTCATCAGACCTCCAAATTAGACCACCAGTCTTCATCAGTTCAGACCCCCCAATCTTTATCGGACCTCAGATCAGACAGTAAATTAAATAAAACAACTTACCTCTCTTACCTCCAGGCGGCGCACACTTCCTGCTCTCACCAATCTCTGGTCTTCTGCACTGAGATCAGACATTGCACAGCGACAGGTCATACTGTGCACCTACGTGCATTTCGTCCTGACACTATTAGCAATCAGGACACAGCACAGCAGGCGTCCAGAAGAAGACCAAGGTGCGGCGAGTACAGCCAGCGCGAGCAGCGCTACCGTCAATGCTCCCTGCACCTCCTGCACTCTAATGAGCGCTTACATAATGGGAGCGCTCATTAGTATTCACTTTATAAGACTCACTGCCATTTCTGTCCTTCTTTGGGGGGAAAAGTGCGTCTTATCAGCGAAAAATAAGGTAATTAGTAAAAAGAATCCCAGAACAGACAGCAGAAGCTGAACGACATCCTGCAAATGGTAGCCATACCGCCATGTAAGGTAAGTGCACTGACACACAACTACACCTTTCTTGTCAAAATCCGGTCTTTTAATCCTGAGAAATGCATCTTTTTATTTTTATGCAAATAAAGTTTTCAGTGCACCGTGGACAGCTCTGTGCACCCAGCCTCCCCTGTGTCATCTCTACCATCTGAAATCTCAAGGACTGTCAATCCAGCACGTGGAGGAGGTCTGTGCAGTGCGGAGCAATGGTGCACCAACAGGAGCAGCCCCGCCCACAGTGCACCGATAAACTTATTTGCATAAAAAAAGAGAAGGATTTATCAGGATTAGGGCTCATGCACATGAACGTATTTTATTTCCGTGTCTGTTTTTTTTTTTTTTTTTGCGACCCGTATGCGGAACCATTCACTTCAACAAGGCCTTAAAAAAAACGAAAATGACTCAGCGTGCATTCCGTGTCCGTATGTCCACATGGCTGTTCTGCAAAAAAAAAAATAATAGAGCATGTCTTGTTATTGTCCTCATCACGGACAAGGATAGGACTGTTCTATTAGGGGTCGGCCGTTCCGTTCCGCAGAATGAACGCCGATGGTATCTGTGTTTTGCGGATCCACAATTTGCGGCCCGCAAGGTATGCTTATGTTTCAGGGTGCCTATGCTATATGGCGGTATGCTTACTTTGAAACCGCTTTTGGAGGGGACTCCCCTTAAAGGGTTTCTCCAGTATTAGAGAAACATGGCTGCCGTCTTGAAAAAAACCAAAACATGGCTTTTGTTTACTACGGCAGCTCAGCTACACTGAAGCCAATGGGGCTGCAATAGCAAACATAACCCAGGTGCTGAGCCGCAATACCGCTTACATCCTATGGACAGGTGTGGCGCTGTTTTTGGAAGAAAGCAGCTATATTTTGCCAATACCAAACAACCCCTTTATTAAACCCTGTTTGGGTCTTGCAAATCTTTCTAGGGGCCCTATTATTAGAGCATTCTGGACTGACTGAGGGGCCCCCTGCATTATGAGAGCATCATGTATGATTGACCACAGACCCTCAGGGGTCAAGTAAGGACTGACCCACCAGAAGATCTGCAGGATGCCTCGTACCCCAGGTGCCCCCAACCTGAACAGGGACGCCTTTTCTAAAGGGTTTATTCAGTCTCCTGGAAATAAACCTCCATTCATTCATTCACTCTGCTTTCTGTCACTGAATGGAAACATTCTTGTTTACACCCAGAGACTGAGGTGGCAGCACAGAACATGGCTGTGTGTTCCCTGCATCCCAACGCCGGGGAAGGGATTGGGTGACAGGAGGCGGCTCCAGCTTTGTATAATCTATGAGCAGCTCAGAATAAGAGGCGCTGGAGCCGAACATGCAGCTGCCCCAGATTCCTTACGGCTGGAGATGAATTTAATTTTTTTCTCTTGTGACAGCACCCAGGCCCTAGCTCCTGAGGGCACCCAACGCATGCCTCCCAACCCTCCCGGATCCAGAGGGACAGTACCGATTTTCAGCTTGTGCCCCACGGTCCCAGCACGGCTGCCACAAGTCCAGACTTCGACTGTATGTGTGTCCTTAGGACGGGGATACAGTGGATCACAACGGTGAAGCACAGAGACATCAGCTTCCTGCTCCACCATTCCCCTACTGCCAGTGGTTTATTACTGGCAGGCGCGATGATGTCACAGTGACATCATCAAGCCTGTGGCACTAAGGGAGTAAAGACTGGAGTCCAGAGCAGGTCTACTCTGCACCACTCAGCATGGGAATGTTTTAAAATTGGTCTTTATTAAAAAATGTTCAGCGGTTTTTGAGATGCCGGGGTTAAAAAAAACTGTTTGTAGACAATCACTTCTCAGTTTCGTCAGCTGACAGCTCATGTGAAACCTTATCTCTGATCTCCTGACCTCATAAACACTCATTATAGCCAGTGGAGTAGCTAGAAATGACTAGGCCCCACAGCAAATTTTTAAATGGGGCCCCCCTCCCCCAGTAATTTTTTCACAACCCCTTCTTTTCATGCTGCCCTCATTCCTGTGGCTAGTAAAGATCGCTCTCTCAGACCAGGCCCGGCAGCTGTGCCATCCGTTTTCTACACGGTCTATACTGTCACTGTATATAATTTCATTGTGTAATACTGTTGAGGGGGCCCTGACATAATCTTTGAGCCCCTTTTGGGACAGGACCCCAAAACAGCCGCTTCCCCTGCTTCCCCTATAGCTACGCCCCTGATTATAGCTAAACTCTTTTAAAACTGATAATATGGCTCAAATGAGAGTTTATGAGGTCAGGAGATCAGAGATAAGGTTTCACATGAGCTGTCAGATGACCGGACTGAGAAGTGATACTCTGCAAACAGACTGATTTTGTAACCCCTGTATCTCAAAAACAGCTGAACATTTTTTATAAAAAACAATTGAAAAATGCAACATACCTAAATAAATTGCCCTGAAGGTGTACATACCCTTTAAGCTTTATTTCCATAAGACTGGACAATTTCTTTAATTAGATTTTGTGATTTTAGGGGGAAATTACATTTGATTATAAATTATACTCTGTGAACTGCCCGGTGCAGCTGCCTAGTTTGCCCGTATGGTAACTCCATGCAGACTCGGAGGTCATGTAAAGAGCTCACCTCCCACCCCCTTAATTCACTTAACCCGAAGCTTGGCTGCTCCTGAGAATACAGATATGTAAATGGGAAGGAGACGGATTGGAAATCAATAACGGTACAGGAAAGCTCTATTCATACACGGGATCAGCGGAGCACATACAGTACAGGTGGCAGACGGCCGCTGATCGAATGCAGATGGTGCCCTAGTGTATTGTGGGGAGAACCAATCATCTCCTGGGAGAAAAGAGGCGCCACGTTTATGAGGCAGCCACTTATCTCTAACATGCATAGTAATTATATGATATTTACAATGTGTACTTTATAGGGGGCATCCCCTATGCCCTTCTAGGAGCAGGGGTGCACCACCAATGAGGCCAGGTGAGGCGACCGCCTCGGGCAGCACCAGGTAGGGACAAGAGGGGGGCAGCGGGAGGGCCATGGGCAATGACCGTTTTCATTGTGGGAAAGGGGTTAGGTTAAGAAATTGCCGTTTCAGTCTTCGCCATTAGGCAGAATAGGTGCACCCCTGTCTAGGAGGACACTTGAGACCGCCGCAGTGGAGGACCTCTGTAAAGTACGGCTACCATCTTGAAGAACTGGATTAAATGTGGATACAACCGCAGCTGAACCCAGACAATCCACGCATTATCGGGGGTGATGCTGGGCGGTTGTCTGCACATGTAAAAAATCTGGCAAACTAAGGCTACACTCACATGACCGTAGTGTTTTGCGGTCCGCGAATTGCGGATCCGCAAAACACGGATACTAGCCCGCGTGCGTTCCGTAATTTGCGGACAGCGCATGGCCGCCACTATGATTAAAAAAAATGCCTATTCTTGCAGACAAGATTAGGACATGCTCTATCCTTTTTGCAGGGCCGCAGAACGGAACTACGGATGCGGACAGCCCACGGTTGCGCTGTCCGCATCTTTTGCCGCCCCATTGAAATGAATAGGTCTGCACCCCTTCCGCAAAATTGCAGAACAGATGCGGACTCACTCATACGGTTGTGTGAATGAGCCCCTATGCAGACAGTAGACAGACTCACCCAGCTCTCCGGCACTCCTGAAAGGTAAATCAGGGATAGAGGCTCGATCGATCAAGATCATGCGGATTAGGCTACATGCACACGACCGTATGTGTTTTGCAGTCCGAAAATTGCGGATCCGCAAAAAAAAAATGGATGACGTTCCGTATGGCATCTGTTTTTTCTGCGGATCGTTTTTTTTTTGCGGATCCATTGTAATAATGCCTGTCCGCAAACTAGAAAAAAACAGGACATGCACTATTTTTTTTGCGGGGCAACGGAACGGACAGACTGATGCGGACAGCACACGGTGTGCTGTCCGCATTTTTTGCGGACCCATTTGCGGACCCATTGAAATGAATGGGTCCGCATCCTATCCGCAAAAACAAATGGAACGGACACGGAAACAAAACACAGTCGTGTGCATGAGGCCTTATCCCGTGATTTCCCCTCCAGATTTGCTGTGGATTTGGGCTCATGCACACGACCATGCTTTTTGTCCGCATCCGATCCGCATTTTTCGCGGGTCAGATGAGGACCCATTTACTTCAATGGGGCCGCGAAAGATGCGGATATCACACCGTGTGCTGTCCGCATCCGCATGAACATTCCGCGGCCCCGCAAAAAAAATAGAACATGTCCTATTCTTGTCCGGACAAGGATAGGACAGTTCTATAGAAGGCAGGAGGGTTTGTTCCGTATAATGCGTAACGCACATGCCCGGTGTCCGTGTTTTGCAGACTGTAAAAGCAGCTACGGCTGTGTGCATGAGCCCTTAGGGGGACTTTACACGTGGCAGGTTTTGATGCAGAAAATTTCTGCGACTGAAAATCGGCTCCATTCCTCTGAAGAGGGTTGTTTTGGCGAAAAGCGCATGGATTTCTGCAAGCTCCTTTCAGATAAATGGAGCCGATTCTCGAAATCTGCCGCATGTGAAGGCGCCCTTGTGCCTCAGATTTGTGAATTGCAAAGGGGTGCGCCTAGCCTTTCTGCTGCCTGAGGCGAAAACTAAAACGACCCCCCCCCCCTCTCCCAATGCAAATTTCTTAACCTAACCCTTCCCTTCAGCCCATGGCCCTTCGGCTGCCCCCCTCTTACCCCTATCTGGTGCGGCCTGAGGCGATCGCCTCACCTGGCCTCATTGCTGGTGCACCCCTGGCAAAGGGTGAAACCTGTGTTGGGAATGCCCACCATAAGGACTCATGCACATGACCATATGTATTTCGCGGTCCATGTTGCATCCGCATTTTATGCAGATCCATTGACTTCAATGGGTCCGTGGTCCAGATTTTCCGGCCAGGTATAAGACACGTTCTGTCTCTTTGTGGAACTGAAATACGGACGCAGATCCTCGTTGTGTATGTCCACTCTGCAGAAAGACAGAATATGTCGGCAGTATGCAGACCATGGACCCATTGAAGTCACCGTATCCATATTTTGCGCATTCCTGATTCGCGGACCGCAAAACAGATAAGATCGTGTGCATGAGGCCTAAATTGATATGATGCGGATTTGAAATCCTCATCACCAGTTTATGCAGCAGATTTTTTTTCTGCAGCGTGAGAAAAACTGCTAATTTTGATGCAGGCAAAGCCGCAGCGTATCAATCCCGGGTGGACGTACACCTTAGAGGTCTTTTCTAGGAATTTGATATTGACGGCCTATCCTCATCATAGATCATCAATATCTGATTGGCTGGGTTCTGCTCCGCATCCCAGGACGGAAAGAAAACCGCAGCATGCTGCGGTTTTCTCTCCGGTCTGGCAACGGAATGCATTTTGGAGCACTCCCTTCCTTTCAGTTAAGTTTTGTCCCTATTGACAATCCCTATGATGGAACTCAACACCGGAAAACTTTAACGCTAGTGTGAAACTAGCCTTATATACTTTGTGTTTGACTCCCTCACCATTTTCAAGATCTCTGCTTCCTGTAAAGGAATGAGAACCCTCTTGTTTATTTTCGCTTGTTTTCAATTGTATCAATTTCAGCCAAAGTCCCACTGATACATTGTAGCAATGATTTGTGCAGCTGCTGGTACTTTCACACTAGCGTTCAGGATGCATCAGGATGTCTTCAGTTCAGATCTGTTCTTGCAATGCATTTGTGAGACGGATCTGCATCCGGATCCGTCTACAAAGGCTGTCTGTTTGCTTGCAGATTGCCGGACCCGGCAGGCAGTTCTGGCGATGGAACTGCTGGCCGGATCACTCTGCCGTAAGTGTGAAAGTAGCCTTAGGCCGAGTGAAAGTAGCCTTAGGCCGAGCGGGCCACAATGCACGATCGCCGGCCGTAGGTCAGCCGCATCGGATCGCGGACCCATTTACTTTAATGGGTCCGCGATCCGCCCATTCCGCAAAAAGATAGAACATGTTCTATCTTTTTGCGGAACGGAAGTACGGGACGCAACCGCACGGAAGCACTCCGTAGTGCTTCCGAGGGGTCCCGTACCGTGCGGCCGTTCCGCAATTCCAGATTTGCGGACCCATTGAAGTGAATGGGTCCGCATCCGTGATGCGGAATGCACACGGAACTGTGGCCGTGTATTGCGGCCCACAATTTGCGGGCCGCAATGCGGCCACGGATCACACACGTTCGTGTGAACTCGGCCTTAGGCTACTTTCACACCAGTGTTTTCAATTCTGCTATTGAGATCCGTCATAGGATCTCACTAGCGGAAGAAAATGCTTCCGTTTTGTCCCTATTCATTGTCAATGGGGACAAAAGTGAACAAAACTGAATGCACTAAAGTGCATTCCGTTTGGTTGCACTCCCATCGTGGACAGAATAACGCTGCTAGCAGCGTTTTTCTGTTCACGATTTGGTGCAGGGCAAGACGGATCCGTCCTGACACACAATGTAAGTCAATGGGGACGGATCCGTTTTCTCTGCCACAATAGAAAACTGATCTGTTCCCCGTTGACTTTCAATGGTGTTCATGACGGATCCGTCATGGCTATATAAGACATAATACAACCGGATCCGTTCATGACTGATGCATGTGGTTGTATTACTGTAACTGAAGCGTTTTTAAAGATCCATGACGGATCCGTAAAAAAATGCTAATGTGAAAGTAGCCTTATGTGCTTTGTGTAGACAGGTTACCATTACGTCTTCTGTACGGTTCGTGGTTGCGGAGGGAGAAGAAAGTGTTTCCAGCCCTCCTTCTGCACCAGTCCTCTGATGAGCGGGACGCGCAGGTACGAGGCAGGAATGATAACACTGAACGCACCGGGGACCACAGGCAGGAGAACAAATGGAATACTCCAGACACAGAGAAAATACTTATCACGGCCTTCACTCAATAGGGGCTTAGGCCTCTTTCACATCTGCGTGGTTCCAGCACAGAACAGCTTGCCGGCATAGCCGGATGTTACCGCCCTGATTGACTATAACCGGATCCAGCGGAGATCTAGCCACTACGCGGCAAACATGCACACAATTTATTTTTTTCTCTTTGGCTGGATCCCAGCATATTTTCAGGTGTAGTCACCGTATCTCAACCGGGTCCCATTTTAGTCAATGGGGCCAACAGGCATGCGGTAACATCCGGCTACGCCAGATCCAGAGAGCTTTGGCAGGTTGTTCTCTGCTGGAACAGCCTGTAGGAGAGCTCTAAGGGCTCATGCACACAAACGTATTTTCTTTCCGTGTCCGTTCCGTTTTTTTTGTGGACTGTATGCGGAAACATTCATTTTAATGGGTCCGCAAAAAAAAAATACGGAAGTCACTCCGTGTGCATTCCGTTTCCGTATATGTCCAAAAAATAGAACATGTCCTATTATTGTCCGCATTACGGACAAGGATAATACTGTTCTATTAGGGGCCAGCTTTTCCGTTCCACACGGACGTCATCTGTATTTTTGCGGATCCGGTTTTGCGGACCGCAAAATACATACGGTCGTGTGAATGAGCCCTAATGCAGAGGTGAAAGAGGCCTTATCCCTCTGATGTATGACCGCTGTAAGTAGTGTTGAGCGAATCGAGCTTCGGATCCTAGATCTGAAGTCAATTCATTCATTCATTCATGCTGCATGGAGATCCGTCTCCATAGTAGAGCATTCAAATATATGGCCTCCGGCGAGGGAAATCCGTTATTCCCGAAGTCTCGTGGGACTTCGGTGAATAACTTCGGGATTAGATTTTTCAACTTTAAAACCGTTTTAAAACATGGATCTGAAGTCGGCTTCGGTAGCGAGGTACCAGTCGGTACTCAAGCCTACTTTGGATCCATGTTTTAAAATGGTTTAAAAGTTTAAAAATGGATGTCCGAAGTCTTCGGTGATAACTCACTTCGCCTCGCCGGAGCCCATACATTTTAATGCTATACGGAGACCCGTCTCCATGCAACATTAAAACGAAGTTTGGAGCGAAACGACTTTGGATCCAGGATCCGAAGCTCGATTCGCTTAACTCTAGCTATAAGGCCCCCCTTCATACTACCGTAGGGCCACCGTGACCCTGGATGCACAAGACACGGGCACCGTCCATGCGCACTCTGCATCGTGGTGCGGACCCAATGACTTGAATGGATTCACGATCTGCAAGATACCGCAAAAGATAGGACTTGCCTTATCGGATGGGAGGGTCCTCACATTCACTTCTAGTACAGGGGCCCTCTGCCGTCAGTTTCCACCTCTGCACATAATGCGGGAGCATTTGCATGCAATTCATTTTCTGTGGAGTACCACTTTAAAGCCAGCAGGACTGGCGGGAGACGCGGCGCGCCCTGGGATTTAGAGTGACAGCGTTAAGGATTTCATCTGGGAGATGGTAATATCTGCAGTTGACAGGACCCATCACATCCCATTAAGAGCCGGGAAGAGAGAGACATCCCAGGCCCTGCACCGCCATGACAGTGAATGGCAGCGGCGAGATCTGACAAAACATTTGGCATCGTCCCATTCTGCTCCGTCCTTATACAAACCCATAGGTGAAAAGATAACAGATCTGTGGGCCCCTGCAGAGGATTATAACAGGCTATATGCATGCTTCCATTTATTTTAAGTCATTTCTAAGTCCTTTATGGACTGGACTTGCCACATTGTCCCTCCTGAGTCCACTGGTTCATGAATACAATACCAGAATTACAGTAAATACTGCCACACATATGAGTAGAAGACGGAGTAGAGGAAGGTTTATTCCCCTCCCCCCCATGCCAATTTCTTAACCTAACCCCTTTGACATAATGAACGCGCTCATTGCCCATGGTCCTTCCACTGCCCCCACCTGGTGCTGCCTGAGGCGATCGCCTCGTTGGTGGTGCACCCCTGACGCCACATAAAAGGACAACTCAGGGGCTGAGATTTCTGGCTGCTTCTACTTTCTTATTTAACTGGGGTGCTCTTTAGGGGCTCATGCACACAAACGTATTTTCCGTTTGCGGACAAGGACAGGCATTGTAACAATTGATCCCCCCAAAAAACGGATGCAACACGGACGTCATATGGATGTCATCATTTTTATTAAATTTTTTGTGGATCTGTGTTTTGCAGACCACAAAATTACATATGGTCATGTTCATGAACCCTTAAGGCCTCTTTCACACTACAGTATGTCGATTTCAGTGTTTTGCGTTCCGTTTTTCACGGATCCGTTGTTCCGTTTTTTTTGTTTCCATTGTGTTTCCGTTTTTCCGTTCCGTTTTTCCGTATGGCATATACAGTATACAGTAATTACATAGAGAAAATTGGGCTGGGCATAACATTTTCAATAGATGGTTCCGCAAAAAACGGAACGGATACGGAAGACATACGGATGCATTTCCGTATGTGTTCCTTTTTTTTGCGGACCCATTGACTTTAATGGAGCCACGGAACGTGATTTGCAGTCAAATATAGGACATGTTCTATCTTTCAACGGAACGGAAAAACGGAAATACGGAAACGGAATGCATACGGAGTACATTCCGTTTTTTTTTGCGGAACCATTGAAATGAATGGTTCCGTACACGGACCGTATACGGAACGCAAAAAACGGCCAGTAAACAGGGAAAAAAAACGGCCGTGTGCAGGAGGCCTTAGAAAGAGACTGTCATGTATAAGAAGACGGCGCGCTGTTTGCATGTGCCATCTTCTGTCTCTCTTCCTGTTCACCGCTGCTGTCTATGACTGCACGCCGTCTCCCCATACAGCTGATCGGCAGGGGTGCCGGGTATCGGACCCCCGCTGATCTGATATTGATGACCTATCCTGAGTATTGGTTGTTAAAATTAAAAGCCCCGAGAACCTCTTTAAGGCTAGTTTCACACTAGCGTTGACCATCTCCAATAGGCTGGACGTTTTGTAGACGTCTGGATCTCGAACTGCAGGATGCTACCTAACACCCGCCGGCCCCATTGTCTATAATGGGAACAAGCGGAGATCAGGACGGATAAAAACTGCTGCGCGCAGCAATTTTCGTCTTGCTGATTCTCTGCATATTTGCCGGGTTGTGGCTGGATCTCTGCTGCCGGTCCACATTATAGTCATGGGGGCCGGACGGCGATGTGATAGCTTCCGGCAATGTCAGAACGCTACTGTGAAATTAGTCTAATCCTATTGGGGGTCATGTACTAACTTTCTACTAAAATTTTTTTGGCGTGTAATTTGCACATTTCACCGCAAGTGCCATTTTGTGAAAAATTTCTTTTGATGTTTTAGTTTCTTCCAACATGCTCAACACTTTTCCAAAAAGTGGACAGGAGGAGACAGGCCATTAGGGAGGCAGCTCCACGGCCCGACTAATTAAACCACACTGCGCCAGAAAACTGATGCGCTTTACACCAGAAATCTGCTCGAGGCCCTGGCTGGCAGTATTGTCAGATTTTAATATAGCTCGCGATAATCCATGCTCTTATATAAGTGCCACCCCAGTATGAGAGTATGGGGTCCTACTGTGGGGCAACATGCTGTGTGTATTGCCCCAACGAAAGCTGAGATATGGAAAATTTGCGATGTGCAAGCGCAATGGCGAGTAACTTTGTGCAGTCGTTACATTATGTGGAAATTACTGAAAAGGCCAAAAGGCATGGCATGGACAAGGGCAGACAAAATGGCGGCATCACTCATGACGACCAATCAGATTCTAGCTCTTTTTTTTTCTGTGAAGGCTAGAATATGAAAGCCATCATCTGATTGGTTGCCAGGGGTTAGCTGTTTATGGGCCCCTGATGGTCTTGTTACACTCATGGTCATAATTGTACATGCAACAATTTGCAGCAGTAACGAAATATAAGTATTAAATATCAATAATATCCAGTGTGGAACAAAAAGGTGTCTCTGAGTGACTTCAGGCACACTTAGAACAGCTCCTGCAAGGACCCTCAAGCAGGGCGGGATTTCAACTCTGTGATCAGGCAGCGCGGAGGACAGCTCTCACGGTCTAAGGACCCAGTGGTTGCTAAGCTGAGGACTCAGGACTACGAGCTTGAGTCGTTGTCAAGGTGACGGGGCCTGGTCCTCCGCTCTATCCTCGGCCTCTCTTAGTGTTTCTGGCCGGGGGGAATCTTCATGTGGGAGGATGGGGTTAGAAATAGACCCCCTGCTCCAGGCTTGGAGCTATTTTCGCCGCAGGAAGTTCGAGCAGTGCTCTGTGCTGTGCGGCCGTATCCTGGACAAGGAGCCGTATGACCAGGTGAGGATGATGGGGGAGGGGGTTATTTACCTGAGAGCGGGTGACAGGTGGAGCTGAGGAGGGACGTGATGAGCCGCAGCTGTAGGGTCAGCACCGTATGTGTCAGCTGCTGTATCTAAGCCTGTGCTGTGGAACTATCAGCTGAGCTGCTGTATCTAAGCCCGTCATTGTGGTACTGTCTGCTAAGCTGCTGTATCTAAGCCCGTCATTGTGGTACTGTCTGCTGAGCTGCTGTATCTAAGCCTGCCATGTTCGGTACTGTCTGCTATACTGCTGTATCTAACCCTGTGCTGTGGAACTATCAGCTGAGCTGCTGTATCTAAGCCTGTTGAGTTTGGTACTGTCTGCTTAGCTGCTGTATCTAAGCCTGCCATGTTTGGTGCTGTTTGCTGAGCTTCTGTATATCAGCCCTTCATTGTGATACTGTTTGCTATACTGCTGTATCTAAGCCTATCCTGTGCAGTACTGTCAGCTGAGCTTCTGTATCTAAGCCTGTCATGTGCGGTACTGTCTGCTTAGCCGCTGTATCTAAGCCTGTCGTGTTTGGTGCTGTTTGCTGAGCTTCTGTATCTAAGCCTGTCATGTGCGGTACTGTCTGAGCTGTTGCCACTTTTTCTAAGCCAATTATTTTGATACTGTTTTCCAAGTCACTGTATCTAAGCCTGTTGTGTGTGATACGATCTCCTCCTGAGCTGCTGTATGCTGTCTACAAAGCCTAACATGAGTGATACTGTCTGCTGAGCCGCTGTATGTAAGCCAGTTGTGTGGTACGGTCTGTTGATTTACTGTATCTAAGCCAATCATGCGTGATACTTTCCACTACACCTTTGCTGCTACTGTTTGTAAGTGTGATACGGTTTGCTAAGTCACTGTATCTAAGGCCTCACGCACACGACCGTTCCGTGTTTTTATTTTTTGTGGTCTGCAAGCCACAAAAAACGTAAGCCGTCCGCAATTTACGGAACGGGCTGCCTATTGTTGAAATGCCTATTCTTGTCCGCAAAACGGACAAGAATAGGACATGTTAGATAGAGAGAGATATATAATCTCTATCTCTCTTTTGTGGGGCCACGGAACGGAGCAACGGATGCGGACGGCACACGGAGTGCTGTCCGCATCTTTTGTGGCCCCGTTGAAGTGAATGGGTCCGCATCCGAGCCGCAAAAACTGTGGTTCGGATGCGGACCAGAACGGTCGTGTGCATGAGGCCTAAGCCTGTTGTGTGCCATGTGGTCTCCTGAGCTGCTGTATCTAAGCCAATCATGTGTAATACTGTCCACTAAAAGCCACTATTATTTGTCTGCCGAGCTGCTATGTTTCAGCAGCTCACTAGACCGTATCGCACACGACAAGCTTAGATACAGCTAAGTTCTCAGTAGACAGTATCACACACGATGGGCTTAGAAACAGTGGTTGGCAAGACAGCATCTCAAATGGATGGCTTAGATACAGCGGCTCAGCAGACAGTATCACCCGATAGCCTGAGCCACTGTATCTAAGCCATCCATTTGAGATGCTGTCTGCCAACCACTGTTTCTAAGCCTATGCTGAGCTGCTGTATCTAAGCCCATCGTGTGTGTGATACTGTCTACTGAGAAGCTGTATCTAAGCTTGTCGTGTGTGATACGGTCTAGTGAGCTGCTGAATCTAAGCCCATTGTGTATGATACCTTCTGATGAGCCGTGCGGTGTATCTAATTCAGTAATGTCTATGAAGAATTTGTGTCTAATGGTCCTTTTACACGGATCAGTTTTAAAGGGGTTTCTGAGATTCTAATATTGATGTCGGGGGGGGGTCTGACTCTGGCCTTCTTACAGCTCGCCAAGCACAGTGCCGTCCATTCGATAGTGGCCGTGCTTGGTATTGCAGCTCAGGCCAGTTCACTTGAATTAGACTGAGCTGCGTCTAGGTCATGTGACATCACTGGTCCAGAAAGAGGCCGCAACGCTCACCTCATCAAACAGCTGATGGGCGGGGGTCCCTGGTGTCAGACCCCTACCGATCCTATCCTGAGGACAAAGCCATCAATATCAGATTCGCGGGAAACCCATTTAAAGGCAATTACTGGTGACGAACCAAAGATTCCTGATGATTCACCTGTTGTCAGAGGAGGGGACGATGCAGTTACACGCAGCAGTCATCTCTCCTTTGTGGGGATGAGTGATACTACTGCGATCAGTTGTTCCCATAGAGAATCATTGTTTCTGGGCAGCAGATCCCTGTTGATACAGGACAATCTTCTGCCCCAAAAACGATGATTTTTGATGCCGTCACTTGGGCCAATTATCAGGAACGAGCATTTCTACAACCGCTACATCCTTCTGATGATTGGCTCGATGACAGGAGCACATTTGGAGGACATGGCGCCACCTTGTTTTCTCCCGGCCACGTATTGTATTTGTGCAGCTGACACGTAGTACACCGAAGCAGCGGATCGCCATCAGACATGCATTGGGATTGTGCCGTCATATGGTGTATTTTGCGCCTGGTGTTCCCATGGTTTTTGTAGTGCGGTACTTGCACGTGGGGGCAGGAAGGTATCTGTAATCAGATTATGTACTAATGAGATTATCTGTAGGAAGCGGGATGCGGTGTATGTCCTCCAAGAGAGTGCATGTATGTGTGTGTATTATATGTACCGTATATTTCTACCATTGTGCTGGTGTCGGAGCCTGAGCTGTGTCTCTGTCTCCCACTATGGGAGTATTGTTAATATTCGGGGGTGACCTTGAGAAGTGACATTGGAGAAATGTTACTACGCGTCGCGGAGTGAGACGTATGTGATACGCAGGATGGAGTGACCCTGAGTCTGCTCCACCTGCGCTCATATATACGTATACATCCAGTTGTGAAGGAAAAGCGTTGTGCTGGGCCTCCATTGTTGCCTGCGTCGTAGGGTGTGATGTACACGTCGGATCTATAGGCCGTTACCTACGCAGGAGATGGTGCAGCCGGAAGCCCACTCTCCCATTTAGGGCTCCTTCACAGGACCAGCCGTTTTTTTGCGGTCCGCAAAACACGGATGCCGCCCATGTGCCTTCTGCAATTTACGGAACAGGAGGCCCATTATAGACATGCCTATTCTTGTCCGCGGGGCCATGGAACAGAGCAACGGACAGCATCTTTTGCGGTCCCATTGAAGTGAATGGGTCCACACCCGAGCCGCAAAAAAGCTTCTCGGATGCGGACCAAAACCACCGTCATGTGAATGAGCCCTTATTGTGTTAGCCATTTGTAAGAAAGCGATTTTCCAGGCGGCCATGACATCCCATAAGATAGAAGGCTCTGAACGATTGGAGTGCGACACGGGGATCAGAAAACCCCCATTCTGCCGAAATATGTGGGTCCCAGAGACTGCCACGCAGAACAGATGGTTGGGGGCTGCATTATAGCATTACAGGTTGTGCACCCCTGTTCTAAGGGTATGTTCACAGGATTCTTCCTAGAGGTTTTTTTTACTGATGACCTATCCTCAGGATAGTTTTTACCAATAGGTCGGCACTGCAGGTAAGTATCGTGGTGCTCGCGTCCTAGGATCGGCATCCCATATAGTGGTAACCATGAAGGGTCGGCACTCGCTTCCAGATATTGTGACCGGAACATATGTGACAATAAATACGATCATTGAGAATATCTGGAAGTGAGTGCCGGCCCTTCATTGTTACCACTATCCTCAGGATAGGTCATCAGTATCTGACCGATCAGCTACATGAAAAGGCAGCAACGCTACGTCGTCCTTCTCTCTGCTCACGAAGCACAGCGCCGTACGTTGTATGGGTCCGAGCTGCGTTTACGCCACGTGACCGCTGAATGTGACATCACATTGCCTAGGATAAGCTTGAGTGCAGGTGCCTTCTCAAACAACTGATCAGCGGGGGTCCTGGGAGTCGGACCCCCACTAATCACATACTGATGGCCTGTCTAGAGGATAGGTTATCAGTAAGAAGCTCTCGGGGAAAACCCCTAAAAACCACGCTGGAACAATCTGTCATGTATTTGCTCAGGATAGGTCATCAATAGCAGATTGGTGGGGGTCCGATGCCCAACACCCCCGCTGAACAGGTGTTTCAGGCAGCTGCCTGCTCCATGGATGGACCTGGAAGCAGAAGACTCTGTCCATGTGCCGGGGTGCTGCCGCTCGCCCCCCATTCATTGAAAAGATGGAAAACAAATCCAACCAAGGGCAACAGATGCACAGAGTTTGTATGTTCTCCCCGTGTTGGCGTGGGTTTCCTCCCACACTCCAAAGGCATACTGATAGGGAACCTCGTCCGCATTTCCGTGTTTAATCTGTAAAGGGTCCGTGTGTCATCCGCTCTCCACGGATGCTGCTCAGCTGGAAATTTTATTTCAAAAGCATCTTCTATCAGTGGTCAGTGAAAAACGGACGCCATCCTAGTTGTGTCTGTGATTTTCACTGACCCATAAACTTCAATGGGCGTGTCTGGTCCGCATCACAAACCAAAGTAGCAGTGCGTGTCTCATACGGTCAGTAAAATTACTGAAGTGTGAACAGACACGTGACATCAGTGGGTACATTCTGTCCGTGGAAAATGCGGACAGTACATGTCAGTAAAAAAAAAAAGGAAATGTGAATGAGGCCTTAGGCGTGCGCCCCTTGGCCGTGCTGTGGGCTGCAATGAGGCCTTAGGCGTGCGCCCCTTGGCCGTGCTGCTGGCCGCAATGCACGAACACCGTCCGTGGGGCGGCCTCAGTGGATCGCGGACCTATTCACTTTAATGGGTCCGCGATCCGGCCGTTCTGCAAAAAGATAGGACATGTTCTATCTTTTTGCGGAACGGAAGTACGGGACGAAACCCCATGGAAGCACTCCGTAGTGCTTCCGTTCCGCATCTCCGGATTTGCGAACCCGTTGAAGTGAATGGGTCTGCATCCGTGATGCGGAATGCACACGGAACGGTGCCAGTGTATTGCGGATCCGCAATACGGCAAAGGGAAGCACACGGGAGGCCTTAGATTGTGAGCTCTATTGGGGACAGCAAATGATGCTAATGTCTGTACAGCGCGGCGGAATATGTCAGCGCTATATAAGAGTAAAATACGTCTGGGTTTCAGATCCTCACTAACACACGTTAGACTGTTGGCCGAACCTGCTGTTCTCGGCGGGTTTAGTTGACGATACACTAATATGTATGAGGACCTTAAAGGGGTATTCCAGTTACTGTGTTATCCCCTATCCACAGGATGGGGTGTAACTATTAGATGGCTGGGGGTTCTACCACTGGGACCCTCGCGAATAACGCGAACGGGGGCCCTGTACCCCCGTGTAATCAATGGAGCGGCCGGACGGACATGCATGCGGTCGCTCCTCTCATTTCTATGGGAGTTCCGGAGATAGTTGACCACTGTACTCCCATAGAAATGAATAAAGCGGCCATGTGCATGCCCGAACAGCCGCTCTGTGTTTATTTCAGGGGGGCTGCAGGGTGTACGGGGCACCTGTTATCACGACCAGTGGGGGTCCTAGCGGTAGGGACCTCCACCGATCTAATAGTGATCCCCTGTGCTGTGGATTGGGGATAGCTTAAAGTAACCAGAATACCCAAAGATTTCAGTTGCATATTCCACGGCAAATCCACATCTGATTTCTCCGGCTGAACATTCCCTAGGGGTACGTCCTCATTGGCCATGATAGCTTTTCGCTGTGTGTGAATGAGGTTTCTGAAATCTTACCCACTTTTCTGGTCCTGTAAAATGCTGCTGATTTTCTGCATGCAAATCCATGGCGCCAGTTGTGCGACAGATGTGCCCGTGGTTATCTCTGTTAATATTGTGACTCGGAGTGGGATGCATCCATGAATAGCCCTGATGGGCCGCAGGAAATTACTGTTCCCAACTTCTGTCCCACGGGAGCCGTCAGCAGACATGACTCCATTCAGGCCTCTGTGTGCAGTGTATTGGCAGAGTACAGGCTGCCACACACAGCACCTGCAGTGGAGGGGCCCCGATAAGAGTATTACCTCCGGCTTCAGTGCTGGGGCCGGCTGTGCTTTATTCTCAGTTTTCTTTATTCCAATGTGAAGTGAATAGTATGAAGAGCAATGTGCGGGGTCCTAGTTAGTTGGTTGTTGCTGCCATTTGCAGTTTCTGTACTTATGTTTTAATACAATTGTTTTTTTTCTTTACTTCCATCCTAAGGAAAAGAGTTCTGAGGATTTAATACAGGTAATGATCGTACGGTGTCATATTGTGGATGTACATTAGATATCTACACAGCCGTTGTTGCTGTAGTTTAGTCTGTAGTAGTTGTAGTAATCTCATCCGATTATTTCCCAAATTTTGGCAATTTAGCAGAAAATAAATTGCAGTTGGTGAAGTGTTCTGTACTGATCCTGAGTTACATCCTGTATTATACTCAAGAGCTGTACTCACTATTCTGCTGGTGCAGTCACTGTGTACATACATTACTTATCCTGGGTCACATCCTGTATTATACTCCAGAGCTGCACTCACTATTCTGCTGGTGGAGTCACTGTGTACATACATTACATTACTTATCCTGTACTGATCCTGAGTTACATCCTGTATTATACTCCAGAGCTGCACTCACTATTCTGCTGGTGCAGTCACTGTGTACATACATTACATTACTTATCCTGTACTGATCCTGAGTTACATCCTGTATTATACTCCAGAGCTGCACTCACTATTCTGCTGGTGGAGTCACTGTGTACATACATTACATTACTTATCCTGTACTGATCCTGAGCTACATCCTGTATTATACTCCAGAGCTGCACTCACTATTCTGCTGGTGCAGTCACTGTGATGTGGACATGGTTTTTCCACCTGTGGTAGTGGCTTAGGTTCATACACCTTGAAGGAAACCTCAGTAGACTACAGTCATCCACAAGACATGGGCTGTGGCTGTCTTGGAGCCTATAAGTGGTTATACTGTAGCCGCTCCTGTTTCTCCTCGTTCTGTCTGCGTGCTCTTTGTACAGGTAAAGTAGATTTCTTGCTTGTGCCATCCCTTTACAGTGGGTGGTAGGGAATAGCCTGGCACGGTTGGAGTTGTGTGGCAGTTAGATTCTCTCTCTTCTTCTTCGCCCCCATCTAATTTCCTGGACGGTGTGTGGCGCACACTAAATAAACTGGTGTGGCGGTAGGTTACTTGGAATCTATTAATTAAGATACCTTTATCTGAATACCGTAACCATATAAAGCTTCGATCCCAGCTCTGCAACCCAGCGATCCGCTTGATTCCAAGTTTATTAAACAAGAATTGATTTCCAGGCTGGAGACGGAGCAGAAGTCCGGGAGACGTATTCCTCAGGATGTTCATTATTTTCATAGCATATTTTAATTAGCGTCCTGCATCGTTACCAGACTGCAGCCCCGGCACCCTCTGGGCATTTCTGACATTACAATTTCACTGCAGGCAGGGGTGTAAATTGGTTTTATTTCCTCTGTTATGTGCGCTTGCTGCTATTTGCACCACTTGGTGTTTTTTCATTGATGACGCCTAAAAACAACGACCTGTATGGAAATTGCTGGAGGTGATTCTGCGCAGTCGGGGATCTCCACAGCCAGGAAAAAGTTCACAATAATTTGGTGGGGTGGATCGCAGACGTCAGACACTCCTGTTATTTAGCATGTGTAAAAATCTTGATTTCTTTAAAATATGTCTATATCTAAAAAAAATAACTAGATTACTTATTCACTACACATTACCCACATAAATTAAAATGATCAACAAACTATAAATCCAAATTTAAAACCATTTACCATATTTTTCGCCCATAAGACGCACCTAGGTTTTAGAGGAGGAGCCCCAATGTTAATCAGACGCCCCATGTTAATAAGACTCTCAGATCAGGCCCCTAAAATGCCCGGGCCCCTCATGCTGGTCATACTTACCTCACTCCCCGGCACCTGCGTCACTTCTAATGCCCACACCGCTGCGGCTATGTCCCGCCCCCCCCCCCCCCCGGATGATTTGATCCGCATCACAGGGGGGTGGGCAGATTTGGCAGCCAATAGCAGGCTGCGACGGGGATGAGCATCCCAAGCATCGCACCTCAGATCAGACCAGCATGTTAATAAGACCCCTTTTCAGACCCCCAATGTTAAGACCACCATTCAGACCTCAGATCAGTCAAAAACAATAAATCAACTTACCTCTCCTGCTCTGGACGCCGCTGCCACTCCGGAGATCCAGATCCGGCTCTTCCTGCCGCGCTGCTGTGACCCGACTCCACACAGAGTGAGGTCACAGCGCGCAGACGTCCTCACGTTGTGCACAGTAACAGCACAGCGAGCGAGTACAGAGCCCGGGGAGCGCTGCATTCCCAGTCCTCCTGTACTAATGAGAGCTTCCATAATGGAATCGCTTATTAGTTTGTCTCATAAGGCTTAATTCACACGTCCGTGGTGTGTTGCGGACCCGCAAATTGCGGGTCCGCAACACACCAACCCGTCACCCCCATTGAAATGCCTATTCTTGTCCGCAAGCATGCTCTATCTTTTTGCGGAGCTGCGGACCCAAAATCGGGGCCGCGCTCCGCAATTGCGGCTGCAGACAGCACACTGTGTGCTGTCCGCAACCATTTTGTCCCCATAGAGAATAAATGGGTCCGCACCCTTTCCGCGAAATTGCGGAAAGGATGCGGACACATTTTGCGGACGTGTGAATGGAGCCTAAGATGCACTGACCTTTTTCCCCCCACTTTGGGGAGGAAGGGAGGGGGGGGGAGTGCGTCTTATAAGGTGAAAAATATGTTAATCAATAAATATAATTGGGTTCTGCATTGTACTACACATAAATAGAACTAACTCTATTTAAACCTATCCATAATAAAGAAAAGCTATTAGAACTGGTATATTGTTATATTGTTACTATATTTTACATATTATCCTTTATACATACTTTAAACTAATAATTATCACCACACAATGTACTCCATTGTAAAAAGAAAAGAACTTCATTGTAATAAATACAAGAATATACAATTTATGTTATGTAAGAATTCTAAGGGGAGTACGCGGCATGTCAGTGCCGGCATAGTGTTCCTCCCCTGTGCTGGCATCAGCCTCAGGGAACGAACTGCGCATGCGCTAGCTGTGAGATTACGGCGCTCTAACTTTGTGACGTCGGGGAGCAAGGAGGAGATTCGGAGGATGTGGGCGCTGCTGGGCTCCTTCACGGTGCGCGCTGCTGGGCTCCTTCACGGTGCGCGCTGCTGGGCTCCTTCACGGTGCGCGCTGCTGGGCTCCTTCACGGTGCGCGCTGCTGGGCTCCTTCACGGTGCGCGCTGCTGGGCTCCTTCACGGTGCGCGCTGCTGGGCTCCTTCACGGTGCGCGCTGCTGGGCTCCTTCACGGTGCGCGCTGCTGGGCTCCTTCACGGTGCGCGCTGCTGGGCTCCTTCACGGTGCGCGCTGCTGGGCTCCTTCACGGTGCGGGCTGCTGGGCTGTGATATTTGGATACAAATGTTGCGGCTTTATTAGGGGGATACTACTGCCCAAGTACTTTATGCACTTTGTTTTTATCTGTTAATAAATTTTAGGGCAAATTTTATTCTATCTTTCCATGTGATACCAGATATTTGTGTGCCCTCCATTTACTACATCATTTTTATTCTATTTTTTAGCAACGTAGGGTGTGTTGCGGAGTGAGCACCATTTCTTTATCTGCCCAGTTGGTCGAGCCACTACCTATTTGATCTCAAATGTTTTAATTACATGCAATTACAAAAGTATTCAGATCGAGGTGCTGGTTTGAAAACTGTAGAATATTTTTCATGGGACAACTCCTTTTAATTTAAAAATATAAAAAGTTACCGTTTAAAAAAACAAACAAAAAAAACCCAGGAGGATTTTGCATTCTAGCTTCTCCTGACCTGGGTGGGTCTTCCATCCAAGCTAGAAGAACTTGGCAGCTTCTCTCTGGACTCCCCTTGTCATTTCAGCGCAGATCTTCCGTTGAATGCTGTTTTCTTGTATCCCTGCAGGCAGCATGGAGCCTGAAGACCCGAGCCCAGACAGAGATGGTTTATGTGGATGAGATCGATGTGGACCAGGAGGGCATCGCCGAGATGACATTGGATGACAATTCTATTGCACAAGTGGCACGTAAGTCACATTGCTAGGGCCATATTACACTGCCTGATGTTCGGGGAGTGCGAGCGCCGATAACAGTGGGATTACACAGTCTGATGAAAGCTGAATGTGGGAGGAATGAACACTGCCGCAGTCGTTTCTCTCATTCACTTCACTGGCAGAACATTTCTGATTACCGTCAGAACATCTTCCTAATCGGGGATCTTTCATCCTGATGAAAGGTGCCCATCTACTGACAAATGAGAGTTTGCTGATTCATCAGCTGATTGGCTGCTTGAACATTCGTGCCAAGTATCGGGAATGAGCTTTCCTATGAACGCTTGGTCCTAATAATTGGCCCAAAAATCCTCTAGCCTTATAGGGCCCTTTAGATGCTACACCACTAATTGAATTTATTATTATTATTATTATTATTATTATAATATTTTTTTTTGCCTGATCCTTTTGTTCTCCCAGGAATGAAGCCACCGTAAGAGGTGTCTAGCAGAGGCTTTCTCCTCTCTCCTTGAAAAAACACATACTAGCTTTGCCAAACTGAGCCTTTATGTACATGGGGGAAGTCAGGAGAGATACCTGCCAGACAAACAAGTGTTCAGCAGACGGCTGTTGGAGCTGTATGGGCACCTTAAGCTCCACCAGTGCCAAGAAAAGAGGGCGGCCAAGGTGAAAATGTACTGAAGTAACCACCCATTGGTTAAAAAAAATAAAAAAATCATGGAAAAATAAATAAATAAATGCCCGGATTCCGTGCTGAATTTTGAGGTCAGATTTTAAAAAAAATCAGTTGTGTGAGAAATGCTTCTTTTTACCACGGCAGATTCAGACTCCTCTTCTAGTTGAAGTACTCGTACTTGGCATTAGAGGAAATTCTACCTGAACTACTAATCCCCTTAGCTCTTCAGATTAGAGCAGGCCAACTAGTGATCTGTGGAGCAGATGTTACACTCCACTAGCCGGATTAAATATGCAGTGTGCACTCGGGTCTATTATAATCTCAATGAGCGCGTTTGACTTCATTAACTCGCGTAAAAATGTGTAAATTATTTACAGGCCCTGGGACTTCCCTCAGACAAGCAACAGGAAAGAAACTTGAGGGCCCGAGTCCCGCAGTCCGGTATGTTATCGCCACATACATTCTTGTGCTCAAAAATATCCAGATTTATAAGACCTCATTCAGTCGTTTTTGCAGTCCGCAAATTACGGATCCGCAAAACATAGATACCGGCCGTGTGTGTTCCGCATTTTGCGTATTTGGTGCGTGCTGCCCCTTGTTAGAAAATGCTTATTTTTGTCTGCAGCATGTGGACTAAAAGTACAGTCTTGTGCATGACACCTAAGTTTGACTTTTATATGTTTCTGTAGACCTGTCACTCAGTCCGGTCGGCCACTCACTGGCTTTGTAAGACCTGGGACCCAGTCTGGCCGGCCAGGTACCATGGAACAGGCAATCCGCACCCCAAGAACAGCGCACACAGCCCGCTCAATCACCAGCGCCTCTGGACGATACATACGACTTGGAACGGTAATCAGGAGTTGCTTTAAAGTGGGACTGTACTTTGGGAAAACTTGTGGTATGTCATTATGATGATCAAAAGTTTTGATTGATGGGGTTCTGACCGCTCAGACCCCGGCAAATCGCTACAAATCGCTCAAATTGTGCGCTCTCTCCTGGCTGCAGGAGATGGAATCATTACAGACTCAATAGAAAGTCTATGGGCCATCTCAATTGAGTCTCCTGCAGCGAGGCGGGAGAAGCGTACAATATGAGCGCTTCTCTCTCCTCATTCCAGCGATCTGCGGGGGTTCTCAGCGCGCTCAGACTCCCACTTATCAGATTTCTATATGTCATTAAACGGGTTGTTTATTCATGGGTGACTCTCGGGCAGACCCCGAGCGTGGCTGGACCTGTGGAGAAAATCATACTTGCGTTCTGGCTCCTTTGCTCACTTCAGGACCGCTGCAGCTCTCAGGTGACCCAGTGACATAATGCATATGAGACATGTCACTGCTGCAGCCAGTCATTAGCTGCAGCAGCCACTTGACCGCATCAAACTGGATGTTGACACAGGGAGACCCTAGAGCTTCTGCAGGCTGTGGACAGCAAAGGAGCCAGAACCCAGCGGCATTGATCGGATAAGCATGATTCCCTCCGCAGATCCGGTCACACTGGGAGGGGAAGGGGGAAGGGGGGTCTGCCCGGGAGGCCCCCAGGAGTGAACAACCCCTTCATGTCTACAATAGCAGCTTATGTGGAAATCATAGAGGTCATTGGTGGTATAGATCATTGTCCTAGAATAATATAGAAATAATTGGTTTCTTCTTTGTTTAATACTCTCTCTTCTAGTAAGTTACTTTCCAATACCAATGTTTTACCCTAAACTGATATATTTTTCTCCTAGGCCTCAATGCTGACCAATCCGGATGGACCTTTCATTAACTTGTCCAGGTTAAATCTGTCTAAATATGCACAGAGTCCGAACTTGGCCAAGGTCAGTGTCTGAATCATGAGTCAATAATAGTTTTTTAGATGGAGAAGAAAAGAAAAAGAAATGCAAATTTATGAATAGAATACTACTATGGAGTGCTGGAATCCTGATTAGATCTGTCTTCTTAGTGAGATCAACTGCACCCATTGTGCTACAGGAAAATATGGTCCCCAGCCAGACCCTCCTACGACCACATTAAATATACCTGGTAATTGCTTATGATATGTACTGATATTATTCAGGGATATTTACCCGTTGAGCCATCAGTATGTCCATAGGCCTTGTGGTCATGGTGTCCCTCCTATGCATTTCATCCTTAGTACAGCAAGGACACGTTTGTGAAGCTCGTGGATAAGCAGCTGGGCAACATTGAAGGTATTTTTGTGGTCATAGGATGGAGTCTATAGAGGGGGCTGTGACACAGGAATATATAGGGCATGTAAAGCTTGGGGGCTCTCTCTCAGGAACAGGCTAAGTTTTATTGCATGTATGCTTTCTATGCATGTATGATATCCCAGTAGACTTTATATGTGTACATATAGAAATGTGCAGCCTGTAGTTGTGTGTCTGTGTGTGTGTGTGTGTATATAGGTACAGTATATATAACGTGTGTGTATGTGGAGATGTATCTACATTATATGTCACTGGTATTTTGGGCCTCGGTGAAGTAGGAGCCAGTCTTTAAGGTGTCAGCGGCAATAAGTGGTTGACACTCTCTTACTGGGAGTAGTTATAGTGCTGGGTGGGTGACTACTCCCCACGTTCCAGGCCGGGTCTTGTCTGGCCTACAAAACAGCCAGCAGTGTCAGGTGGGGCTGATTACCTCTCTCTGACAGTGGAGCTCTGTGTGGGATCAGAGTCTGAGCTGGAGTTGCAGTGCCTGAAAGACTGAGGACAAAGTGAGGTCCACATACACCCCGTGGGGTTACGGTTCTGTGCAAAGCCATACCTGTGCTGTGCTATAGATACGGGACTTTATTGTTTCTTTAAGGCCGGCTGGAGCAAGCTGTTCACTGCTGTTTACTGCCTTATTGTTTTGTCAAGAATAAAAGACAACCGTTGCTTTGCTTTCACCACTAAAAGGCTGCTGCTGTGCTCTTACCTGAAGGCTACCATTGGGGCAGATCCCTACTATATATATCTATAAGATGCACCTAGGTTTTAGAGGAGGAAAATAAGAAAAAAAAGCATTTTTTTTATTAGATGTCAGATCAGACTCTGAATGTTAATTAGACCCCCAAACAGACCTCAGATTACAAACCAGCTCAGACCCTCAATCAGACCTTAGATTGGACCTCCAATGTATCAGACTCCCAATGCTAATTAGACTGCAGCTCCCAACTCCAATCAAGCCTCAGAACAGACCCCCCCCCCAATGCTAATTAGACTGCAGCTCAGACCTCCAATGCTAATTAGAACCCAGCTCAGACCCCTAATCAGACGTCAGACATTGCACAGATCTCTCCTACAGCCTCGTGCTGTGCGCACATCACCGCACAGGGTGCAGCCTCTGCATAAGAAGACCAGGAAGCGGTGAGAACATAGCCAGCACAAGGAGCGCTGTATTCATTGCTCCCCAGTATTCCCAGCGCTCCAATAATGGAATTGCTCATCAGTATTCGCCTTATAAGACGTACTGACGTCTCCCCCCCCCCCCAAAAAAAAGTATCTTATAGGGCAAAAAAATCTGGTATATATTGTATTTTACTGGCCACATTTGCTTAGTATCCAGGGAGGGCAGAAAGCAGGCAGCTGTGTGTGGTGGTGTCCTCCGTGTAATTAGTTGTGTCTTAATGTAATGTCTATTGCTTTGTCATCTCTATAACTAAAGTATTTGTGTGGGGGTTGTATGTTACTCCTGGGGTATGTGAAGGTCTGTATATAATACACAAAGCAAGTGAGCTGCTTAGAAAACAAAGATAACCGCCTGGGAACCAGTAGCGGACTGCCCTGGGAAAAAAACTGAAAGTGGCCTCATTTTGTAGGCGGGTCCAAGCTGAAAGAAGGTGGGGCAACAGAAGTAGGTGGGGCCAACAATACCCTAGTGCAGAACAAAATACCGCCCCAGCAGAACCAAATACCACAGTATGAAACTGTATCATCGTCCTGAGGACCGCAATACAGTTGAATTCAGGAGGACACCTGCGGCTGCTGGACGGGTGCATAAGTGCTTAATGCTGAGAGCATCAGATCTTTATGTACCTGGCTGGTGGCCAACAGGGGGGTTTGGGCGGCTCTCTAGGCATCGGCCCACCAGGAAATTTCCCTGTCGGGTCTGTGGTCAGTCCACCCATGCTGGGAACAGAACAAAGGGACAGAATACGGAGATGTATATACATATCTCCCATTCCCAATAAGAATTTTTCCTTTTTTCACACAGCACAGCCTGCTCATAGCATTCCTACCACAATGTCAGTGCTTTCTTTAGATTCCAAAAATTACTGCAAAATGTTTCTGCATGATGCTTCTCTATTTCGATCTGTCTCATGGTTTTCTTTTCCTTTCTTGCAGACGTTGTTTGAATACATATTCCACCATGAAAACGATGTGAAGAACGTAAGACTTTCCTTTTTAACTTGTACTCTAAATATATGTATTTATTGTACGTCAGTGAGGAACAATATAAAAAAAAAACAACAACTCACTAGTAACCTGTAATATACCCCATAAGGGTACATTTCCCACATAAAGAAAAATGATCCCATATTGCTCAGCGATGAAAATAGGTATTAATTCCATTATGGCAAGGTGAAAAAACATTTTCTGTCATTAGTTACATTCATGGCAGTCTTTGACTGTTTGCTCTGTTAAAGGGGTTGTTCCACAGGATAGGGGGTAACTAGCTGATTGTGGGGAGTCCAATTGCTGTACTCGGCTTTCTCTGGCATTCCCACAGAGAATGAATGGGTGGCAGTGTGCATGCACCAGAACGGGTGAACGGGACCCCCAGTGGGGTTACCAGCAGTCAGACCCCCAGCGATCAGCTAGCTATCTTAAAAAAGTGGCACAACCTCTTTAGGTTGAATGTGGTAAGTTAAAGGCCTTAGCCCACAAAAAGTGCTTATTCAATTATGTGATCAGTGTCGGATCACTGGAGATCCAATATCTGGGACGTCCAGCGATCCAGAGAACAAAGGATCCCCACAGGTTATGAGGAAGCAATAGGTGAATGTCATTGAAGGGCATGCCTGGAGATGCCTTTATAGTCTATCGACAGAGCAGATCAAGTCACCTGGTCAGACCAGTATGAATCTATGAGAATATGGCAGGAGCTGTCTAAGACTGTTAGACCTAAGCCCTGAGAATTGAATAATTAAACACATTTGTTTTCCAGGCCTTGGAGCTTGCCGCTTTAGCCACTGAAAATGCCCAATACAAGGACTGGTGGTGGAAGGTTCAGCTGGGGAAATGCTACTACAGGTATGGCCTGGCTGAGCCTGATTCGTCTTTGGCACTGTCATTATGAAATGTACACGTATTTAATCTGACAGTAACTCTTTGTTCCCAGTGACTTCTGCTGCTGCATAATACTTATTGTGTACCATGGTCTCATGTAACGCTTTGCATCATTTATTTATCATCATCATTTTCTGGTAACGATCTCCTTTGCTTGCAGTACTCTTCCTGACCACCTGGTGTGCTGTTGATTTGTAGTATGCCAGTGAGATGCAGAAGCCAGCGCACTTTGGTTGGTTTTTAGTACGGCTTGTAAAGCACCATCTAGTGGTCGGAATCTAAATTGCTGTAACTGATGTGTTTTGCTCCAAACTTTGCTGTAAACTTTTGCATAGTGATCAGTTATTTGTTTTGTTACAAGAAATATCAGCGTTCTGGCCATTTAACGCATATCATACTTTTCTGTGATGTCACCTATGTAATGTACATTTAAGATGTTTTGTTAAGAGGGAGAAATATGTGGTATCACATGCGCACCATCCCAGCATATGACATGGGTGCGACTGCAAGGGGTTGATCTATCGCCACTCACTCAGTCTTGTGCTCACCTACCACTTTAAGCTACAGATTAAGAATAAATCTCACCCCAAATACATGCTGCCACTACCTGTCAATACAGCTGATGATCCGTTAACACACAAGGGCACACAGACACACAGCGCCTTCAGACATCACTCAGCCTTCTATGCCATCTATGTCAGATAGGTGCGGTTCCAATCACTGGGACCTGCTCCTATTTCCAGAACGGGGCACCTGAACTGAAGGAGACCACATCGCGCAGGCACAAATTGATCTCTATTCACTGCTATGAAAGTTCCAAAAATGGCTGAGCAAGCATGCTTGGCTATTTTCGGAATCCCATAGCAGTGAATGGAGAGCGCATGGCCACTTCTCCATTAACTGCTACGGGACTCCCAGAAATAGCGAAGCCAGCGCTCCGTTATTTTTGGAACTCAGATAGCAATAAATGGAGGGTGGCCGTACTTGCACGGTGCGCTCTCCTTCTCTTCTGGGGACCCGTTCTGGAGATAGGTGTGGGTCCCACCTCTATGACCCACTCTTATCGAATATTGATGGCATATCGTAGCGGTATGCCATCAATGTTTGATACTAAATAGCTGATTATCCTGTAACTCGCCCACTATGGTAAATGGGAGAAGTTCACTTTAGACAGACCGAGGTCCGTTTGCTGTTCTTTGAACGCAAATGAAACCAGTCCGCGGTGTCCCGTCTTATATTTTGTACTGACCAGGAAAAAAAAAAAACACAGCTCTGTTTCCTGCAATATAAATCCCATCGACATATTAAAAGGGGCTTTTTCTCCAGAAATGAACCATTTTTGCGTCCAATGACATACAGTCATGTTGCCTAATCATTACATGTGGTCATTTTAAATATGAAATCTGCCTGCAAAACATAAGGTGACTCTAGTGATCACTGAGGATCAGCGATTCTGTAATTACCACCTTACACCTTGTTTTGTTGCTTCCTATAGATTGGGCTTGTTACGTGAAGCAGAAAATCAGTTTAAATCTGCACTCGTGCATCAGGACATGGTTGATACAGTCCTTTATATAGGAAAAGTAAGTTCCTGGGATTTATATTATTATCACATTATAGGACGTTCAGGATGTTTGCTTGTAAAGGGTCAACGAGTTTTCAGAAAACGGAGGGACTTATCAAAGGCTTTGATTGGTGGGGGTCTGAGCGATGAGACTTCCACCGATCACTAGAACTAGGAGAGAGAATTGCTTGTCTATCGTGCTCTCGCTTCCTCTCCTGCAGTGAAGTGAGCGAAAGCATGATATCAGTGCGCCTCTTTTCGTTTTAGCGGTTTGTGCGGTTCTCAGCACTCAGACCCCCACTGATCAAAATTTTGATATGTCTCCATGACATATCAAACGTTCTCTGAAAATTCAGTGACCCTTTAAAGGGCCACACATTGCAAGATGTCTGGAAACATGGAAACAATGTTTCCCGCGATAAATCAATTACAAATATAGTTCAAGTCATTTGTTGCTCTTGCATACGCTGTTTGCAGGCTTTCTACAGGAACTTGAAGTAGAATAGAGGAATTGGATTGTAGTTGGGGTGAGTTTAGAAGCTCCAGACTTGCAGTAAGGATTCTGCACCGCAATTATATAGTGAATAAAAATACAATACATGTGTACGTGGAATTAAAATACAATACGTGTGAATGGGCTTTTGAAAGCCACGTGTACATGTAGCGGGAAAAAAAAAGCATAGAAAATCTAGTATGCTGTAATTTGTGCTGCTGCGGATTTGCCATTGTGGGAAGTGAGGACTAAGCCTTATTGTATTAGGTTCTATTTCATTTACGTTGATTTATTATGTTTTTTTTTGGTTACAGAGTTTCTTCCATGTATTTCAGGTTTACGCCCGCATGGACCAGCCTCTGACGGCACTCTCTATGTATAAACAAGGTCTGGACCGGTTTCCTAAAGAAGTGACCCTTCTGTGTGCTGTGGCTCGCATTCACGAGGTTGGAGTCTTCAGTCATTTTGGTTGTGTCCTGCCAAAAAAAAAAAATTCCTTCCTTATGCATATTTCCATAATGAGCATCCCATCCACCTTTGGTGTGTCTTTGCATGCTGCTGATAAATCTACTTTAGGCCCCAGGCCCTTTCACACGGGCAAGATTTCCGCGCGGGTGCAATGCGTGAGGTGAACGCATTGCACCTGCACTGAATCCGGACCCATTCATTTCTATGGGGCTGTGCACATGAGCGGTGATTTTCACGCATCACTTGTGCGTTGTGTGAAAATCGCAGCATGCTCTATATTGTACGCAGGCCCCATAGAAGTGAATGGGGGTGCGTGGAAATCGCACCGCATCCGCAAATAAGTGCGGATGCGGTGCGATTTTTCACGCACGGTTGCTAGGAGACTATCGGGATGGGGACCCGATCATTATTATTTTCCCTTATAACATGGTTATAAGGGAAAATAATAGCATTCCTAATACAGAATGCATAGTACAATAGGGCTGGAGGGGTTAAAAAAAATAATAATAATAATTTAACTCGCCTTAATCCACTTGTTCGCGCAGCCCGGCTTCTCTTCTGTCTTCATCTTTGCTGTGCACAGGAAAAGGACCTGTGGTGACGTCACTACACCCATCACATGGTCCGTCACATCACCATCACCATGGTAAAAGATCATGTGATGAGCGCAGTGACGTCATCAAAGGTCCTATTCCTCAAAGAGGAAGACAGAAGAAATGCGGGCTGCGCGAACAAGTGAATTAAGGTGAGTTAATTATTATTATTTTTTTAACCCCTCCAGCACCATTTTACTATCCATTCTGTATTCAGAATGCTATTATTTTCCCTTATAACCATGTTATAAGGGGAAATAATACAATCTACACAACCTTGAACCCAAACCTGAACTTCTGTGAAGAAGTTTGGGTCTGGGTACCACATTCAGTTTTTTATCACGCGCGTGCAAAACGCATTACACCCGCGCGATAAAAACTGAACAACGTAACGCAATCGCAGTCAAAACTGACTGCAATTGGGTACCTACTCGCGCGGGTTTGCTGCAACGCACCCGGACCTTATCCGGACACGCTCGTCTGCAAGGGGCCTTACTGTGGCATTGTAACGAGTCAAAATTTGCACATGCAAGGAAAAATATGAAAATGGAAATTTAGATGTGGGGACAACATTTTTATTTGTAATTATTGTTTATTGTACAGTCTTTACCTGTTCTACAACCAAAGCTATAGTATCCTGATATCATATATCATTCCGTCTTGCCCATCCTGTCATTCAGGAAATGAATAATCTGACGTCTGCCACAGAGTATTACAAAGATGTTCTCAAACAGGACAACACTCACGTGGAGGCCATCGCCTGTATAGGAAGTAACCACTTTTATACTGACCAGCCGGAGGTCGCGCTGCGGTTTTACAGGTGAGTAGTATAGTGTGGCTGTCATAGGCCATAGAGGTTATGATGAAAGTTAACGGGGTTGGCCAGTTTACATTGACATTTCTCAAAATGCCATAAACGGTCATGTGTGCTCTATACAGGCATACAGGACTTTGTACTGTCTCCCAGCTCTGAGAGTAGGCCCCAGGCATTCTCTGCATCCATAGGCTGTAAGAAAACAGAACTAGTCATGTAACTGCTTAGTTAGGCTATTCCTGGCTACCGTTACTTCTGTGCAGGCGCTGAATAGCAAGAGGGCCCTTCCATCGCATGCATACTTGTAAATCTGCAGTCTGTGTCTGATGTCTACTTGCCATTCAGCACCTGCGCAGAAGTACTGGAAGGCAGGAACAGACAAAGTGGTCCTATGAACAAGTCACAAGACCTCTGCCATCTTGCAGCCTACTTGGCTTGTAGGATGCTTGGTGGGTACTTTACTCCACCGATGCTAGTTCAGCCGGGAGCCTTCCCTGGCAGCCGCACGGATGTTGCCCTGTGCATTGGGGACCACAAATTGCGGCCCCCAATGCACGGAACGGCCGAACAATGGCCGTATGAATGAGCCCTTATTGTCAGAAGCCAGAAGTTTATTTTCACTTGTGAAAGATTTGTTTTGGCGACTGTCCTATTCGTTTTACCACGGTTTGCAGAAATCCATGCGCCTGCTGCAGTAACAAACCCATTCAGCTATATGGAACAGATTTTCAGTAGCAGAAATTTCTCCAGTAGATCTGTGTGTGACTATACCCTAAGGCCTCTTTGACACGGGGGCGTCGCGTGTGAGGGCCGGATAGGATGCGGGTGCGTTGCTGGAAAATGCGCAATTTTTGCGCATGAGTGCAAAACGTTTTAATGCGTTTTGCACGCGCGTGAGATAAATCAGCATGTTTGGTACCAAGACCCGAACCCCTTCACAGAAGTTCGAGTTTGGGATCGGTGTTGTGTAAATTTTATTATTTTCCCTTATAACATGGTTATAAGGGAAAATAATAGCATTCTTAATACAGAATGCATAGTAAATTAGGGATAAAGGGGTTAAAAAAATAAATAAAAATTAAACTCCTCTTATCCACTTGTTCGCGTAGCCCGGCTTGTCTTCTTTCTTCTTTAAGGACCTGGGAGGAAAAGGATCTTCAGTGATGAGCGCAGTGACATCACCGAAGGTCCTTTTCCTCCCAGGCCTTCAAAGAAGAAGAAATAAGAGAAGCCGGCTGCGCGAACAAGTGGATAAGATGAGTTTAATTATTTTTAATTTTTTTTTAACCCCTCTATCCCTAATTTACTTAGCATTCTGTATTAAGAATGATATTATTTTCCCTTATAATCATGTTATAAGGGAAAATAATAATGATCGGGTCTCCATCCCGATCATCTCCTAGCAACCATGCGTGAAAATCGCACCGCATCCGCACTTGCTTGCGATTTTCACGCTGCCCCATTCACTTCTATGGGGCCTGCGTTGCGTGAAAAACGCAGAATATAGAGCATGCTGCGATTTTTCACGCAACGCACAAGTGATGCGTGAAAATCACCGCTCATGTGCACAGCCCCATAGAAATGAATGGGTCCGAATTCAGTGCGGGTGCAATGCGTTCACCTCACGCATTGCACCCACGCGGAAAACTCGCCCGTGTGAAAGAGGCCTAAGGGTGGATTCACCCATTGCATACTTGTTGCGGAATTCCATAACAAAGTAGAGTATAACGTTGGTGATTAGAGTTTTAACTTGCAGCGTAAACGAAAAAAAGGATTTGAGGCATATTGTGGATTTTCAATCTGTTGCAGATATGGTGAGGACTTTTAATGTGGATTTTATTCATTGCAACTTTTTTTTCCTCCTAGCCTGCGGCTTCATGGTGATCTTGTCTGCGGCACCCATTGTTTTCCCACAGATTCGCTATATAGCGGTGCAGCCATTGAACTGAATTGGAGTTATAAGTTGTCGTGACCCCGTCAGGTCAGTGGCTGCACTGGTTCACAGCGAGGTTTGGTTGTGCCACAAGTGTTTCCTGGATGATCACCCTGTAGCCCCAGTCTTTAGCCGCCACCACTTCTCTCCAATAACAGTAGTCTTTATTTCACAGGCGTCTTCTACAGATGGGTGTCTACAACTGCGAGCTGTTCAACAATCTGGGGCTGTGCTGTTTCTATGCTCAGCAGTATGACCTTATCCTAACCTCTTTTGAGAGGGCGCTGTCCCTGGCTGAGAATGACGAGGAGGTCGCCGAGGTCTGGTACAACTTAGGACACGTTGCTGTGGTATGTCCATACATTGATGACAACAATGGCAATTTTTTTAATTTATTTTTTTAATAGTGATTATATTTAATGAGTTTTAGAGGCTGAAAATGTGTCCAGATCAGATTCTGCATAATATTACTTGTCAAAAGAGGGAGCGCTGAACTGTGCATGCATGAGCAGGATAGTTTTTCACCCTCTAGGTCTAAAGGAATGTTCACTGACAGCAAGCAGAGAATATAAAAATGGTGAGGAATTGAAACCCTAAGGCTACATGCACACGACCGTATGTGTTTTGCGGTCCGCAAATTGCGGATCCGCCAAAAAAAAGGATGACGTTCCGTATGGCATCCGTTTTTTTTGCGGATCCATTGTACGAATGCCTATCCTTGTCTGCAAACTAGAAAAAAATAGGACATGCACTATTTTTTTTTTTGCGGAGCAACGGAACGGACATACTGATGTGGACAGCACACGGTGTGCATCCTATCCGCAAAAAAACCGGATCGGACACGGAAACTAATTACGGTCGTGTGCATGAGGCCTAAGCCTTTTGGGGCAAATGCAGAATGTTTTATTTTGCGAGGAGTACGTTACAGAAAAGCCCTTAGGGTGGCTGCGCACAGTGCAGATTTATGTGCAGAAAATTTGCACCAAAACTGAACCAAAAAAGCACATAAATCCACGCTATTAATCACTTTTTTGTGTATTTTTAGCCCCTCTTTTTTTTTTATGTGCAGCTTTTCTGCAGATCTCGCCCTTCCATTGTAAAGGGAGAAATCGGCACAAGAAAAACGCAACAACAATTGATATCCTGCAGATTTCAAAATCCGCATAGCAGGTCAGTTTCTGCACCTAAGGAGGAAAAAAAAAGCAAAGTGTACATGAGGGTTGTCTAATCTCGTATACTTTTGCTGGTACTGTATGACCCCGAGGTTGTTCCTCATGAAAATCCTTAAGGAAAAAAAATGCACGTAAACTGCATCATGTGCAGGCACCCTTAAAGACTGCTGCAATCTGAAATTCCTAATTGTCGATTGATTCTGAACCATGTATAGACTCTATAAGGGTGCTGCCACACGTCGCAGCAGGGCTGTGTTTTGGATGAGGCAAAAAAAATGCATCATTTAGACGACTGTATCCATTTTTGCTATCCGCAAATTGCAGATTCACAAACCACGGATACCGGCCGCGTGCATTCCGCATTTTACGGAACAAAATTGCCAGCCCCATGATAGAAATGCCTACTCTTGTCCGCAATTTTAGACAAGAATAGGACATGTTTTATCTTTTTTGCCGGGCCACGGAACTGTAGTACGGATGCGGACAGCACACTGTGTGCTGTCCGCATTTTTTGTGGCGCCATTGAAATTGCGGAACCGATGTGGACACAAATATGCGGTCATGTGAATGGGCCCTAACTGTGTTTATGCTGCTTCTCCTTTCAGCAAGGAATTAATGAATGTAACTCAAGTTTGCTGTGTGTGATTTGAAATTATTTTACTTTGCAGCAGAACAGTGGATGGGGTCATTTACAAAGACCAGCATTCAACGCATGCCGCGCCATTTTTTGAAGTTAGGCGCCTCCTCGGGCAGTCCCTACGCATTGAGTAAAAAAATGACTCCACTTCCTGAGTGGAGTAGTTTTTCGCCACAGTTATGCCTGTTTCCAGGTGAAAGTGTTAGTAAATTTACTGGGGCCTATCTTCGCTCCCAACAACTCCCAAGTGACGTGGATGTTAGTAAATGACCCTCGATATGTTGATGCAGAAACTCCACGCCATTTTTTTTTTTTTTTTTATGCATTCTTTTGCCGAACCCAAACTATGTAACCTGGCTGAGACTAACCCTGTCATGTTATTCTCTTGGTAAGGGCTCATGCACACGACAGTGCCGTTTTTTGCGGTCCGAAAATTGCGGATCCGCAAAAGAACTGATGCCGCCCGTGTGCCTTGCGCAATTTGTGGAACGGAACAGGAGATCCATTATAGAAATGCCTATTCTTGTCCCCAAAACTGACAAGAATAGGACATGCCTTATAATTTTTGCAGGGCCACGGAACGGAGCAACGGATGCGGACCGCACACAGATTGCTATCCGCATCTTTTGCGGACCCATTAAAATGAATGGTTCCGTATACGGAATCAAAATATGGCCAGTGTACGGAACGCAAAAAAACTTTGTGTGCATGAGCCCTAACTGTGTGGATTTTTGTCTACAAATTTTTTTTTATAAACTTTCTAAATTCACTAAACAGAACTTCTTGGGCTGCCTGCACACCTTGCGGGTTAGGCACAGTTCTCACACAGTAAAACCGCAGTATAATACAGTACCAGCAAAGTGAACGAGATGACACAAATCTCATGTACATTTTGCTTATTTTTTTCCATGCGGAAATTGACCTGACTTCACCAGTTTCCAAGCAAGAGTGAGATCTGCAGAATTAGACGCTGTGTAAGGCCACTTTCACACTTGCGTTTTTGCCTGATCTGGTAGGGATCAGCAAAAACGCTTCAGTTACTGATAATACAACCATCTGCATCCGTTATGAATGGATCCGGTTGTATTATCTTTAACATAGCCAAGACGGATCCGTCATGAACTCCATTGAAAGTCAATGGAGGACGAATCCATTTTCTATTATGTCCAAGAAAACTGATCCGTCTCCATTGACTTGCATTGTGGGTCATGCCGGATCCGTTTTTGCTCTGCATCCCAGGACTGAAAGAAAACCGCAGATTGCTGAGTTTTGCTCTACGCTATGGCAACGCAACCAAACTGAACGGAATGCATTTTGGAGCGCTCCGTTCTGTTCAGTTATGTTTTGTCCCCATTGACAATGAATGGGGACAAAACAGAAGCATTTTTCTCCGGTATTGAGACCCTATGACGGATCTCAATACTGTAAAATGTAAACGCTAGTGTGAAAGTAGCCTTATACTGGCCAAGGATCACTATGGACAGATAAGTGGATCTTCCATTGTTAATGGCTGCACAGTTAACCTGCGAAACCACACGGCCATTGACAATGAATAAGAAGTAATCAATTCTTAATGATCTATTTCATAACCGCTGTAGCTTGCATTGCCATACAGCTTTTGGCCACATATGGCCTTTCCATCTGGCTTGATGCTTACCTTCACTGCACCTATTAGTGTTCACCTTTTAAAGATTTACGCTAATTAACCACTATCCATCATGATAAACCTTTGTCTTCTGCACAGAGGATCTGAAGCATGACCAATGATCTGCTGATGCCAGATTAAATAGTCTCTTCAATTATTCAGTACCCGCTCCCTAAAGCCAGGGCTAAGTTTGTGTAAGACTTATTGCAGCTGCTTCATCAATGCCCTCGACTCTGGAAATCTGCTGTGAGGCAGAGAATATATGGGCACGAGCGGTCTGTCATTTGTAATTGTGATGTCACCTTCGCCGCATGGCAGGTTAGTCAAAGAGCAGCAGAGTAGCAGAACAGTAAGGCTAAGTTCACACGGGCGTTGCGGGAAAATTTGCGGGTGCGTTATGGGAACACCCGGGATTTTTCCGCGTGAGTGCAAAACATTGTAATGCGTTTTGCACTCGCATGAGAAAAATCGTGCATGTTTGGTACCCAAACCCGAACTTCTTCACAGAAGTTCGGGTTTGGGATCAGTGTTCTGTAGATTGTATTATTTTCCCTTATAACATGGTTATAAGGGAAAATAATAGCATTCTGAATACAGAATGCATAGTAAAACAGCGCTGGAGGGGTTAAAAAATAATAATAATAATAATAATTTTAACTCCCCTTAGTCCACTTGATTGTGCAGACCGGCATCTCCTTCTGTCTCCTTTGCTGAACAGGACCTTTGGTGACGTCACTCCGGTCATCACATGATCCATCACTATGGTAAAAGATCATGTGATGGATCATGTGATGACCGGAGTGACGTCACCAAAGGTCCTGTTCATGTAATGAATGCTCACCACAGGTCCTGTTCAGCAAAGGAGACAGAAGGAGATGCCGGTCTGCACGATCAAGTGGACTACGGTGAGTTAAATTATTATTATTTTTTTAACCCCTCCAGCGCTGTTTTACTTTGCATTCTGTATTCAGAATGCTATTATTTTCCCTTATAACCATGTTATAAGGGAAAATAATAATGATCGGGTCTCCATCCCAATCGTCTCCTAGCAACCGTGCGTGAAAATCGCACCGCATCCGCACTTGCTTGCGGATGCTTGCGATTTTCACGCAACCCCATTCACTTCTATGGGGCCTGCGTTGCGTGAAAAACGCAGAATATAGAGCATGCTGCGATTTTATTTTATTTTATTTATTTATTTCCACGAAACGCACAAGTGATGCGTGAAAATCACCGCTCATCTGAAAAGCCCCATTGAAATGAATGGGTCAGGATTCAGTGCGGGTGCAATACGTTCACCTACCGCATTGCGAGGAAGGGGTAAGGAAGGGGTTAGTTCAGTCTCATCAGAAAATTACCCTCATTTATTTTAGGAACTACCTGCATATACGATTTATGACGTATTTTTCCTACAATATTTAATATGTGTGAGCATGCATATGTTTGTTTGATGTGTTTATGAATTTTTAATAGTTTTTTATAGTGTCATTACGATTTGTTTTTCATTTATTAAATTTGAGTGTGATCACCATAATTATTGTGTATTCATTTGAAGCCACACATACAGAGTGCCAGTCCACAATTTACAAGTAATTCCAATATTTTTCTCTGTACGGGTGATACAGCCATTTGGACTAGAGCACCTGTTCCCTGTCACATAAGAGTGAGCTATTCCTACTACTTTTTTCTCAAACAACTGGCGTAAAAATGTTTGTAAATGACCCCCAGTGAGTGACTACTCCTATAAAAATGCAATTAAGATTTCCCACATGCATGTCCACCTCCCCACCTCATCTGCTCCTTTCTGGAGTTCCACAGGAGACCTCTGTTCTGCCGATATATGGGCATCCTAGAGTTGGCTGCACAGTGCACCATTAGTACTTGCCAGTCCTTGTTCTTGCGCTACCCGCCACTCCTCTCTAACATGGATAAATCCTATGTAGCCGCAGGTATTGGTTTTTACGTAATTGCTGTTATGTGATGTTTCCTTTCTTCTGTATTTGATTTAGGGCATTGGAGACCTGAATCTGGCTTACCAGTGCTTTAAGCTGACTTTGGGCAATAACAATGACCATGCCGAAGCGTACAATAATCTCGCAGTACTGGAAATGCGTAAAAATCATATTGAGCAGGTCAGTCTCAGACTCTTCATGGCAATTTCCTGCATTTTTTTTTTTTTAACTCTTTCGGTGTGCAGTGGGGCACATTTATCAAGCTCACCTTTTTTTGGCCATAAAATTTAGAGCGGCGTATTTTATTCTGCGGTCTTTCTTTTGCAGAGAATTTATTAAAAGTCGCACAGCTGTTGATATAGACTGTGCATATTCTTATTAATCTGACCTCTGGTGGTTGTTTTTTCAGTTAGACAGGTTCATATTCACTTATTCTGGTCCAATTTATTTCCGCATGAAAAAAGTCGCATCTTTGTTCCCATGTCTCCTGGAAAGTGCGACTTTTAATGCAGCAAGAACCACTGAAACCAGACGAAGAAAGGTACGCCAGCCCCGGAGTGGTTTAGAAATTAGATTGTTTTTGCGACCAATTCGGGCACACAAAAAAAGGCGCGCCTACATAAATAGGTTGGGAAAAAAGTCGCAAAAGTTAGAAAACTTCTAGTCTAAAAAAATCAAAATAGTGGTATGAGGCACAAAAGGCCCCAAAACAGGAGGAATTTCAGTAGTAATATAAGACTGCCTAAATCAGAATTTTATTAGCCTAAAACCACGCGCAAACACTTTCGTAAAATTTAGTAGGAAAAGTGGCTACATCCCCCGCTATCGTGAAAAAAAGGTGCTCAAGCCGTATGACTCACCCAGTCAAATAAAATAATTAATAGTAATATGTAATGGGAAAGGACAGGCACTCTACATTCAAAAATCCAGAAATGGAATAAACGCCTGATAGTATATATCAATAGATGTAAATTTATTATAGAACCAAAAAGGCAAGCAAAAAAAAATAAAAATAAAACATCAAGCAAATCCTGCGATAAGGTGTAACAGATAGTAAAATAAAAAAAAGACCGCAACAATGTATTACTAATAAAATAGGGTTATAAACCATATAATTGGGGTATGGCAATGTTTGGTTAAAGGGAGTCTGTCACTACAATTTGCCCTTATAGACCACTTACATAGCACTGTAGCATAACTATAGATCAGTCAGATGGTACCTTTTTGTTTGGATGTTCACCAGGGGCAAAAACAGAGGTTTTTTTTATTTATTTTTTATTCATATGTAAATGAGGGCTCGCAAGTGCCCAGGGGCGGCAAGTGCCCGGGCAGCTCGTCCGTCTTCTCACATAACCCCTCCCCAGCCTGTTGCTTGGCCCGCCATGTAAGCCTCTTACGTCGTCCAGTGTACTGGCCGATATCCCGCCCGCGCATGCGCACTGCATGGAATGATGCTGCTGCCCACAATGGTCATCACAGTGCGCATGCGCTGGCGGGATATCGGCCAGTACACTGGACGACGTAAGAGGCTTACATGGCGGGCCAAGCAACAGGCTGGGGAGGGGTTATGTGAGAAGACGGACGAGCTGCCCGGGCACTTGCCACCCCTGGGCACTTGCGAGCCCTCATTTACATATGAATACAACTCAGTTTTTGCCCCTGGTGAACATCCAAACACAAGAATGGCTGAAACTGATGAAGTGGATCGATATTAAGGTAGTCTATCGGCTGATATCACCATATATTTCTCATTAAAAAAAATCCCAATAATGATAATCAAATAGGTACGGCAATGGTAGTCGGGTAGTTGATATGCAAATTGCGGTCCCGTGTAAATAATGTCCTTCAATAGACAGTCAGTTGAAGTAATGTAGCATCCCTCCACATACTCTCAGCATCAGCTACACTGGCATCATTTACAGACGTGGGTATAGCCGCATAAACAGACAGAAGCGGTCCAGTGTTCCACTGAGCTAACTGTGGCGTCCCACGTAGCACCAGCACTGTGACCGCAGTTACCGGTCTCGGCGTCTTGAGCCGCTTCGGCCGTCTCTGTTACGTCTCCTTAGCGTACGTACTCTGAGAACCTTGTGAGTGCGGCGTCTGTGATGTAGCGGGCCACGTGTTAGTAGTCGTGCTGTAGCGGATGAATCTTGCATAAGGGACTGTGCATATAGATTGGAAGCGCTTCCAAAGGATTATGGTATTAGTAGTCCATCATATATAGGTGCGGGTATTATCCAAATTTTGCCAAACGCGTTTTGGGGTCTTATCCTGACTCCTTCATCAATGGTCCACTGATGGAGTCAGGATAAGACCCCGAAACGCGTTTGGTATAAATTTATCAGGCGTTTATTCCATTTCTGGATTTCAGAATGCAGAGTGCATGTCCTTTCACGTTACATATACTATTAATACTTTAGTAAATGTGCCCAGTGTATTATAGTCTCCTTTTTTTTTATTGCAGGCCCGAGCTCTCCTACAGACATCTTCTGCCCTTGCCCCTCACATGTACGAGCCGCATTTCAACTTTGCCTGCCTCTCTGACAAGGTGAGCATGTATTTGTACTGTTTAGATTGCATCTAGCTCATACAACATCTTCTTCCCTTTCATAACCTAAACTTGTAGAGGGACCTAGCTTTGCATGGATTTTTCGAGTGGTTCATAATGTGTCTTGGTTTTTGGGCGTTGACAGGTAGGTCTGCATCCAAATTCTCCACTATGGCCTTTTTGTATTCAGTTGTGGCGATTTTGGTTTTTACACAACTGCTTTGGCACGGAAAGGGTCAACATTCTGTTTTTTTTTTTTTTTTTTTTTATGTGGTTGCCTCCATAGACCTCGTTTGCTTTGTGTAAAATAGCAGAGAACCCTTTAACCCCTTGCCACCTTGTCTTGCAGATTGGAGACCTCCAGAGCAGCTACATCGCCGCTCAGAAGTCGACAGCTGCGTTTCCTGACCACGTGGAAAGTCATCAACTCCTGGAAAAGTTGCGGCAGCATTTTGCAATGATTTGAGCCGATCGGTCACACTCAGCTGATGATGGTCTCTAGAAAGCACCGAAGGCCATGTAGAAAAAGAGATTTAACATTAACCGTTGGTTATTGCTCCGGCACATGGTGACATGGTTCTGCTGGTAACACGAATGTATACAGGAGATGGTTAGAAAACCATTTGACCTTTCACTCTGGATATTGCGACCACGGCTATGAAGCATTTTTTTTTTTTTTTTTTTTTTTTTTTTTTATGGTTGGTCGTTCATTTGTTCATGCTCTTTTGCCCAGCAGAGCAACTGCTGACCAACGATGTGTCGAAAAAATATATGGCTCTGCCATGTTAGGACTTCCCATCCCGTAGTCAGTCCTGATTATAAGTTTATCTTGCAATCAGTTGCTCTTTCTCCCTGATTGTATGTGTGTACAGCCGGTCATTGTAGATGGCTGTCAGAAAACGCTCGTTTGACTGATGGCATTTTGTCTTGAAATGCCCACCACGTGTTCTGAATGGGGAGAGGGGAGACCTCTCTGACGACACCTCTGTCCCCTCCAGACACCTCTCCAAGAATATAAGGATTGGACATGCTGAAATCTGACATGTAAATCAAGCTTAAAGGGGTTGTGCGGCAATGTATATTGATGACCTATCCTCGCGATCAATATCTGATCAGTGGGGGGTCCTACACTCAACACTCCCGCTGATCAGCTGTTTGAAGAGGAGGTGGTGTTCCATATGAGCGCTGCTTCCTGTTCATTACCCTATGTGCAGGGGCGTAGCTATAGGGGGTGCAGAGGTAGCAGTCGCTACCAGGCCCAGGAGCCTGAGGGGGCCCAAAGACCCTTGTGGTGCATAAGAAGACACCAGTATTATAGAAAGTGCATGCTGGTCAAGTCACACCTCTGGCTCAGGAGGGTAACGTTTCAATTTTTGCCTCGGGCAGCACGAAGGCCTTGTGCTTCCTGCCCCTGGCCACAAAGCACTGAGGGAAGGGGAGCCCCAAGCTGAACTCTTGCACCAGGGCCCATGAGCCATTCGCTACTCCCCTGCCTATGTGCATTATCCTCTGCAGCGGCGGTGTAGTGTAATTACAAGTACTTGCTCCATTCAAGTGAATGGAGTGAGTATTTGTCGCTACTAGGGTTGTTGCGGGTATCGAAATTTCGATACCCTATCGATACTTTTGTCCCGGTATCGTATCTGCATTTTTTCGATACTGGGCGCACTGAGCCACCAATGATAGGACTTTTCCTACACCAGAATGGAATGACAACCAGTGTCGGGGTGACCACGATGGTAATGCTTATTGATCGTGAATTGTATGGGGTTATGGCTGATTACTGGAGGACAATCCAGCAAACAAGCCGACTCCAGCTCATTCTTACAGTGCAGACTACACAATCACAGCTGGAAGGTCACTGGTCGTTACAGGCAACACCCGAAAATCTTCATAAACAAGCCTTAGTATGTGCAGGTCTCACAGCTGCTGTAACAGAACGGTCAGAAGCGGTATAACATGTAGTAAGCACTGTGGGGATCATGTCTAAGACATGTAAGATGTCTAGGTAACACCTCCAATAGATCGTCCTCTGTGTACGTCCCGCAGAACCAACCTGTCCACACAATCCGCTCCTCTGTGCTTGCCTTGGTGAGTGTGGAGGCTTGGATAAAATCTGTATGAGCACAGCCAGTGGATCTCTGTCCTTTCCTTTGAATCCAGGTAAACAGGAAAATTTGGCTTTTAGGTTCAGCTCTGAGCCCACTTCAATGGCAAGACCCTTCTGCTCCTCGGCAGCTATGTGGGCAGACAGGTGCTGGGAATACTCTTTCAGTCTGGTGTATGAGAAGCAGCCTGTGCCGGATCAAGAGTTTCCTCCAAGGGGATGCACTGCGGGATTTTTCTTTTAGACAAGTTTCGCATTGCAGACTGTCGACGTGCAGAGGTCAAACTTCTGGAAGGATACCTCGAGCTGTGAGAATGACTGCTCCTTCGTGCCGATGACCTACTTCTGGGGGTTAAGACCCCATCGGTAGGTGTTAGCATATCCTTGCGATAAATGATGTTGCCGTTCACTGACTGTAAACAGAGATCTTAACAGACAAATGTATCAAACTCTGCCGCCATCTTTCTAAGCGCCACGGCTCCAGTCCCCTGACCAGCATCTGCTCCAGGACATGAAGCAGTGGAATGACGTTGTTCATCCCGTATTCCTGGCGAATAACGTGGCCTCCTCAAAGGACCTGAGCAAACGGCAGGTGTCGCGCATGAGCTGCCACTGGCTGACATCAAAGTTACACAGGGGAGTACTCCTGTCTGCTTGGATCATCAAGAAATCGTTTATGGCCTTTCTCTGTTCGTATAGTCGGTCCAACATATGGAGGGTGGAATTCCAACGGGTGGAAACGTTGCATATCAGCCTATGTCAGGGGAGGAAGTTCTGCAGCTCAAGGAGGGTGTGCTTTGCGGTGTACGAGTGGCTGAAGTGCATGCAAAGTTTCCTGGCCATTTTTAGGATGTCTTGCAGATGGGTGGAAGACTTCATGAACCGCTTGACAACCATATTGAACACGTGTGCCATGCAGGGCGCATGGCTCAGCCCTCCTTGACGCGGCGCTGACACCATGTTCTTACCGTTGTCGGTCACCATGGTTCCAATTTTGAGTTGTCGCGGAGAAAGCCAGGATTCGATTTCTTGATGAAGGACACTGAGCTGTGTGACTCCGTTCGCCCAGGCAAACGAGATGTAGAACAGTGTGACATCGCCATGCCCTGCACATGTTGTATGCTGGACGAACACTGTGAATTGTCCCTGCAGTGGAGGATGAGGTAGAGGCGGGCATTGTAGCAGGACCAACGGCTTGAAAACGTGGAGGTGGAAGCGGCGTCACCTGGCCAAGTGTTGCTAGTGTGGCTGGGCAGGAACCACATTCACCCAGTGGACCATAAAGGACTTATATTTTCCTTGACTATAGTTACAGTTACCGACCGATTTTCTGAAATAAGGCTGTATCACAAACAAATTTCACCACTGAATGGCTAATTGACGTAATTCGGTTCATACAGAAGAAAGTCTACAATCGCCCATCAATTTTCCCGTATTCTTTTTCCTATTAATACACCCCAAAAAAATAAACACAACAATCACAATTCACCGCAGAACGGCTAATAGGACGTACGTATCTATCCTATTAATACACCCTGTAAATGGCTGTAGTACAATGGAACTTCACCGCTGAACGGCAAATATTTTTTTTTTCCCCACTAATACACACCAAAAAAGGGCTGTAATTTTCTCACTTCAACACTCAACGGCTAATAAGCCCTTTTTCTTTTTCCCCACTAATACACACCAAAAGGGCTTCAGAACATATAACTGCACCACTGAAAGGCAAATATATTTTTCTTTTGCTACTAATACACAACAAAAAGGTTTGTCATTTTCACACTTCACCACACAATGGCTAATAAGCCCCTTTTTTCCCACTAATACAAGTCAAAAGATGCTTTAGAACATATAACTGCACCGCACAAGGGCAAATACGCAGAAATATTTCCTTGTAATAAACCCTGTTAATGGCTGTATCACACAGCACTTGTACCCCAATAACAAGAACGGTTTGCTGGAATTACAGAGCTGTATAATGGCAATTGGATCCGCAGTCAGTGCAGCAAGGTGTAATAGGATTGTTCCCATTACCCAGGCTGTAACCTCCCCGACTGAACCCTGTTCTGCTTCAATACTGTGGAATGATTCCTCCTTTTTTAGCACAATTAGTTTTTTCCTAGCACTGTCCCTAGCGCCTGCTGAGGTCTCTCCCTGCACTAAGCACACTGGAAAATGGCAGAATCCAAGATGGCTGAGGCTATTTATAGGGCTGTGACATCACAGGGCTGCTGGCTGGCTGCATGCACGGCATTATGGGTGATCCCGCCTGGTCCTCACACATGCAGCAGCCATTTTAGGAAAAAATGCGATTCTTTACCGCGAAGCGTGAGGAAATTCGAATCTAATTCCACTTTGTCCACTTCGATTCGCTCTTCTCTATTGATGACTTATACCGAGGATAGGTCATGAATATATATTGCCGCACAACCCCTTTAAGATTTCTTTCCCATACATGTTTTTTCAGCACTTTTAAAAAAATACCATGAATTTCAAGTGATTTTCATGACAAGCGACCTTTGGTCCCGTTTTTATTTTAGTGTCACTGTCTGCATTATTTTTTATTTTATTTTTTCCCCAAGTTTTGCATAGAAGCCTATGGTAAAACATCCATAAAAAAAATTCATTCATTCATTCATCCCAACAAAAGCCACCAAAACTGCACAGACCAAAACACACTGCGGGAAATAGATTCGCCCCACTGCTCCTTGCAACTTTTTAAATGAGACTTGAGACATTTCTAAGCCGCCCTCGCCACCTTCTGAAAAGAGGGAGCGACAGGTAATGGTCGGGGCCGCCACATTTATCTACATTTGTGCCCGTTTTTAGGCGCAAATGAAGCCAGAAATCTATGGCAGCTCCGACCTGCTATAAATTTTAATCCGGTGCACGGACTGTCAGAGGATGCACCTAATTTATGACCCTGCCCTGCGCCTTGTCATAAATCGGTCACATCCTCCGGCAGCGCAGGAGATTTCTAAGACCGGTGTAAATCTTTGATCAGTCGCCCACTTTGTATGTAATGTGCTTCATCTTTAACATCTGGTTGCTTCATTTTTGGTTAAAAGAAAAAAAAAAAAATGCACACAAATGCCATAAAAAAGTCTGCGTTTTTCAGTAACATGCTGCGTGTGAAACCACCGTAATGCTGTCTGCTAAAAGTGCAGTCACATGACCCAGCGGAAATTTCGTGCTGTGTTGGAACGGGTAAGGGTGATACCTCTGTGGACAGGTACCGTATATGTGGATATCTGGATTTCCTTCCTCTCGTCTGTCCAAACTTTTGCTGTTTTAGTTTAGGCTTCTTTGCGTTTTGAGCATTGACAGGCTGCGTTTCACACTTGCTTTTTGAAAGTTGACAGGCTGTTGCGGCAGAGGAACCGCCCGCCAGAGTACATAGCCGGTTAATGGTGCGCACACCGCCGGATCCCTATTGATTTATAATGGGATCCGGTTGCTCTCTTGCATAAAAGCTGTGCTATGCAGTACATTTCGTCAGGCTGTTCCTTTTGCTGGATTTCAAAACCCAGATGTGGAACGGCGATTACGCGAGAAATATAATTGTAGTTGCGCTTAGCCTTTTACTACGGCTATAGTCACATGGGACCGATTTACTGTAAAGTGTCTACAACTGAAAATTTCCTAAACGTTTGCCGTGTCTGCAAGCACAATATGAATGGGACAGAAGAAGAAATTTCTGCAGCAAATCTCCTGCAAATAAAGAGCATAGATAAGCAGGATCAACCCTAGCAAACCAGGCATAATGCCTAGTTGTGTTGTTCCTGCTGATGAAAATAAAATTATATCTGTCTTGTTCCCACTGAAAAAACAACGTATCTTTATGCAAATGAATGCTTCAGTGCCCCGAGGGGAGTAGCCATATAAGATTCTGCTTTTCTAGTTTTATGTTAATGTTTTGTTCTTCACCTTTTTCAAGATCTCTACTTGCTGTCACTCAATTGGAACATTCATGTTTACTGCTGTTCTACAGAAATGTATAGGATTACGAAAATGTCTATCCAACATATGCAGAAGTAAAGAAGAGAAATCCTGGCACTCACCCGGACCTGAAGTTTTTTTTTTTGGGGGGGGGGGGGGGGATGGTGCAGCTCCCCTGAACTGACTGTATCTAGTGCAGTTCATATGGGATTGCAGATCTCTTGTACTGAGCGTTGAGTTCAGTACAAGAGATTCCAGATCCGATATGAACTGACTGTATCATAAAACACTAGGATACCGTCAGTTCAGGGGAGCTGCAGTCGGACCCAGGAGATCCAGCAGTCACACGGACTGTTTCCCGGAATGATCACCATCGTGTGCGTGAGCCCTTGATGGGTCATATAACTGGAAGATCCCCTTTAAGGGTCCATTCAGACGTCCGCAAGTGTTTTGTGGTCCACAAATTGCGGATGCGCAAAACACCGGACCGCACATGGCCGGCACCCCAATAGAAATGCCGTTTCTTGTCCGTGTCTGTGGACAAGAATAGGACATGCTCTGTTTTATTTCGGGGCTGCGGAATGGATGTGCGGATGCGGACAGCACACTGTGCGCTGGCCGCATCCGCACTTCTGTTCCACGGCCCCATTAAAAGATGAATGGGTCCGCAAAATTGCGGAACGGATCCGGACGTGTGAATGGACCCTAAATGGCATCTGTCAGCAGAATTGTAGCTTTGAAACTGGCTGACCTGTTACATGTGCACTTGGCAGCTGAAGGCATCTGTGTTGGTCCCTTGTTCATATGTGCCCACATTACTGAGAAAAATGATGTTTTCGTATATAAAAATGAGTCTCTAGGAGCAACGGGGGCGTTACTATTACACCTAGAGGCTCCTCTTTCTCTGCAATTGCTGCGCCTTTCTGCACTTTAATTGACAGGGCCAGACATAATATTTTCACTGCCTGGACCTGTCAATCAAAGTGCAGAGAGAGCAGAGCCTTTAGGTGTAACAGCAACGCCCCCGTTGCTCCTAGAGGCTCATTTGTATATACTAAAACATAATTCTTCTCAGTAATGTGGACACATATGAACATGGGACCAACACAGATGCCCTCAGCTGCCAAGCGCACATGTAACAGGTCAGCCAGTGTCATAGGTACAAAACTGCTGACAGATGCCCTTTAAAATACCTTTGTTGATATATGTAATGGTTACGAAAATCAGTTCATGTCAACCTTTGTTAAGTGACATACATGTATTGTGTGATTCTGAAGAGACTTGCATGAATGCAAGTCGGTTTGTAACTAGAAAATAAATTATTTTAGTATTTGATAATGCTCATGGCCGCAGCGTCTTTCCACCTGGGATACAAGAGACATAATTACCGACCGATCACCATTCAGAGTTTGGGTTTAGCCGTTTCCTTACAGGCAGCGGACGACACATTTATTAGACGGGAAGTTACTTAAATCATTTATATGGCCTCCCAGTCCTGCCGATTAAGGGAATACAGCAGCAAACGAGCCATTTACTGTGAGTTATTGTGTACGAGCGCGTTACAGGGTAAACAGAAGCAGTCGGGGGGGTTTAATTAGCATTTATAATGCATGACGGCAAATTATAACTTGTTTTCTTTGTCAGGCTGACAGCACGGAGAGCCGCGCACCCATAGAACGCCACTGTATAGCTCCTTATGTAGACGCAGTTCGTCTCATGAAGAGGTTTGCAATTTTATGTTATGTCATTTTCATGTGAAAATACTGGAAAACAAAAAATGTACAGCTTGTAAATGGCCTCCTTTAAAGGCTATGAACCCTTTTTATTTATTTTTTTTATGATTGCATTTTACTCATTTTGGGCTAAAAATTGTTTCTTAAATTGGTCTTTATTAAACCTTTTCAGCATAAAGTTTTAGCCTAGCAGTGAGCATCTAGCTTTCACTTTGTGCCCCTCATGTAATAATAACCCTTATTTCTAAGTTACTAACTGCTCATAAACCCTTATTTAAGACACAAGCTTACGTGCAAGGGACCGGGGAAAAATGCCTCTTTTTTTTCCATGGCCGTCACACGGCCTTTTTCCGAATCCTTGCAGTCTATCTATGGGGCTATTCACATGGCTGTTTTTTTTTTTTTTTTAGCAGCCGTCAGAAAATACAACATGTCCTATTTTTGGCTGTTTTCATGGCCAGATGGACCCCATTAAAATCAATGGGTCCGCTTAGACAGGAGTGCTCCCGTCTAACTGCCGTTAAAAACAGGTACGTTTAGGATAATATGGCCTTTTAGGGGTTAACTAATAAAAAAAAAAAATACTCATCTCATCCACTTGCACGCGCAGAGGCAGTCACCCTTGATTGAAAATGCTGGGAGCTCATGCTGGGAGCGTGCGGGGACGTCATCACGCTGAGCACAGGTTCTTCGGCAGGTCCTTTTTTAATGAAGAGAAGAGCGACTGCCTCTGCGCATGGATGAAGCAAGTTTTTTTTTTTTTTTTTTGGTAAAACGAAACATTACAGCTGGGGCCACTGTGGGGGACATTATGGGCTACTATGGGGGGACATTATTACTTCAGGGGTCACTATGGGGAACATTATTGGCCACCATGGGGGACATTACTACTTCTGGGGGCCGCTGTAGGAGACATTATTACTGCTGGGGGCCATTATGGGGGATATTATTACTGGTAAGGGCCACTACGGGGGATATGTGTACTGAGGGCACTGTGGGGTTTGGGATCCTTATATAAAAAAAAAATATGAAATTAATCAGTTTTTCATGGCCATTTTTAACAGCCATGAAACATGGATGCAAAATGGTCATTAAAAATGGACAAACTGCCAGAAAATGGATGCATATTTGGTTGAAGAATGGCCATGAAAAACTGAGCTATAATAAGTGTTTATGAGCTGTTAGGAGATCAGAGATAAGGAGCCATCAGCTGAGCTGCCTGATGGAACACAGTGTGAACAAGGAGCCTGTTACTAGTGAATCTCTGCCCCGTACAGAGAATGAGACTGAACATTTTTATTAGACCAATTGCAAAAAATGATTTTGAGCTCAAAATGAGTACAATGTAATAATATAATTTTTTTCCCCCCCAAATCTGTCCATAGCCTAAATATACAAGGGTGTTTTCAGATGCCCATTTCAAAAGGGTTGGCTCGTAAAGATAACCACTGTCCATATGACCCATAAGGGTACAGTATATGGACAGCATAAGGGTGCTCCCCTATTCAGACCTCTTTATGAGCTGTTCCAATATCCCAGGCCCGTTTATGCATTACATTGAAATAAATCCATCTCAAGTGCCACCACATGTAAAGACACCCAGTGATCTGAAGGACACCTTACCGTGTAAACAGGAGATATGCGGCCAAACATGATGGAAAATAATTTCTGCAGGAACGATTGTAAGTATCGAATGATTATTCACGCGGGCATTCATTCAGGAAGTTGTTACTTGCCTATTGGGGGTCTTTAAAGGGGTTGTCTTATCGCAGACTTTGGTGGCAGATCACCAGGATATTCTACCAATGTCCGATAGGTGCAGGTCCCACCTCTGGAGCTGCTTCTATCTCCAGAATGCACTGTGTGTGCACCGCCACCCTCCATTCACTTTGGGAGTTCCGAAAATAGCCGAACGCTGGCTCTGCCATTTCTGTGAAAGGAGAGGAGACCGTGTATGCAAAATGCGCTCTCCATTCACTACTGTGGGATCACCGAAAATAGCACGCCTGCTTGGCTAATTTTGGAACTCCTATAGACGTGAATGGAGAGCACACTGTGCATGCACGGCTGCCTCTCCATTCACCACAATGGGATTGCCAGAAATAGCTGAGCCAGAACTAGGCTATTTTCGGAACTCCAAAGTATTGTAGGCCCCAGAATTTTGGTGATTTTTAAAAAAAATTCCATGCCACTATACTTAAAAAAACAAACACAGACAACAAGCAAGCATGGCCACCCTACAATACTTTTGAGTTCTGAAAATAGCCTAGTTCTGGCTCAGCTATTTCTGGCAATCCCATTGTGGTGAATGGAGAGGCAGCCGTGCAATGATTATGATGCTGGTTCTCGGCAACCACTGACATGCTCATGAGCAGCGCATCTATCACGACTTTATGCTGCTCTGAGTGAGGGTAGCATAAAGTTGATGACGGGTTCCCTTTAAAGGGGTTGTCCCATCTGGGACCTGCTGCTATCACCAGCACAGGCCCCATCATACTCTCGTGAGCACTTCAGCAGCACTTCCGAAAAATAGCTGAGTGTGACCCACTTCTATCGGACATTTATGGCCTATCCTGTGGATCTACCGTAAATGTCCCAAGTGGGAATGCACATTTTAAGAAAAGTGCAATCGCTATTTCTGTGAAAAGGTCACTGTTCCTGGTGAATGTTACCTCGCTTCATGAGCATTGGCTACTGAGAGGCAATTATAGAAGTGCATTGTGGATGTTCTTACTCCGGCATCCTACATTCGGGGGTTACTGTACTGGAGTGATCTGTGTACACTCTTGTGCTGCTCCTTCCTCGTAGATACATGAAGCTGAGCCGTGGCTGCAAGGCAAGTACTTCTCTTTTTACTCAATTACTTTTGAGGCCAAAATTAAAGAGGTATTCCCATCTTGGCATATCGCTAGGACTATTTGTAATAGTCAATGGTGTCGCACTGTGACATGTTGGACAGTCGCACAAAAATCCAACTTTGAAGGGATTATGTGTGACTGTTGTGTTGCAGTGTGACACCATTGACTATCATTACAAAAAATATTGCGTGACGTTGTACAACAAATGTCATCGTGTAGCCCTAGCCTTAGGCCTCATGCACACGGCCGTTGTTTGGGTCCGCATCCGAGCCGCAGTTTTTGCGGCTCTGATGCGGACCCGTTCACTCTGTGTGCTGTTCGCATCCGTTGCACCGTTCCGTGGCCCCGCAAAAAAAATATAACATGTCCGTTTTGCGGACTAGAATAGGCATGTCTACAATGGGACACCCGTTCCGTTACGCAAATTGCGGAAGGCACACGTGCGGCTTCCGTTTTTAGCGCATCCGCAAAAAACGGCACAGTCGTGTGCATGTAGCCTTACTCTGAATGGAAATGAATGGAGAGCATGCTGTGCATACATTTTGTGCTTGCCTTCACTTTGGGGGCCCCGTTCTGGAGATGGGAGCAGGTCCCAGTGGTGGGACCGGCATGTATGTGACATTGATGGCTTATCCCAGCAATATGCAAAAAATCTAACAGAAGAAAAATCCAGCTTCCCAAGAAAAGTGATAATCTTTAATACATGCTGTACGTGCCTTTTAAAAGCCGACATACAATACGTACATGTCTATGCGTTTCGGATCACAAAAATGTGGACCCTTACTCATGACTCATGGTCCGAAACGCATCGACATGTACGTATTGTATGTCTGCTTTTAAGGCACGTACAGTATGTATTAAAGATTATCACTTTTCTTGGGAAGCTGGATTTTTCTTCTGTTTGATTTTTTGCATTTGGCGCTTGGTTCCTGACGTCTATCCGCGCCTCCCTTGGATTTTGAACAGCCGGGTGAGCACTGCAATCTGACTTTGCTTGTATCCTAGCAATATGCCATCAATGTCTGAGATGGGCCCTTACACAGGAACCGATAATCAGGCCAATTATTGGGGATGAGCGTTGGTAGAAACGCTGCTTCCCAGGAATTGGCCTATGTGAAAGATGCCAGCTATCTCTTGATGAATGAGCAAATGGACCTTTAGGAGTCAGACATGGTAAGTAATTCCTTAGTGTAATGCTACTGCAGTATCCAGGGCTTGTCTGTCACCAGAATCCAGGACACGAGTCAGTTTATGAAAAGTGATAGGCCTGCCTAAAAAGATGGATTTTTAAGACGTGAGTAAAACTGGATGCTGGTAATGAATATGTCCAGAGAACCAGTGCAGCATGAGAGAAGTCTTGGAAATGGGTGTGGAGGGTTTTGATTATGGAAGAGGCTAATCTTAAAATGAGAATCCCAAAGATAATCTCTATCGAGCGGTGTTAATGTATCGGCGATTATCCAATGAATGACCGAAATGCTAGTTCGTCGGGTAATTGGATCATTTGTGCACCCAAATAAATCATCCTTTACCGGTAGCAGATGCTGTGTAATCACAGTCTGCTGCCGGCAAACCACAAGTCTGTATGGGGAGGAGCGATGGCATATCTCCACATTCTGGAGGAGATTGCTGCATGTAATCGCCGCGGTCTCCTCCACCAGCGAGCAGCAGGTTGTCGGGAAGGAACGCTTCCTACCTGACAGTCCGCTGCTCTGTCTTCCTGTGTAAAGGGAAATTTAGGCTCCATTCACACGTCCGCATCCGTTTCGCAATTTTGCGGAACGGGTGCGGACCCATTCATTCTCTATAGGGACGGAATGGATGCGGACAGCACACAGTGTGCTGTCCGCATCCGCATTTGCGGAGCGCGGCCCCGATCTTTGGGTCCGCAGCTCCGCAAAAGATAGAACATGTCCTATTCTTGTCCGCAGCTGCAGACAAGAATTGGCATTTCTATAGGGGGTGCTGACCGGGTGTGTTGCAAATTGCGGATCTGCAACACACCACGGACGTGTGAATGGAGCCGTAGATTAATGGCGGAACAGAGAGACCAGGTCGGGTGGTAGTCAGAGATGTAGGGAAGTGCTGCAATGTGTTTCACTTCTTGGATGAAGGATGAGTTTAAAGGGGTATTGCTATGCAACGAACAGAGCAGCGAGGATGCCTGGCCCTGTCAATCCTTGGAGGAGAAGAAACGGTGCACCCAGGGGCTAGACCTGCCTCTTGGTGCTTTTAGTACTTCATTAGCATATTAATAAAAGTATGAATTTCTCTGTAACGAGAGGGCCCATTAAACTCTCCATGATCAACCCTACCAGGCAGTATGCTGACTGATGCTATTTAAAAGGGTTTTTTATTTACTAATGACTTATACTCTGGATAGGTCATCAGTATCTGATCGGCGGGGGTCCAGCACCCAGGACCCCCGCCGATCAGCTGTGAGTGCCACGACTTTCTTGCCACCTACCAAGCTCAGCGCTGTGCTTGGCGCTGAGCCGGTGCCTCGGCTACGTGATGTCATTGGCCGAGGAAAAGCAGTGAGAAGGCCTTGGCGCTACTGCATCTGCCTTCTCAAACAGCAGATTGGTGGAAGTCCCGGGCGTCGGACCCTACTGATCAGATACTGATGACCTATCCAGAGGGAAGGTCATCAGTATTAAAATCTTGGAACGCCCCTTTTAGGCTCTATATGCATACGATTGGAGAAGCCCTTGAATTTAAAAATATCAAATGAGATATTAAATCTGTTTAGTTTTGGTCTTGATCATGTGTAGACCAATCGAGAAGCTCTCAGTTCTGAGACTGACTTTCTTTGTTTCCTCGGTCTCTGCTCCTATGGGTCGCTCTTTCTCACTGTATACAGGGTACAGCTCGGCAGAGATGAGCCTCACCGCCCTTCAGTACCTTGGTTATCTTCAAGGATATGGACCCCAGACCAGAGGTAAACGCATTCTGACTCCAGTGTACTTACCACTCTCGTTTTGGTACTCTTCACTTCCTGGTGCCACCTCGCTGAGGCTTATGAGTAGAGATGAGCGAATTTCCGCTTATGAAATTCGTTTGCGATTAGTTTACTGGTAAAATCAGAATTGGGTTATGGATTCAGTTACCACGGACCATAACGCAATTGTATAACGGAATGCCTTTAGAGGCATTCCGTTATTCATTCCGTCATAATAGAAGTCTATGGGCTGCATAATGGATCCGTCCCGTTTCCGTTATGCAGGAGAGGACTCCCCTGCATAACGGAAACGGAACGGATCCGTTTTGCAGCCCATAGACTTCTATTATGACGGAATAAATAACGGAATGCCTTTTAAAGCCATTCCGTTATGAATTCCATCATAGAGTTGCGTTATGGTCCGTGGTAACGGAATCCATAATGCAATTCACCTTTTATCAACAAACGAAGTGTGAACGAATTTCAAAATATGAAATTCGCTTATTTCTACTTATGAGATTGGCTAACATCAGGAGATTGTGTGTCAGGCAGGTGGCCTCAGCGACCTTCAGTCAGGGGCCCCTGTAATGGATCTCCTGGCACCACGACTGGGTTACCTCCGTTGATGGATGCTCCTAGTGCTTCCCGAGGACTCCAAGCACTCCACTTGACACCATAAGCACTGCCAACCCCACGAACCGCCTGGACCTACGACAAGGCTTCCAGGTAGTGATGTCCGGTTCATGAACGAATCGTTCATTTGAATCGATTCAGTTCAGTGAACCGGAGGAGTCGATTCACTTGAATGATTCGATCCGTTTGAAACGGCTCAGTCCCAGCACAGACACTGCAGACAGAGACGCTCAGCTCACGCTGGCAGCAGGAGCCTGAGGGAGGGACTGGGAGGAGTCAGTAATATGATCTTAGAGTGGAAGCTGCTTCTGCCAGCCCCACCCCTCCCCGCCCACCAACCAATCACCGACCAGAGCTGAGGGGGCGAGGCCAGCACAGCACACTAGCAGCTCTGACTCGAGTCCTCGGAGTAGTGCAGGGTCAGGGAGTCTAAATGAATCGAATGAGTCACAAGAATCTAAAGATCCGACTCCGTTAGTGACTCATTCGATTCATTGAGTTAGAAGAGCCGTGAGTCAGACTGTAGAACAGGTTACACTGTGGCTCTTGTTGCAGCAGTGATAAGGAGCAGAGAGATAAGAGAAGGGACAGACAGGAGCAGAGAGATAAGAGAAGGGACAGATGACACAGAGTTTAGATTACAGGATGAATTAAATTAACCCTTTAGAATCAAATTGGCTTCTCAAGAGATATATATGTTAAAGGCATCTCATTCAGTAGCTATATAACTAAGGGTGGGTTCACATGAGATGCCTTTAACATATATATCTCCTGAGAAGCCAATTTGATTCTAAAGGGTTAATTTAATTCATCCTGTAATCTAAACTCTGTGTCATCTGTACCTTCTCTTATCTCTCTGCTCCTGTCTGTCCCTTAATCTTATCACTGCTGCAACAAGATCCACAGCCTCAGTGTAACCTGTTCTACAGTCTGACTCTCGGCTCTTTTAACTCAATGAATCGAATGAGTCACTAACTGAGTCGGATCTTTAGATTCATTTAGACTCCCTGACCCTGTACTACTCCGAGGACTCGAGTCAGAGCTGCTACTGTGCTGTGCTGGCCTCGCCCCCTCAGCTCTGGTCGGTGATTGGTTGGTGGGCGGGGAGGGGAGGGGCTGGCACTTGCGAGTCAGCTCAGCAGTCTGACTCACCAAGTGAACCGAAGATCCGATTCATGAATCGGTTCATTTGAATGAGCTGATTCAAATGAACCGATTCACCTAAAAGATCCGAACTTCCCATCACTACTTCCAGGTGGTGCACCTCTCTTCCTTCAGAGAGCGATACAGGAACCGCTCTTACAAGAGCTAGGGATTATACTCTGGAGAGTATAATGATTATAGCAATCCCCAGAGTGTAGTTCTCCAATCCCCCAAACATGAGCCCAGACTTCATGAAGGGTAGAACAGGACACTTTAATGGGGCAACATGTCCGCCTTTTATACAGGTCTTCCAGCAAGGGACACTCCCCATGGAGGACCTTGTGGAAGACTGAGACAGTTTCTTACCCAATCACATGCAGTCACAAGCAGACAACACCCACCTGTGATACAATTAATCAACACAATGGGATAACGTAATCACTCACAAGCAGACAACACCCACCTGTGATACAATTAACCAACACAATGGGATAACGTAATCACTCACAGGCAGAAACTACCCATTTTCCCTTTGTAGAATAATGAGCCGGGAGGGCGGTCTCCATAGTTCTGGGTCCATAGGAAGGAGGCTAGCCCTCAGGCCTCTCCAGCAGCCCCAGTGACAGTTCAGTCAGTCACAGGCCCCATAGCGGCTGTTGTGGTTGCTATGGCATTAGTTACACGGTTGATGGAACGTATTGTCAGCCGCGTTTTTATCTGTCATGTTCTTCAGCAGAACGGCTAGATGATCGGCCTAGGTTTTCCCTCTTGTCATTCGCCATCTGATGTTCATTATCTGTCACCATTAATGGTCACATGACCAATCTGTTGTCCCTCTAATGGTCTTTTTTTCATCACATGTTTATGGTCAGTTATACACTTTATGGGGCTGTTTCACTTCAGCAAGTGGCATTTATCATGTAGAGAAAGTTAATACAAGGCACTCACTAATGTATTGTGATTATCCATATTGCCTCCTTTCTGTCTGGATTCATTTTTCCATCACATTATACACTGCTCGTGTCTAGGGGTTATGACAACCCTGTAGTCCAGCAGTGGTGGCTGCGCTTGTACACTATAGGACAGGCATGCTCAACCTGCGGCCCTCCAGCTGTTGCAAAACTACAACTCCCAGCATGCCCAAACAGCCTACAGCTGTCGGCCTACAGCAGGGCATTGTGGGAGTTGTAGTTTTACAACAGCTGGAGAGCCACAGGTTGCGCATGCCTGCTTTAGGAAAAAGCTCCAGCCTCTCTGGTGGCAAAAACCATGGGAGCGCTCGTAGGCACGCGTGCAGTCCTGGCCACCTTTATCTGCGCAGCATCGGTGGCCATAACCCCTGGATGTAATGAGTCCAGCCAGCAAAGGAGGCCATATTGACCATCACAATACATTAGTAAGTGCCTTGTATTAACTTTCTCTACATGATGATAAACCCCTTTTAATCTCATATTTTTGTTATTTTCAGTTTATTACCTATGTCATGAGCCAAATGGAAAAGTTCATCCCAGAGGCTTTCAAGTGAGTAAAATATAGAACGGGGACCAACAACCTCCGGCACTCCAGCTGTTCTGAAACTACAATTCCCAGAATCCTCCTTTTACTTCTATGGAAGATACAAAAACAGCCAAGAAAGTGTGCATGCTGGGAGTTGTAGTTTAACAGCAGCTGGAGAGCCAAAGGTTGCTGATCCCTGATATAGAATATGCACAATATAAGGTCGGAGGGAGGGGTATATGTTGACCGTCCCAATACTTGAGATAAAGCGCCCCCTCTATGTATAGTGTAATATTTGAGCTACACGTCTGCAATTACTACATGTAACTGGTCCTGTAAAAACAGTACACAGCAAGATATCTACAATCATGTTCCTGCTGTGGATATCCCATACATTTCTTAAGTTGGGAATACCCCTTTATCCCTTTGTTCACATGGATATGCACAGACTTAGGCCCCTTGCAGACGAGCGTTCCTCCCGCAGCGAGTCCGCATCGCAGCACCCGGCCTGACCTCACAGCACTGACTGTATTCACATAGCATTATATTGATTTATGGTGCTATGTAACCCTTACAGTTCTGGAATGTATTGGATAACACTGGCAGCATTCTGCCAGTGTTATCCAATATATTCCAGAACTGTAAGGGTTACATAGCATTATATTGATTAATGATGCTATGTGACAGCCGGCAGCGCTGGGAGGTCAGGCCGGGAGCTGCGTTGCGGACTTGCTGCGGGAGGAACGCTCGTCTGCAAGGGGCCTTACAGGATCCTCCATCACATAAAATGTCAGCAGATGTGATGCAGCTTCATAGGAAGATTTGGGTTGACCGTTTATTATCTCTTTTCAGGCCAAACTTTTGCTGCTTTCCATTTGCACTGGGTCCTTGCTTCTGTCTTGGTCTGGTTTTCTCCCAGGTAGGTCACCTGTAAGAAAATGACATTCAGTTCTGACCTATTTAGTAGTGGATTTCTGTTTAGATAGCTCCCTTTTACTGCTAGTTACCGAAAGTCTAGCACAGTCCCCTCAGCTTTTTCCATAACTCTGTTCACCCTGGGTGCCACTTTTAATGGTTTTTCCAATTCCAGGCGTGTTTCATCGCTGTCATTAACACATCCTGTATCATACTTCAGAGCTACACTCACTATTCTGCTGGTGGAGTCACTGTGTACATACATTTACTTATCCTGTACTGACCCTGAGTTACATCCTGTATCATACTTCAGAGCTACACTCACTATTCTGCTGGTGCAGTCACTGTGTACATACATTACTTATCCTGTACTGATCCTGAGTTACATCCTGTATTATACTCCAGAGCTGCACTCACTATTCTGCTGGTGCAGTCACTGTGTACATACATTACTTATCCTGTACTGATCCTCATTTACATCCTGTATTATACTCCAGAGCTGCACTCACTATTCTGCTGGTGCAGTCACTGTGTACATACATTACTTATCCTGTACTGATCCTGAGTTACATCCTGTATTATACCCCAGAGCTGCACTCACTATTCTGCTGGTGGAGTCACTGTGTACATACATTTACTTATCCTGTACTGACCCTGAGTTACATCCTGTATTATACTCCAGAGCTGCACTCACTATTCTGCTGGTGCAGTCACTGTGTACATACATTACTTATCCTGTACTGATCCTCATTTACATCCTGTATTATACCCCAGAGCTGCACTCACTATTCTGCTGGTGCAGTCACTGTGTACATACATTACTTATCCTGTACTGATCCTGAGTTACATCCTGTATTATACTCCAGAGCTGCACTCACTATTCTGCTGGTGCAGTCACTGTGTACATACATTACTTATCCTGTACGGATCCTGAGTTACATCCTGTATTATACTCCAGAGCTGCACTCACTATTCTGCTGGTGCAGTCACTGTGTACATTATCCCTGTATTCAGTGTTGGTTGTTATTGGATACAGTCAGCAAGCTTGTGGGCAGACACACCACTGCAGAGACACTGAATCTATACTGTGGGCACAATAACCTGGTATAATCTGCCTCTTCTTGCCAAGGTTGTGAGTTTGAGTTGGTCACTGGTCAGTCCTATCAGAGAGTTGAGACTCCAGGGAATCTGCACCCTGAGACCCCAAAGAGCATCTTAGTGACTACGACAAACATTCATGGCCATTAATCCTCGTCTGTCTCCCGTCAGCGGTAAATATTTAGTGTAAGGTTTGTATAGAAAGTGTTTAAAGGCACACAATCTTAGTTTTGAGGGGGCTAGAGATAGGTCCCAGACCAGTAAAGACCGTAGATTAGAGACTCTGCACTCCAAAAAATGCTATTCTCTGACCTGTTAGAAAGGTACATGATGTTATCTGTAGTCAATGTAATCTTTTTACCAGTGACTGTATTTGTGAGTTATAACCTCCCTTCTGATCCTCAGCTGTGTCATGTGACCAGCAATCAGACTCTCCAAAATCCGCAGCGGTGGCTGTGCTTGCACACTATAGGAAAATGCTTTGGCCAGGACCACGGGAGTGTACATAAGCTGGTGCTTTTTCCTATAGTGAGCAAGCACGACCACTGCTGCTGGATTGCAGGGTGGTCGTTACCCCTGGAAACGAGCAGTGTATAATGTGATGGGAAAATGAATCCAGCCAGCAAAGGAGACAATATGGAGAATCACAATACATTAGAAAGTGCCTTGTATTAACTTTCTCTACATAATAAATGCTATTTGCGGAAGTGAGACAGACCCTTTAAGATATCTTCTTTAATGCTTTGCATTAGGGGATTTTGGTCTATATTTAGCGGATCTGGTTTAACAGCCTAAACCAGGTGTCTGTATTCGTTCAGGGGGTTCTGGTCTGGGGGCTGTCATAGTTTAGGGGTTGTGAGGTCTTGGGTCTGAATTTAGATTGAGGGTCTGCATATATTTAAGTTATCTTTTCTGCTGTCTCTGTTTAAGGATATCTGTATTTGTTCAAGGGCTCATGCACACAAACATGTTTTTTGTCCGTTCCGTTTTATTTTTGTTTTTTTTGTTTTTTTGTGGCCCGTATGTGGAAACATTCATTTCAATGGGGCCGCAAAAAAACTGGAAATGACTCCATGTACATCCTGTATCCATATGTCCACAAGTCCATTCTGCAAAAAAAATAGAACATGTCCTATTCTTGCGGACAAGGATATGCATTGTTACAATAGATCCACAAAAAATAAACTATGTAACACGGACGTCATTTGTCTTCTGTTTTTTTTTTTTTTTCTAATTTGGGGTCTAAATTCATTAGTTTTGCTGTAGCGTCTGTGGATTGCTGCACAAGCAGGGTGTCCAGGGTTGTCTCTGGAGGAGAAGTCTTCATGGATGTCTGGGATGGTTGGAGAAGAAAGGGAAACAAAATGTCAAAGGGGGGGGGGTCACCCGTGAATCACCAGATTTATAGAGGAGCTGTCACCACTCCTGACGTGTCTCAAAATCCTTTTAGGCCCCTTTCACACGAGCGAGTATTCCGCGCGGATGCGATGCGGGAGGTGAACGCATTGCACCCGCACTGAATACTGACCCATTCATTTCTATGGGGCTGTTCACATGAGCGGTGATTTTCACGCATCACTTGTGCGTTGCGTGAAAATCGCAGCATGCTCTTCTTTGTGCGTTTTTCACGCAACGCAGGCCCCATAGAAGTGAATAGGGTTGTGTGAAAATCGCAAGCATCCGCAAGCAAGTGCGGATGCGGTGCGATTTTCACGCACGGTTTCTAGGAGACGATCGGGATGGAGACCCGATCATTATTATTTTCCCTTATAACATGGTTATAAGGGAAAATAATAGCATTCTGAATACAGAATGCATAGTAAAATAGCGCTGGAGGGGTTAAAAAAAAAAATAGAAAAATTTAACTCACCTTAATCCACTTGTTCGCGTAGCCGGCATCTCCTTCTGGCTTCATCTGATCTCTGTGCAACAACAGGACCTTTGGTGACGTCATTCTGGTCATCACATGATCCATCACCATGGTAAAAGATCATGTGACGTACCATGTGATGACCGGAGTGACGTCATCAAAGGTCCTGTTGCTGCACAGAGATCAGATGAAGACAGAAGGAGATGCCGGCATCGCGAACAAGTGGATTAAGGTGAGTTAAATTATTTATTTATTTATTTATTTATATTTATTTTTTTTTAACCCCTCCACCCCTATTGTACTATGCATTCTGTATTCAGAATGCTATTATTTTCCCTTATAACCATGTTATAAGGGAAAATAATACAATCTACAGAACACCGATCCCAAGCCCGAAGTTCGGGTTTGGGTACCAAACACGCGCGATTTTTCTCACGCGAGTGCAAAACGCATTACAATGTTTTGCACTCGTGCGGAAAATTCGCGGGTGTTCCCGCAACGCACCCGCACATTTTCCCGCAACGCCCGTGTGAAAGAGGCCTTATTCCGCTAAAGTCTCCATGTAGCCCTGAACTAAAAGACAGCTATTACCATTCTCCCTGTCTGTAGTATACTATCCGTATTTAGGGACACTGCCCTTTAAGGGGAATAGTATGGCTTGTCAATACTAGCGCACAAAGGTAGTGTTGACTGTAGGCTGTATGGGAACACGGTGGTGGGTATGAAGGAGGGGAGTGTTGAAGTTTTCGGAACAGCCCAGGGCCAATGGTCTACTTAATCCATCACTGCTAAGGGGTTCCTGTATTGTGTGCGTGAATCTAAGCAGAGAGGGAAACAGTATATCACATAAACTACTGACACAGAGTAAGGGCTCATTCAGACGACCTTAACTGGTTTGCTGTCTGCAAATTGTGGATCCGCAAAACACTGATACCGGCCATGTGCGTTCCGCATTTTGCAGAACAGAATGGCCAGCCCTATGATACAAATGCCTATTCTTGTCCGCAATTCTGGACAAGATTAGGACATGCTCTATCTTTTTTGCGGGGCCGCGGAACGGAAGTACGGATGCGGACAGCACACGGTGTGCTGTCTGCATCTTTTGCGCCCCCCCCCCCCCCATTGAAATGAATGAGTCTGCACCCGTTCTGAAAAATTGTGGAACTGATGCGGACACAAATAGACGGTCGTCTGAATGAGCCCTCATAATGCATTCTCTTCAGCTGGAGCCAGCACCCCTCATTACAGCTGAATGTTGAATATTTGGGGGGAGCCGCCCATTGGAATGGGACAAAGTAATCCTAAAACCTGACTATAATCAACAACACTCAAGAAAACAAAAAAAAAAACAGTAAAATGTAAAGCGGGAGCTATAAATTGCCACTTCCTGGCAGGGCTGGTGGCCAGTGTTCCATATTGACAATATATGTAGGCATGGCTAATACAAGAAGGTTGGGCCAGCGATACTGTAGTGCAGCACAAAATACTGCACCTGCAGAACCAAATACACAGTGCAGCGCAAAATACTGCCACAGCATTCAACTGGTTTAAGAACGGCAATAAAGCTCAATGCAGGAGTGCACTTTCTTCTGCCATCTGGGTGCATAAGTACCAGGTGCTCCTAGCATTAATTAATGCTTTGAGCATCAGATCTTATGGTCATGAGGAGGGCTTGCCTCCTGGACATCGTCCCACTGGGAAATTTCCCTGTAGGGTCTATGGCCAGAACTCCCTTACTTAGAATAAGGATCATGCAGTCAGTAACAGAAAAGTGTCACCTGCAGTGCTGCTGGTCCACCACAAGGTGTCACTGCAGCATCAGGTGAGCATAGTGGCAAGTCAGGGAGGAGAAGGTTTCCATAGACATTCCCAGCATCACAATGAGGAGCTATTGAGGCTTTTCCAGCGTCACGTGTAAGGGGCCCTGGAAGCTGAGAGCTGTTAATACAGGACACTTCCACATCCTTCTGAGGCCCCCGCTGCTGCCTGCTCTGTGCATTCCCTTGCCACAGAATTGAATAGGGGATCTTTGCAAATACCCAAAGCAGTAGAGTAAATCACAGGCCAGAAAGAAGTCCTGAACCCTCTCCTCACTCCCCGCCATTTCTCAACTACTATGAGTGAAATATAGCTGCAGCACTAATCTGTCCCCTGGACATTAGGCTTATAGCTACCTACACAGGTCCATTGTGGCAAACCCTCAGATTAGTCCGCAGAACTGGGTCAGGATGTCATTCAGCCTCTGGATATTATTATTGTTTATTATTAAAGCGCCATTCATTCCATAGCGCTGTACATATGATGGCGCTGTACATATGATAAGGGGTGCAGAGACATAATACAGACAATTGCACTAAGCATAAACAAGACTAGTTACAGACTGGTACAGAAGGAGAGAGGGCCCTGCCCGGGAGGGCTGACAATCTACATGGTATGGGAGAAGGACACAGTAGGAGAGGGTGAAGTTGGTCCTGGCGGTATAGAGGCAGCAGGGTCACTGGTTGTAGGCTTGCCTGAAGAGGTGGGTTTTAGGTTTCTTTTGAAGGATTCCACTGTAGGTGAGAGTCTAATATGTTGGGGTAGCGAGTTCCAGAGTGTGGGGGATGCACGGGAGAAATCTTTAATCGGGCAGCAGAGTTGAGGATAGATTGGAGGGGTGCAAGAGTGCTAGATGGAAGGCCACAGAGGAGGATGTTGCAGTAGTCTAGGCGGGAGATGATAAGGGCATGTACAAGCATTTTCGCAGACTCAAAGTTGAGGAAAGTGCGGATGCAGGAGATGTTTTTTTAAGTTGGAGGCGGCAGGTGGTGGAAAGGGCTTGGATGTGCGGTCGGAAGAAGAGGACAGGATCCAAGGTCACTCCAAGGCAGCAGACTTGGTTGACTGGGAAGAGTGTGCAGCCATCGATCGTGATAGATAGGTCTGTTGGGGGGTTGAGCAAGATGGGGGAAAGATGATGAATTCTGTTTTATCCCTGTTAAGTTTTAGAAAGTGAGAGGAGAAGAAGGAGGATATGGAAGATAGACATTGTGGGATTCTGGATAATAAGGTGGTGATGTCTGGACCAGAGTGTCATGGTCTTACCTGCTTGCTGCTCTCCTTCGTTTGACATGTGCTGGCGGCCATCTTGGGTCCTGGGTTTCTTGTAGCCTTCCACCCTGCGGCTCCTCCTTCCCCTGGGAGGAGCTGGATGCCTAGCTCATATATATAGGAGGTCTGTGGCTTCAGTTCCTTGCTTGGTCCTCTTGTGTTCACATGCTTCTAAGACTGCTGCTGCTTCTGGTTCCTGATCCTGGCTTCGTCTGACTACCCTGCTGGTTCCTGATCCTGGCTTCGTCTGACTACCCTGCTGGTTCCTGATCCTGGCTTCGTCTGACTACCCTGCTGGTTCCTGATCCTGGCTTCGTCTGACTACCCTTCTGGTTCCTGACCTCTGGCTTCGCAAAGACTCTGCTCGGTTTCACCATCCGTTTGGACTTTTGCTTTACAGCTTTATTTTCAATAAAGCCTTCTATTTTCACTTATCTCTTGTTGTACGTCTGGTTCATGGTTCCGTGACATTAGGACCAAGCCATGAATTCTGACGGTACAGGGCCATCCTCGCTACCCACGCTGGTTGCCAGACTTGATCAGCAGGATCACCTGTTGGGTCGGTTCGCTGTGGCGTTGCAAACCCTGCTTGAACGCACGGCTCATTTCGCTCCCGTTGCCGATGGGTCGGTTGTCGCTCCTGGGCTCGCTCCTACTGCCGCTCCGGTTGTTGCGCCAGAGTCTACCCCGACACCTGTTGTTGCGCCTGTGGTGTTTCGGGGTATGACCGGTTCTGCCCCTCTTCCACAGCGCTTTGGGGGAGAGCCAACTCAGTGCCGAGGTTTCCTTAACCAGGTGGGCATTTATTTCGAGTTGCTGCCACATGCCTTTCCTACTGAGAGATCAAAGGTGGGCTTCTTGATCTCGCTGCTCTCGGACAAGGCCTTGGCCTGGGCCAGCCCTTTATGGGAGAACAACAATCCGGTGGTTGCCGAGTTTTCCGGTTTTGTTGCTTCTCTTCGGAAGGTATTCGATGTGCCGGCTCGTGCTGCCTCTGCTGCGAAGCTCCTTATGTCCATCAGACAGGGTTCACGATCCGTAGCTGAATACGCCATTGAGTTTCGTACCCTGGCAGCAGAGGTGGGCTGGAATAATGAGGCTCTGGTCGCTGCTTTCTCTCATGGTCTCTCGGATGCCTTGAAGGATGAGGTTGCAGCTAAGGACCTACCAGTTGAGCTCGAGTCTCTTATTTCTTTCCTGATTTTGATTGACACCAGACTCAGGGAGAGACCTTCCTTTAAGGAGAACCTGCGGAGGTCTTCTAACAGATTGGTGCCTACGTTTGCTGTCCCACCCGTGCCTCCCTCTCCTCCCACGCCTCCTGGGGATGACTTGTCTGGGGGTGAACCCATGCAGCTGGGGTTTGCTCGCCTGTCCGAGGGGGAGAGGGCACTCCGGAGACGCGAGGGCCGATGCATGTACTGTGGTCTCGGTGGGCATTTTCGGTTGGCATGTCCGAACCGTCCGGGAAACGCTCGTACCCTGAGATCCTGTCGGGGGCAGATCTTGGGTGGAGTCTCCTCGTCCCCGGTTTCCCGTGTTGACAAACCACTGATCACTGTTGTCCTCTCCTGGGTCGGGGGCTCGGTGACGACCCAGGCGTTGGTGGACTCTGGTGCTGGTGGTTTGTTCATTGATAGTGTGTTCGCTGCCGCCAATTCCATTCCTCTGCAGGCTCGAGGTTCCCCACTGGCTCTTGAGGCGATAGACGGCAGACCCCTTCTGCCGCCACACGTGACTCATGAGACCCTTCCAGTGGGGATAGCCATTGGTGCCGTTCACAGAGAGTCGGTCTGCCTCCAGGTTATTTCGTCTCCACACTACTCGGTGGTCTTGGGGTACCCCTGGCTCCAGAAACATAATCCGACTTTCGATTGGAGATCGGTCGAGATCCTCTCGTGGTCACCGCAGTGTGGGGCTAGTTGCATCCATGGGTCTGTCAAGTTGCTGTGTACTTCCTCGGACTCTCTGTTGCCTCCTGAATACGAGGAGTACCGGGATGTATTCGATAAGGTGCGCGCAGTTGCCCTACCTCCGCACCGCCCATACGATTGTGCCATAGAGTTACAATCTGGTGCCGTTCCTCCTCGTGGCAAAGTCTATCCACTGTCGGTAGCGGAGAATGAGGCCATGGAGGAGTACGTGAGGGAGGCGCTTTCACGCGGACACATTCGCAAATCTTCGTCCCCGGCAGGGGCTGGATTTTTCTTTGTGGAAAAGAAGGGCGGTGAGTTGAGGCCTTGCATCGATTACAGGGGTCTCAATCGCATCACGATCAAGAACGCTTACCCGATACCCTTGATTTCCGAGCTGTTCGATCGCCTTAAAGGGGCCACGGTCTTTACCAAACTCGACCTGAGGGCGGCATATAACCTGGTAAGGATCAAGGCGGGCGATGAGTGGAAGACCGCGTTTAACACCAGGACCGGTCATTACGAATCCTTGGTTATGCCCTTTGGGTTGTGCAATGCGCCCGCAGTCTTTCAGGAATTCATCAACGATGTTTTCCGTGACCTGTTGCAGCAGTGTGTGGTAGTCTATTTGGATGACATCTTGGTATATTCTGAATCCATGGAGGCCCACATTCTGGATGTCAGACGAGTGTTGCAACGGTTACGAGAGAACAAGCTGTTCGGTAAGCTTGAGAAATGCGAATTTCACCGATCCCAGGTAACCTTCTTAGGTTACATCATTTCCGCTGAGGGGTTCTCCATGGATCCTGAGAAGGTTTCGGCTGTCTTACAGTGGCCCCAGCCCAGTGGTCTTCGTTCCCTGCAGCGCTTTTTGGGCTTCGCCAATTATTATCGGAAGTTCATCAGGGACTTTTCCATGCTGGCCAAGCCTCTCACGGATCTGACCAGGAAGGGCAGTAATTCCCAGGTCTGGCCGCTCGAGGCCATCCGAGCTTTTGAGGCCCTAAAGTCCGCCTTTGTGTCGGCTCCGATTCTGTCGCATCCCAACCCTGGGTTGCCCTTTGTCCTCGAGGTGGACGCGTCTGAGACGGGAGTAGGCGCCCTTCTGTCTCAGCGTAGAACACCAGAGGGTCCTCTGCTTCCTTGTGGGTTTTACTCCCGGAAACTGTCTTCCGCGGAGTGCAACTATCAGATTGGTGACAGGGAGTTATTGGCCATCGTGCAGGCCCTTAAAGAATGGAGGCACTTGCTCGAGGGTTCGGTGGTTCCGGTTCTCATCCTGACGGACCACAAGAATCTGACCTACCTTTCTGAGGCCAAGAGATTGACACCACGTCAGGCCAGATGGGCTCTGTTCTTGTCACGTTTTAATTACGTGGTCTCCTACCTACCCGGTTCCAAGAACATCAGGGCGGATGCCTTATCACGGCAGTACTCCGAGCTGTCCAGGGAGGAGTCGATTCCGACTTCGGTCATACCTCCGAATCAGATCCTGGCCGCCATTCGCACCAGCCTGACCTCTCCCCTGGGTGAGCAGATTTTGGCGGCTCAATCTGGTGCTCCCTCTGGGAGACCCAACGGCAGATGTTTTGTGCCTGAGGAGTTGCGCACTCGGTTGTTGCGAACCTACCATAACTCCAAGACCGCGGGGCATCCTGGAAAGAATCAGCTGTCCTGGGCTGTTTCACGTCTGTTCTGGTGGCCTTCCCTACGTTCCGACATCGCCGCATATGTAGCGGCATGCTCCGTTTGTGCCCAGAGTAAGTCCCCTCGGCACCTTCCGTTGGGCCTTCTGCAACCCATAGCCACCGGGGAGCGCCCATGGTCACACCTGGGGATGGATTTCATTGTGGACCTCCCTGCATCCCGAGGCCATACGGTCATTCTCATGATTGTGGATCGGTTTTCCAAAATGTGCCACTGTGTTCCTCTCAAGAAGTTACCCTCTGCACAAGAGTTGGCCACGATTTTTGCCAGGGAGGTCTTCCGGTTGCACGGTTTGCCTAAGGAGATTGTGTCGGATCGGGGGAGTCAGTTTGTGTCCAGGTTCTGGCGCGCCTTTTGCTCCCAGTTGGGGATTCATCTCTCCTTCTCCTCGGCCTACCACCCTCAGTCCAATGGGGCCGCAGAACGATCCAATCAGGCCTTGGAGCAATTCCTTCGTTGCTATATCTCCGATCACCAAGACAATTGGGTTGACCTCCTGCCTTGGGCTGAGTTTGCCAGGAACACGGCGGTGAACTCTTCCTCTGGGACGTCTCCCTTCATGGCCAATTATGGGTTCCAACCTGCCGTGTTACCGGAGGTATTCTCTCCCCAGGATATTCCGGCTGTGGAGGATCACCTTTCCGTCCTACGTGCTTCTTGGGTACAGATCCAGAAGTCCCTTGAGGTCTCTGCGCAGCGCCAGAGATTCCAGGCTGATCGCAGACGAGCGCCTGCTCCTTCCTACCAGGTCGGAGACCGTGTATGGTTGTCCACCCGCAACCTCAACCTTCGAGTGCCCACTCCCAAGCTGGCGCCTCGCTTTGTTGGTCCCTTCCGAGTGCTTCGCAGGGTAAACCCGGTAGCCTATGCCCTTGCGCTTCCTCCTGGCATGCGGATCTCCAACGTGTTTCATGTCTCCCTGTTGAAGCCACTGGTGTGTAATCGTTTCACTTCCTCGGTTCCTCGGCCTCGTCCGGTCCAAGTGGGCAATCGTGAGGAATATGAGGTGAGCAATATCCTGGACTCACGCCTGGTCCGCGGTCGGTTGCAGTTTTTGGTCCATTGGCGTGGTTATGGTCCAGAGGAGCGTTCCTGGGTTCCCTCCGCAGATGTCCATGCTCCTGCCTTGCTCCGAGCCTTCCACGCACGCTTCCCTCAGAAACCGTTTTGTGCTCCGCGGAGGAGGGGCCCTTGAGGGGGAGGTACTGTCATGGTCTTACCTGCTTGCTGCTCTCCTTCGTTTGACATGTGCTGGCGGCCATCTTGGGTCCTGGGTTTCTTGTAGCCTTCCACCCTGCGGCTCCTCCTTCCCCTGGGAGGAGCTGGATGCCTAGCTCATATATATAGGAGGTCTGTGGCTTCAGTTCCTTGCTTGGTCCTCTTGTGTTCACATGCTTCTAAGACTGCTGCTGCTTCTGGTTCCTGATCCTGGCTTCGTCTGACTACCCTGCTGGTTCCTGATCCTGGCTTCGTCTGACTACCCTGCTGGTTCCTGATCCTGGCTTCGTCTGACTACCCTGCTGGTTCCTGATCCTGGCTTCGTCTGACTACCCTTCTGGTTCCTGACCTCTGGCTTCGCAAAGACTCTGCTCGGTTTCACCATCCGTTTGGACTTTTGCTTTACAGCTTTATTTTCAATAAAGCCTTCTATTTTCACTTATCTCTTGTTGTACGTCTGGTTCATGGTTCCGTGACACAGAGAGGTAGATTTGTGTGTCGTCAGCGTAGAAGTGATACTGAAAGCCATGGGACTCTATGAGATGTCCCAGGCCAAAAGTGTAGATATAGAAGAGCAGGAGTCCTAGGACAGAACCTTGCGGGATACCAACAGAGAGGGAACGAGACGAGGAGGTGGTGCGAGAGTGGGAGACGCTAAATGTCCGCTCTGTGAGGTATGATGTGATCCAGGAGAGGGCCAGGTCAGTGATGCCAAGAGATGAGAGAGTTTGTAACAGAAGGGAGTGGTCAACAGTGTCATAATATAATTCAAATAGCCAAAGGCTACAAAACTCCTGTTTCTGGTCAGATAAAACGTAACGTTTATTTCTATCAATAAAACTAATACAGAACAGGAGAAAAAGAAAAGAAAAAAATGCTTATTTTAAAATTTAAAGGTGCTATGATGATACTCGCGGCAGTAACCGGGATAGGATTCCCATAGGTGGCGTCCTAATTTACTTTGGAATGATTCCCTCTTATCGCCACTTAAGGTATAACTGCTGCCACATACAATGTCCAAGGGTAACCTCATGTATATCACTTGGAATGATTCCCTATTGGTGCTACTAATGGTGCAGCTACTACCGCTGTTATGTCCAAGTGTAGTGAGTCTGCAGTTCTCACCACTCAGACAGTACATCTATCACACACCTATTTTATAAGATCAAACTAGAGCTCCCCCAACATGTTTCGCCACTAGATGTGGCTTCATCAGGGGATGGAGCTACTGTCAACACGACTGCTTAGTACGTGAAGGTTTATAACTGCTAGGGGTGGGCCGTTAGTAATCCTCTGTCCAATCCCTGTTCAGAACTCGTGTGACAGCATGATCATCCAATCCGGTACCTTAAAAGCTTCTGTTCCGTCATATGTTCGCGTCGCCTCTTCAGGTGCGCATGCGTCAGAACTTAGAATATTTTTCCTCCGTCATGTATTCGCGTCACCCCTTCAAGTGCGCATGCGGAAGAACTTAGAAGATTTTTCCTCCCTTATTCGTCCATATACCTTTTGCGCATGCGTGAATACTTCTATTCGCATCCTATTCGGCAACGGCTATTGCGCATGCCCCCATACTTCGAGATTTTTCCTTTACTCTCCGGTGTAATTCCAGATGTCTATTGGATATGCGCATGCGTCAATACTTCTTGTTCGACAGCAGGTACTGCGCATGCCCCCATACTTCGAGATTTTTTTCTCTTTCTCTCCGGGACACTTTCAGATGTATATTGGGCATGCGTGAATACTTTACCTACGGTTCTATTTCTTCAGTCTCTGCTGCGCATGTCTTGTGATTGATTCTTTAACATGCCCTCTCTATAATATAAGGTTGCGCATACTCTCTGCTTTTCAATCGTCTCTACGCATGCGCCGACACTTTGAAATTTATATCTCTTTTATATTGGCAGCAAAACTTTGCCTGGCAATTTAAATTTATCGGTCCTATTCATCTTCATATGTCCCTATCTATTTTTAGAGGTGCACAGTCAAGGTATAATAAGGCCTCTATATGCATCCTATTTATGATGTTCTTCATATATTGCTATACATCTGTATGTGGGTTATTAATAACAAGTCGATTCTACAGCATTTCGAAAGCTAAACCAAATCACAATTTACTAGTACCGCTATGTATGCTCCAAGGCCTATATTAATGTCTGGCTATGTCTAATAATGCCTCGATAGGGACACGATATTATGGCTTGTCTGCTGACTATATAGATATAGGGGCTTAATTGTAACATATATTTGATTGTAAAATTTCATATCTTCTTATTCTTCCTTTTCTCCTCATTTTTTAGAGGGAGAGGTAGACCTTTTTTGTAAGATACCGGAAAGAATTTATTTTCTCCTTCATTTTCTCCAGGTAAGTTAACCTTATAGTATAATTTTTTTGTGTTATTTAGATATATATATCAGTATTAATTCCAATATTTCTATATTCAAGAAATAAATTGGCCCTGTAGTTTCATTGGCTGATACCATTATTATATTTACTACGGGATTGATATGAGGTCTTTTGTTGGTATATGCTTTCCTTTTTTCCGCTTTTGCAGAGAAAGAAACATCTATTTCCTATTACTCAGATAAAAGCCGTGAAGGAAAACCCTTCATTTAGTCCTTGTGGACTCATTGTATCCAATCTATGTATCCATCTAGCCTCACTCTGCAACAGTTTTTTTATCAAGGTTACCTCCTCTTGGTCCTAGGAATATTTTCTCTATACCCCAGAAGCGTAGTACTGTGCTCTTGTTGTTATGAAAGTACTTAATGTGTCTGGCTATTGCTGTATCTTTACCTGTTTCTATAGTACTGAGGTGGCCCGATATCCGACGTCGCAACTCCTGTGTAGTCTTGCCCACATAAAGTTTTGGACAAGGGCAGGAAGCTAGATAGATCACTCCTTGTGTTTTGCAGGTGATCAGTTGCCTAATCTCATACTCCTTTTTGTCCACAGGATTAACGTATTTTTTAATACGTGGAACATACCTGCAAAAGGAACAGTCCCCGCATGGGGCTGATCCACGGTATTTCTCAGCTCTTCTGCCGGGATTGGCTCCTTCTTCCATAAGGTGGCTATGGACCAGTTGGTCCTTAAGATTGGGACCTCGTCTGTATGTAACTGACGGATTACTGGTAAGTACCATATTAAGGTCTCTATCTGATTTTATTACATGCCAATGTTTTTTAAGGATACTATAAATTTAATTATTGTATCCATCAAAGGTCCCTATGCATCTGATGGTATCCTTTCTTTTAGATGGTGTGTCTTTTAAAAGGTCTTCTCTCTTTGTTTTATTTGCTCGATTATATGCATTTTTCAAAGATCTCTTAGGGTAACCCCTTTTACTGAACCTTTGGAGCAGTTGTTGACTTTCCCGGGAGAAGGATGCTTTGTCCGAGCAGTTACGACGTGCTCTCAAATATTGGCCTATAGGGATCCCTTTCTTCAGGGAGACTGGATGCCAACTGTTCCAATGCAGGTAACTGTTTGTCGATGTTGGTTTCCTAAAGACCTCTGTCACCAACTGACCTCCCTCTGTTTTCCTTATTTTTAAGTCCAGAAACACTATCTCATGATCTTGAATTTCATGTGTATATTTCATACCTATATTATTTCGATTTAGCGTCTGGACAAATTCCTGAAAAAGTGTACGGTCACCATCCCAGAGGATCAAGATGTCGTCAATATATCTGCCCCAAAATATAATGTGGCAGACATACGACGACATATCCTCTGTAAAGACGTGACAATTCTCCCACCACCCCAAAAATAAATTTGCGTAAGTGGGGGCGCAGGACGTCCCCATCGCAGTGCCATTTATTTGTTTATAGTATTGTCCCTGAAAGACAAAATAATTGTGCTCTAATATAAATTTAAGTGATAATAATACGAAATTATTGTGCCTATTGAAATTCTGACTACGGGTGCTCAAATAATATTCTGCTGCGTGTATCCCCAGTGAATGTTGAATGTTGCTATAGAGTGATTAGACATCAAGACTTGCTAAAAAAGTACCTTCTGTGATTGTGATGTCGTTTATTTTGAGAAGGAGGTCTTTGGTATCTCTTATATAAGAGGGTAAGGTGGTAACAAAAGGTCGTAGGATTTGATCAGTATATTCACTTAAGGCTTGTGTTAAGTTGTCATTGCCAGACACAATAGGTCTACCTGGTACTGGTTTTCTATTCTTATGCACCTTTGGTAATGCATAGAAGGTAGAGATCATAGGGTTTTTGTTAAAAAGGTATTGGTATTCTTCCTTGGTTATTACATTAGTCTGGAGGGCTTCCTGTAATAGATTTTTCAAATCATCCAGATATTCCCTTGTAGGGTCATTGGGCAGAGGTTGGTATGTCTGCTTATCTCTCAGGAGTTTTAACACCATGTCTATATAATCAGTTCGGTCTTGAATAACTATATTGCCCCCTTTGTCACTAGGTTTAATTATGATCCTTTCATTCTTTTTTAGGGTTGCTAGGGCTTGTTGTTCCTGGATATTCAGATTTGGTTCGATATGTTCCTTCCTCATCTGTAATGATTTGATGTCTTGCGTAACTAGCTGTACAAAGGTCTCTATTTCTTGGAATTGTGTAAATTGTGGTGTAATTTTTGATCTCGGTTTCAAGGTAGAGAAGGGGGGGTCAGGAATGATCTGATGACCTTTACTCTCCTTCTGTAATGCTTCCAACATTTCTACACATCTCCTTTCCTTCTCATATAATATACGAGCGTCATGTTCTTCTTTTTTATGTACCTTATGTAGGGCCAGTTTCCGTGCGAAGAGGTTCACATCTTTAATCCAAAGGAATTTATCGCATTGGGGGACCGGAGCAAAGGTAAGGCCTTTGGATAGAAGTAGTTTCTCTGATGATGTTAAGATATAACTAGACAGATTAATAATCTGTTTATCATCTGTTTCTTCATCTTGTGTTTTATCACCTATTTGTTGTAGCCCCATCTCTCCCGGTCCCTTAATTGAACCCCTGTTTGTCCTAAAAAAAGGGGGCAATATTTGGGGTCCTCTCTCCCACATTGATTGGGGGAAGATGTGCCTGGGTAGATGCTTGTAATGTTTGTGTTTGAAACATATTCTGTCCCTGGCCCGGAATTCCAAATGAAAAGGGTTGAGCAGAGACAGATGGATAGAGTAGATGTGCCACTGGGATTTGTTGTTATAGTATTTCCATCCACTATACCCTGTTTTGCCATTGTTCCCCCTGGGCATGATTGAGATTGATCACGTCTCTCAAGAGATGATTTTCTGGGGGGATATTGTCTTTTTTTATTTTTACGTTTAGTGCCCTTAGGGCGATTCCCCTGTCCAGTGGAACTATAGCCTGATCCCTCTGTACCAGAGGTTTCTGTTTCAGAGTTCTCCCTATATGTTCTACGTGGGTTACGGTTATTGATCCTATTATTCCTCCAGATATATACCCGGTTGCTTTCAAAGTCCGTACGATCTCTTAGGTACTTTACGTGTTTCCTTTCTTTTATTTCGTGTTGTAAGGTTTCTATGTTTTTCTTTATTTTTTGTTCAAGGTCAAGGAATTCCGGGTGTGGAGCAAACTCCTGTATTTCTCGGATCTCTTTCTCAAGCTGTTGATCAATTTTATTAAAGAGACCCTTTTCGTATTCAGCCAGATATTTGATTAATCTGAGTGAACACTCCGTTAGGAGATCTTCCCAGCCTTTAATGAACTGGGTGTCTTCCAGGTGTACGTTAGGTCTCAGAGGAATGCGTAATCCTCTATATACCAAACCTTGTTGCAAATATGTTTCAAGGCTTGCTATTTCCCACCACGACCGTATCTGCTGACTATAGGTTTTGTTTAAGTTCCTAAAGGCAATGTTAATGTCCTTTTGCCCCAATGGAATATGCACGTTGGAAAAGACCTGACTCGCTTCCAGGGTCAGATTTTCCAGACTCAATTTTTGTTTGAGAAAGCCTGCCATTATATTTAGGGGCAGATCTTAAATTTCCATCTCCTAACTGTTACAGTGTGGGCATCAGATGTACAGAACCCGTATTGATAAATTATGATTCATAAATGCTATATTAGCTATTTTTATTCTGTAGTGAATAAACAATGGAGTTGGTTTTCCAAAATCCACGGCTAGTAAAGACCTCAACTACCCTTCTCACGCAGCGACTAGGCAAAAAGCCTGTCGGCTGTTTTAGGGGGGGGGGTCAATAAAGGAGGGTTTAGCCTCCACTTATATACTTATTTTTCATAGACCCTTTTGGACCCAGGATTTGCAAATAATATAATTCAAATAGCCAAAGGCTACAAAACTCCTGTTTCTGGTCAGATAAAACGTAACGTTTATTTCTATCAATAAAACTAATACAGAACAGGAGAAAAAGAAAAGAAAAAAATGCTTATTTTAAAATTTAAAGGTGCTATGATGATACTCGCGGCAGTAACCGGGATAGGATTCCCATAGGTGGCGTCCTAATTTACTTTGGAATGATTCCCTCTTATCGCCACTTAAGGTATAACTGCTGCCACATACAATGTCCAAGGGTAACCTCATGTATATCACTTGGAATGATTCCCTATTGGTGCTACTAATGGTGCAGCTACTACCGCTGTTATGTCCAAGTGTAGTGAGTCTGCAGTTCTCACCACTCAGACAGTACATCTATCACACACCTATTTTATAAGATCAAACTAGAGCTCCCCCAACATGTTTCGCCACTAGATGTGGCTTCATCAGGGGATGGAGCTACTGTCAACACGACTGCTTAGTACGTGAAGGTTTATAACTGCTAGGGGTGGGCCGTTAGTAATCCTCTGTCCAATCCCTGCTCAGAACTCGTGTGACAGCATGATCATCCAATCCGGTACCTTAAAAGCTTCTGTTCCGTCATATGTTCGCGTCGCCTCTTCAGGTGCGCATGCGTCAGAACTTAGAATATTTTTCCTCCGTCATGTATTCGCGTCACCCCTTCAAGTGCGCATGCGGAAGAACTTAGAAGATTTTTCCTCCCTTATTCGTCCATATACCTTTTGCGCATGCGTGAATACTTCTATTCGCATCCTATTCGGCAACTGCTATTGCGCATGCCCCCATACTTCGAGATTTTTCCTTTACTCTCCGGTGTAATTCCAGATGTCTATTCCAGTGTCAAAGGCAGAGGACAGGTCAAGGAGAAGGAGGACAGCGTAATGTTTTTTGGTTTTGGCTGTTAGTAGGTCATTGGTGACTTTGGTGAGGGCAGTCTCAGTTGAGTGGTGGGGTCGGAAGCCAGATTGTAGGCGGTCAAAGAGGGAGCAGGAGGAGATGTGAGAGGACAGTTCAGAATGGACATGTTGTTCAAGTAGCTTTGAGGCAAATGGAAGAAGTGATATGGGGCGATAACTGGACAAAGAAAATGGGTCAAGTGAAGGCTTTTTGAGGATGGGTGTAATGGTAGCATGTTTACAAGCAGAGGGGAAGACACCAGAGGTTAGTAATAGGTTGAAGAGATGAGTTAGGGCTGGGATAAACAGTGTGGTGAGGTTAGGAATGAGGCGGGATGGGATTGGGTCAAGTGCACATGTGGTGAGATGTGATCTGGAGAGTAGAGTGGAGAGTTTTTCTTTTGCAATGGTGGAGAAGCGGGTTTTGGGAGAAGAGGACCGAGCAGTTGTGTACAGGGTCTGTGGGGACTGTGCACTGAAGCTTTCTCTGATGTTGACTATCTTTTGTTTGAAGTATGTGGCAAAGTCCTCAGCTGAGATGAGAGGAGACCCTGGGGTACGGAGACGGGAGTTAAGTGTTAAAAAGTTGTTTAGGGCTGTGGGAGAGGGAAGATATGAGAGATGAGAAGTCGCCTGTTTTGCATCAGCGAGTGAGGATTTAAAAATGAGGAGGGATTGCTTGTATGAGGTGAAGTGATCCTTAGAATGGGATTTCTTCCATCGCCGCTCAGCAGCCCTGGAAGCTTGTCTGAGTTTTTTGGTCAGGTTGGTGTGCCAGGATTGTCTGTTGATTTTTTGGGTTTTGTTGTGTGTGAGGGGGGGCAACAATGTCCAGAGCTGTACTTATTGTGGTGTTATATAGGCAAGCGAAAGTCGAGATGTTTAAGGTTCCTGCGGGGGTATGCTAGTGTGTGGACCGGGGGAGCAGCAGAAGAGACAAGTGAAGAGAAGGTGAGTAGGTTGTGGTCGGATAGGGGGAGAGGCGAATTAGAAAGGTTAGATAGGGAGAAGAGGCAGAAAGAGATAAAATCCAGAGTGTGACCATCTCTGTGGGTGGGAGCGGAAGACCACTGCCAGAGGCCGAAGGAGGAAGAGAGTGATAGGAGTTTAGAGGCGGCTGAGAGACGGGTATAGGGATGTTGAAGTCACCCATGATGATAGTGGGGATGTCGGCAGAAAGTGTAGGAGCCAGGTGTTAGTGGTCAAGAAAGATGGTGGCTGGGCCTGGGGGGCGGTAAATGACTGCTACTTGGAGGTTGGAGGGAGAGTAGATGCGAACAGAGTGTACTTCAAATGAAACATAGAATGTGTCGGCAGATAAGAACCATTTGGCCCATCTAGTCTGCCCAATATACTGAATACTATGGATAGCCCCTGGCCCTATCTTATATGAAGGATGGCCTTATGCCTATCCCATGCATGCTTAAACTCCTTCACTGTATTTGCAGCTACCACTTCTGCAGGAAGGCTATTCCATGCATCCACTACTCTCTCAGTAAAGTAATACTTCCTGATATTACTTTTAAACCTTTGCCCCTCTAATTTAAAAGTTTTTCTTCTTTTAAATATTCTCTCCTCTTTTACCTTGTTTATTCCCTTTATGTATTTAGCAGTTTCTCTCATATCCCCTCTGTCTCGTCTTTCTTCCAAGCTATACATGTTAAGGTCCTTTAATCTTTCCTGGTAAGTTTTATCCTGCAATCCATGTACCAGTTTAGTAGCTCTTCTCTGAACTCTCTCCAAAGTATCAATATCCTTCTGGAGATATGGTCTCCAGTACTGAGCACAATACTCCAAAGGAGGTCTCACTAGTGCTCTGTAGAGCGGCATGAGCGCCTCCCTCTTTCTACTGGTAATGCCTCTTCCTATACACCCAAGCATTCTGCTAGCATTTCCTGCTGCTCTATGACATTGTCTGCCTACCTTTTAAGTCTTCTGAAATAATGACCCCTAAATCCCTTTCCTCAGATACTGAGGTTAGGATGTATCACTGATTTTATATTCTGCTCTTGGGTTTTTACGCCCCAGGTGCATTATCTTGCACTTATCAACATTAAATTTTAGTTGCCAGATTTTTGACCATTCCTCTAGTTTTCCTAAATCCTTTTCCATTTGGTGTATCCCTCCAGGAACATCAACCCTGTTACAAATCTTTGTGTCATCAGCAAAAAGACACACTTTACCATCGAGGCCTTCTGCAATTTCGCTGATAAAGATATTAAACAATATGGGTCCCAGAACAGATCCCTGAGGTACCCCACTGGTAACAAGACCATGGTCTGAATATACTAAATGAAGTGAGTGTAATGGAGGGTGGCAGTGGAGTTGGGCCGTAGTAGCAGGTGTCTGATGGGAGAAGACCAACTCCTCCACCATGTTTGCTGCCGGGGTGGGGTGGGGGGGTGTGTGTGAGTGAAATGAAATCCGCTATAAGAGAGTGCAGCAGGGGAGGAGGTGTCAGAGGGTATCAGCCATGTTTCTGTGAGACCCACAAAGGAAAGTTTGAGAGAGATGAAAAGATCATGAATGTAGGACAGTTTTTTACAGACAGTGCATGCATTCCATAATGCTCCTGCAAGAGGAACCAAAGGAGCAGGGGTCAGAGGAATGGTTATTGGGTTTAAGGGGTTGCAGAAATGTGTAGAAGGAGATTTGTAGTAGGAGGTAGAGGTGATAGTGGGGATTTGCTGAGGTAGGGGGGGGGGGCTGGATTTGGAGAGATATCACCAGCAATGAGGAGAAGCAGAGAAAGTGTTAGTATGTGAGAATAAGAGAGGGAATGATGTATCTGTGTGTGTTTGGGAAGAAAGTGTTTTACGTTGCCAAACAGGTTTGTGTAAGAGGTCAAATGAGATGGTAAGATGGAGGGAAAGATGAATAGTTTCTTGCTGGGTTAATGGATGTGGGGGTATTTCAGGAGGTTTTGAATAAGTGGGAAGAGTAAGTTGAAAGATTGAAACATTGTTTGCATTAACTATTTCTGTAATTACCTTTGGTCCCCTTCTGGTTACATTCTGGTTTAATATAGTATGTGCACTTAGAGTTGCACTTGAAAGATGTTGCATTGAAAAGACCAAGATCTGAAAGACCTAAGGACTTAGATTTATACCACTCAGTGTTCAATGAGGTGTGAACAAGAGCAGAGGGGGCTACATATGGCCTAATCAAGGGAGGACCAGATACAGGGGTGAAATAGTGACTGATTGCATTCTCTGTGTAAGTGTGTACACAGAGCTCTCAATCACTGATGGTTATACACAGGGGAGGTGTTATCAGCGATTGATAGCATTCTCTGTGTAAGTGTTGTGAGGCAGTGACAGGCCTCATATATGGTGCAGGAAATGGTGCAGGAAACCTATTAGAGGAGGGTGTTCACCTTGCCTGAGGTGAGGTCAGGTGCGATAATCACTTGGGGATAAAGCAATCTGTGAGAGGAGGAGTTAGGCCCCAGGGAACCTGTGTGGTCCCAACCACAAGGCTGAGGAAGCCTGAGCGTTGGGGGGACCCAGCGACTCCTGAAGAAGAGGTGTCACAAGGTTAGAGTCAGGAATACTGCTGGACCATATCCCCCCATGGTATTTTGCTGCTTCCACCAGGAGGACTGACCTAGAGGTGAGTTAGGGACACCTCTGTATAGTGACTGCCTAGCCGGGCAAGCGTTTGTTGTTTTGTGTTGATGTAACACATTTGTGAGGTGAAGCTGCGACTTCATTGTGTCAAGTGACGCCAAACTTGGAAGTGTGATGAGCTGTGTGACAAATAAAGCATTGTTTGAGCTTGAAAACCCCCTGTTTGATGAGAAGTCTGTCATTGCTGACCCCTGTGAGAGAGCGATCCCTTAAGTGTGTATACGTAGATGGCTCTCAGTCACTGATAGCTGTACACGGAGAAGTTATCAGTGATTGATAGATACTCTGTGTAAGTGTGTATACAGAGATAGTTATCAGTCACTGATAATTGTACACAGGGGAGGTGTTATCAGTGATTGAAAGCATTCTCTGTGTAAGTGTGTATACAGAGATAGCTGTCAGTCACTGATAGTTGTACACGGGGAGATGTCGGTGACAGCATTCTCTGTGTAAGTGTGTATACAGAGATAGCTGTCAGTCACTGATAATTGTACACGAGGAGGTGTTACCAGTGATTGATAGTATTCTCTGTGTAAGTGTGTATACAGAGATAGCTGTCAGTCACTGATAGCTGTACACGGGGAGGTGTTACCAGTGATTGATAGTATTCTCTGTGTAAGTCAGTGACTGCTCCTCCTGCTCTGTAACATGCTTCCTGCAGATTGCACTGAATGTTGTGATGACAGGTCCCCTTTAAAGTGTCCACCCAGATACCTGAATGGAGGCTATGTGGAGAATAGTTGCCCATTCTTCGGCGAGCCAGTTTGGGTTGAGCATGGTCACTGCATGTGTCTTTTATACTCCTTCAGTTTTTTCTTTTTCCTGTGCCCTCTGCTCCCCCCGCTATATATGGTTGGAAAACGGCCAGTGCCCCAGCATCGTAATTCCCAGTAATCAGCACAACAATTATCTCACATCTCCACTATGCCAGCACAAAGCCGAGCTGCAGCTTTGCCCAGCGTACCCTTGTTGCCTGGTGATGTAGACGAGTCTTTGTTATCAGCTCCAGCCCAATAACCCATGCCAGCAATGCAGGTTATTGGACTAAAATATGGCCCTCCTCAGGAGAACTGCTCATAAGACCTAGAACCGTACAATCAAGACCATGACCATGGGGGACCATGGTGCAATTTGTATCTGATGTGTGCCAAATTCACAAGACACTGTCAGCCATGAGGAAAACCAGGAAAATAGCAGACTTTTCCTAAATACATTGTACGGGCTCACACCATTGTTAACACCTTATGTATTATGTGCACAAGCAGCCACCTTAGCTGGTATTAGGCTGGCATGTTCATATTTCCCGTTTATGCACCTGGACTGGAGTAATTGAACGTAAAGGATCACACTCTGAGTATTAATCTGACTTGTCGATTAATGCCATTTCTGGTATATTGAGGAAACCTCATAATAATCAAATGATTAATTCACTAGAGATCAGCGGTGACATCACTGAGAATCCAGCCTATCCATTCACTAGAGAGCAGCGGTGACATCACTGAGAATGCAGCCTATCCATTCACTAGAGATCAGCGGTGACATCACTGAGAATGCAGCCTATCCATTCACTAGAGATCAGCGGTGACATCACTGAGAATCCAGCCTATCCATTCACTAGAGAGCAGCGGTGACATCACTGAGAATGCAGCCTATCCATTCACTAGAGATCAGCGGTGACATCACTGAGAATGCAGCCTATCCATTCACTAGAGATCAGCGGTGACATCACTGAGAATGCAGGCTATCCATTCACTAGAGATCAGCGGTGACATCACTGAGAATGCAGGCTATCCATTCACTAGAGATCAGCAGTGACATCACTGAGAATGCAGCCTATCCATTCACTAGAGATCAGCGGTGACATCACTGAGAATGCAGCCTATCCATTCACTAGAGATCAGCAGTGACATCACTGAGAATGCAGCCTATCCATTCACTAGAGATCAGCGGTGACATCACTGAGAATGCAGCCTATCCATTCACTAGAGAGCAGCGGTGACATCACTGAGAATGCAGCCTATCCATTCACTAGAGAGCAGCGGTGACATCACTGAGAATGCAGCCTATCCATTCACTAGAGAGCAGCGGTAATATCACTGAGAATGCAGCCTATCCATTCACTAGAGAGCAGCGGTGACATCACTGAGAATGCAGCCTATCCATTCACTAGAGAGCAGCGGTAATATCACTGAGAATGCAGCCTATCCATTCACTAGAGAGCAGCGGTGACATCACTGAGAATGCAGCCTATCCATTCACTGTAGATCAGCAGTGACATCACTGAGAATGCAGCCTATCCATTCACTAGAGATCAGCAGTGACATCACTGAGAATGCAGCCTATCCATTCCCTAGAGAGCAGCGGTGACATCACTGAGAATGCAGCCTATCCATTCACTAGAGAGCAGCGGTGACATCACTGAGAATGCAGCCTATCCATTCACTGTAGATCAGCGGTGACATCACTGAGAATGCAGCCTATCCATTCACTAGAGAGCAGCGGTAACATCACTGACAATCCAGCCTATCCATTCACTAGAGAGCAGCGGTGACATCACTGACAATCCAGCCTATCCATTCACTAGAGAGCAGCGGTGACATCACTGAGAATGCAGCCTATCCATTCACTAGAGAGCAGCGGTGACATCACTGAGAATGCAGCCTATCCATTCACTAGAGATCAGCGGTGACATCACTGAGAATGCAGCCTATCCATTCACTAGAGAGCAGCGGTGACATCACTGAGAATGCAGCCTATCCATTCACTAGAGATCAGCGGTGACATCACTGAGAATGCAGCCTATCCATTCACTAGAGAGCAGCGGTGACATCACTGAGAATGCAGCCTATCCATTCACTAGAGATCAGCGGTGACATCACTGAGTATGCAGCCTATCCATTCACTAGAGAGCAGTCCTGCTATGGCACTCTCTACTATAAGGTCATGCTTGGAGTTGCAGTCCTCTATGTTAATGGCAGAGCAGTTATAGCATCTACACTTTTAACCACAGCTGGACCTGTGTGCGCCATTTTTTACCAGCACATGTGGATAATTAAGAACTTTTTTTTTTTTTGCTTCCTCAAATTAATTTGGGTTTGGTGCTGTGAGCGGGCACAGATGGAGACTCGACATTTTGCATTTGTGCAGGAACATACTGAATTTCCCAGCTTTCATTATCAGAAGCAAGTCCCGAAAATCTCTGCTCAACGGGAACGAGCTCCAAAAGCATCACATAACCCAATCGTTAACAGAAGTAAAGCAGAGAGGACCCAGAGCAGTAGCAGGACTATTGCACGTCAGCTCTGCTACATCTTTATCTGTTTTATTGCACAGTACAGTACAGATAATGAAGTAGGTATTAGCTGCAGTCCTATGTAACACCCCAGCTCTCACACAGTTAATCCATGGCTTTTCTGTGCGGAACCCACACAAATAATGAATGTGTTGTGGATGTTGGTCTGCAGCATATTTATTATTCTGCACAGATTTTTGCAGCGTTTTGGTGTCCATCTGACGAAACTGAGCCAAACGGATCCGTCCTGACACACAATGTAAGTCAACGGGGACGGATCCGTTTTCACTGACACAATAGAAAACTGATCCGTCCTCCATTGACTTTCAATGGTGTTCAAGACGGATCCGTCTTGGCTATGTTAAAGATAATACAACCGGATCCGTTCTGAACAGATACAGACGTTTGTATTATCTGAACGGATCCGTCTGTGCAGATCCACGACGTTTCCGCACCAAACGCGAGTGTGAAAGTAGCCTTAAAAATAAAAATACATTTAAAATACCCCCCTCGTCTGTATTAGTGCGGATTTAGGTAAAATCCAATGACCGCGTGCGCACTGTAACATGTGGCATAGTGCCGCTGATCTGTTTAGCTCGCAGAGAATTTTCTTGAATAGGTACACTTGTAACAAACCCTCAGCTGTGAGCGATTTAAGACTCTGTTTCCATTCTTCCCCATTTTCAACATCTCTGCTTGCTGTTGGTAAAAAGACACCTTCTTGTTTGTACCCGAAATCTTTGAAAGTTGTGGAACTTTTTATGAAATAAGGGTGAATTATATCGATTTGCATGAAAATCATGTGCGATATCATTGACTTATAGAATGTGCATTTTTTTTATTGATTGCTGCAACATAAACATTTTGTAAACTTCACTCTGAGTGACGGCCTGAAGGGGGCAGTGTGTGTGTCAGTGTTACTATAAAACCTTCCGAGATCACGCAAAGGGAGACCAAGGATCTGGACTGAACCGTCCTTCTGCTCCGTCTCTGCTCCTTCCTAGTGAAGTAGTAGGATGTGGAGAACTGTGGGGTCCCTGTGCCTCTCCTGGGCACCCTCACTGCTCCTTTGCCTCATCCTTGGCATCCTTGTTGCTTTCCTTGCCTACTGTGCCTATGTCCAGTACATACACCTGAAGTATGACCACATCCCTGGACCCCCTCGAGACAGGTCAGTAGCATCATTGTAATGCCTGGAGCTGCCCATAGACTAGTGATTTTTAGAAGATTTTTATTTTATTTTGCTGCCGACTGACGTCTCCTTTTTGTGACGGACGCCAGGAGAAAGCAGGCGGATGAGAACTAACGAGAGAACAGCTCCTGAGACTTCAGCATCCACTGCTGCCCACCTGGTTGCAAAATACGGGCTCATTCACATTTGCATATGCAAGAACAGGTCCAATATGGATTTTTTATTTATTTATTTTTTCCCCCAGTTTCTTTTGTTTTCGTCGTCTTTTTTTTTTTCTTTTTAACCATATTAGGGCTCGTTCACACGAACGTGTGCTGCCCGTTGCCGTATTGCGGACCACATTTGCGGATCCTCAATACACGGGCACTGTTCCGTGTGCATTCTGCATCACGGATGCGGACCCATTCACTTCAATGGGTCCGGAGATGCGGAACGGAACACTACGGAGTGCTTCCTGGAGTTCCGTTCCGTGCCTCCGCACCGCAAAAAGATAGAGCATGTTCTATCTTTTTGCAGAACGGAGGGATCGCGGAGCCAGTCAAGTGAATGGGTCCGCGATCCCCATGCGGCTACCCCACGGATGGTGCCCGGGCTGCATTATTTATTTTTTTTGGTTAAGGGATTAAATGTTTATTTTGGAGCATGCTGCGCCTTGACCAAAAGAAAACAACAACATTTGCATAAAAAATGTGCCTATTCACAAAAATGGAGATTTGAATGAAATCGTTGAACCCCATTGGCAATATTTTCTTGCATGATGAACGCAGAATTCAGACGGACGTGTAATGTGCCGGTGTGAATGAGTCCCCAGGCAAAGGGGCAATCTATGTTTTTGGTGACCTGCGATAGACACAGGTTTAGTGGAGCAGCGCCCGCCCGGAGTAGTGGGCACGGTTGAGAAGTAGGTAGAGTGTGTGTGGTTTTTATTTCATTTTTATTTTTTGGAGACTAAAAGAGGTTCTACACATACACATTTAATAATACAAGTATCACAGGGTTAAAATGGAGAAAGGATCTTTTAACCAAAAAGTTGTTCACAGAGGTTGAAACTACGGTGAGCGTCAGGATTGTCTTTCGTGCGGATTGCTGGAAAATAACGGGTATTATCAGAAAGAGCTATAAAAAGAAGAAAAGGAAGTACAAAATATCTAGGGACAAGGTGCGCGTTTATGTAACTAGGAGAGCGGGTACATTAGGGAATATTATTTCCCCGAGCTTGTTCAGGGATATAAAGGACCTGGTTACATAATACCGGTGCATACAAGCGTGGTTCATCTCGTAACGAGTGGCATCGTGTAGTGTGGGCATCGTCCACACTCTCAAGTCTTTTAGAAATGATTTAACCAAAGATGTAATATATTTTATTTCTTTATTATAGCATTGTTCAGTATGTAGGCAGTACTACGAGGGGAATAGGGGAACCCCTGCCTCCTATTGTTAATCTGGGTACACATAACATACCTTCAGACATTTCAGTACTGAACATGCTGGGAGTTTGGATACCATGCAGATCAAGGGCCTAGAAAAGGAGAATGAGCCCCTATGAGGTGGTAATTGGGGACACAAGCTACGGGCTAGAGAGGTCTTTTGGACCTTAAATCTAGAGACCAGGTTCCCACGGGGGTGTGAATATGAGAACAGACCTCTTGTACTTCTGTTAATATGATTGTGTGTCATTTGTGTATTATGTAGAGATCCACTTATTATAATGCATCTTATCCTTTGTGTATGTAAACTGTCACTAAATAAGATGGACTTTGATTGACGCAAGGTTAATCCTGTGCAACTGCAATTTACAACATAAGTGGTGACTTTGGCTGTGGTTTAGAACTCATGCACACGGCCGTGTGCCCGCCGGGGCAGTGCTGCGGACCACAAATGCATGGGCACTGACCGTAGGTCCGCCTCATGCGGACTCAGACCCATTCACTTGAATGGGGGCCGCAATCTGTATCCGGCTACTTTTTTTGCAGTGCGGAGGTACGGACATAAACCACACGGGAGCACTCCGTAGCGTTTCCGCTGGGTTCCGTGCCTCCGTTGCGCACGGACCTTCCGGTTTGCGGACCCGTTCAAGTGAATGGGCCTGCATCCGGAAAGGTTAGGTCATCAATATCAGATCAGCGGGTGTCTGACTGCCGGCACCCCCACCAAGCAGCTATATGAGGAGAGGGCAACGATTTGCTGCGGCGCAGAGAAGGCAGCGCTCGTAGAGCTGATCGGCAGGGGTACCGGGAGTCAGACCGCCGCTGAACAGATATTGATGACCTATTCTGAGGCTAGGTTATCAATAGTAAAAAGGCGGACAATCTCTTCAAGACCTCATGCACACGGTCCGCAAATCACGGATACCAGCCGCATTTTCCCTTCCACGGGTCCTGAAGTATTTTTCAAATGCCTATTCTTGTCTGCAAAACGGACAAGAATAGGACAAGTTCTATTTTTTTATTTATTTTTTTGAGGGACCATGGAACAGACATACGGGTGTGGACAGAACACAATATGCTGTCTGCATTTTTCCGGTCCGACTCTGATCCGCAAAAAAAGGCAGACTGAAGCTGCAGTCATGTGCATGAGGCCTAAGAACAAGCAGTACTCTGTCCGATGTTTTGGAGATGTTTTTAATGAAGATGGAATAAAGAATATTGTCATTTAGGGTCTATTAACACGTCCGCAAGTATTTTGCGGTCCGCAAATTGCGGATCCGCAAAACACAAACACCAGCCATGTGCGTTCCACATTTTGCGGAACGCACATGGCCGACACTATAATGGAAATGCCTTTTCTTGTCTGTCTGCGGACAAGAATAGGACATGTTCTATTTTTTTGCGGGGCTGCGGAACGGAAGTGCGGCTGCGGAAAGCACACGGTGTGCTGTCTGCATCTTTTGTGGCCCTATTGAAAACGAATGGGTCTGCACCCGTTTCTCAAAATTGCGGAGCGGGTGCGGACCCATTTTGCGGACGTGTGAATGGACCCTTAAGGAGTGCTGGAGAACTTTTTACTTTGGATTTTCACGCAAGTGCCTGTTTACGATTTGGAATTTCTCCTCCTTGAAGTCAGTCTGTAATTTAATCCATGGTTCCGGTGGTGAGCTAATCCATATACCTTTTTTTTTTTTTTGTTTTAAGCGAGATTGCATCACACCATCTATTGTAGAAAAGTATAAAGAGGTCCCCCTCACCCCCCTACGCAGCTCTGTAAGTGGTCGCAACCAGTCCTGCTCTAGGACAGGCTGATTGTGGACAGTTTAACCCTTACGTGTGCATGTAAGGAGTATGGAACAGACTAGGATCGGCGATAACACTGATCTTAGTCTTTTAACCTGTCATGTGCAGCAGTCAATAGAGCTTGCAGCATCTGTGTGGTTAGGAAGCGGGAGCCCCAAAATGGGAGTTGGTTGCCTTGGGAAAGTTCTCAGGGCTGTCACGGCGAACGACAGAGTGTCAGAATCCCATAGACCGCAATAGTATTCTAATGACGACTATGGGACAAGCGATCAGAGGATCACATGTTCAAGGGAACTAAATACAGTAAAAAAAAATTGTTTTTTAAAGTAAAAAAAAAACAAAAAAACATAAAAAACAATCATTCAAATCCCCCCTTTCCCAATTTTACATATAAAATAAATAAACAAAAAATAAACATAATCGGTATCCCACTTCCAAAATGTCTGACCTATTAAAATATAAAAATCTCTTTCCTGCGCTGTGTACGCGGGAAAAAAAAATACTCAATTCACCATTTTTGGTCACATTGTCCCACCCAAAAAAAAAGTTGAATCAAAGTGATCAAAAAGTCTTATGTTCCCCAAAACGATACCATTAAAAACTACACTTCACCCTGCAAAAAAAAAAAAAAAAAGCCTTATACAGTTCTGTAGACAGAAATCTAAAAATGTTATAGCTGTCCGTATCCATATATCCGTTCTGTGTCCTATTCTTGCCCGTAGTATGGACAAGGATAGGGCTATTCTATTATGGGCCAGACTTTTGTTCCGCAAAATGCGCAACGCACACATCCGGTATCATTGTTTTGAGGATCCGCAATTTTTAGGCCGCAAAAACGGCTACGGGTGTGTGCATGAGCCCTAAGAGAGATAATCCACAGCCATAGATGCCTGGTTGAGGGTACACAGGGGTCTGGCAGCGGTTTACTCCCCTCTTTCTATTGATGACACTTGGGGGTCGGAAGTAATAGCCAAAGGCTGAACCAGCTCCCTTGTGTATGGTCAGCGTTACAATTGTATCTAGTCTAGAGCAGCACAGATCTCTCTCCTGATACATTGTTACCTTTACCTGTACTCATACATTGTAGCACACTGGAAGGTTTATCTCACAGAGATTGGTCCAGTCACGTCAGGAAGTGATAGATGCTGTAGAAAGGATATCATGGGGGGTAATTTTCATCTACATTGGCGTCTAGTCTTATGTAATTAAAGTTTGACCCGCTTCCCACAATTTTGACATAACTTTACGTCAAAGTGAGGACCAACATCTCACACTCCAATGTATGGATGGAGCAGGTACAGCAGTGGTGCCTATGTCGTTGGCAGTAGGAGCTAACTCCATTCCTGGCTGATTATGCCCTTAGATGCTGCAGTCTACATCGACTATTGCAGGGCTGGCCAACCTGCGGCTCTCCAGCTGTTGCAAAACTACAACTCCCAGCATGCCCAGACAGCCTACAACTATCCGCCTACAGCAGTGCATGGTGGGAATTGTAGTTTTACAATAGCTGGAGAGACGCAGGTTGGCCAGCCCTGGACTATTCCATCAAAGCAGTTAGAGTGAGGGGGTTTCTTCTGTCACTCCATCAATTCCCCCATGACATGACTGTGCAGTGCCAATGGTTATGTTGGGGGTCTAACAATGGCCCCCTGGTCTGCCAAGTATGGAAGCCCATAAGACCCTCCCGGAGGCCTAATAGGCTACCTGTCAGTAGTATATTGACTGGCATAGGTAAAGTACTGAATAATAAAAATAATACAAAAAAAACCAAAACATTTTATATCAATGAGAGTCAACGGAAAACAAAAAAAACTACAAATTTGGTAGTGCTGCAGCCCATAAAATTATCATGTCTAACTCATAAAAACATGCAGGGGCATAACTAGAAATGACTGGGCCCCATAGAACATTTTTGATTTCTGACTTTGCCCCTGACTGCCAATTATTTCTCTGACACCATCTCCTGGCACTGACCTCATCTGGTATTTGACTTTGTGTTTGTATTTTGTGTTGGTTCTGACATATAGTATCTCTATAGTTTTGATCCGATCCTGGTTTTGCCTTTCTGGTTCTGACGATGTCTCTCAGTGCACATGCTGCACAGCCATGTCTCTCGGTGCAGATGCTGCACAGCCATGTCTCTCGGTGCAGATGCTGCACAGCCATGTCTCTCGGTGCAGATGCTGCACAGCCATGTCTCTCGGTGCAGATGCTGCACAGCCATGTCTCTCGGTGCAGATGCTGCACAGCCATGTCTCTCGGTGCAGATGCTGCACAGCCATGTCTCTCGGTGCAGATGCCGCACAGCCATGTCTCTCGGTGCAGATGCCGCACAGCCATGTCTCTCGGTGCAGATGCTGCACAGCCATGTCTCTCGGTGCAGATGCTGCACAGCCATGTCTCTCGGTGCAGATGCTGCACAGCCATGTCTCTCGGTGCAGATGCTGCACAGCCATGTCTCTCGGTGCAGATGCTGCACAGCCATGTCTCTCGGTGCAGATGCTGCACAGCCATGTCTCTCGGTGCAGATGCTGCACAGCCATGTCTCTCGGTGCAGATGCTGCACAGCCATGTCTCTCGGTGCAGATGCCGCACAGCCATGTCTCTCGGTGCAGATGCCGCACAGCCATGTCTCTCAGTGCAGATGCTGCACAGCCATGTCTCTCGGTGCAGATGCTGCACAGCCATGTCTCTCGGTGCAGATGCTGCACAGCCATGTCTCTCGGTGCAGATGCTGCACAGCCATGTCTCTCGGTGCAGATGCTGCACAGCCATGTCTCTCGGTGCAGATGCTGCACAGCCATGTCTCTCGGTGCAGATAGTAGATGTTACCTGCCTGGCTGAAGATCCTTTACTGCGGGGCCAGGGCCTTCTGTGACTGGGGCTGTAGCTCATGATGGGGGCCTCAGTGAAGGAGTGAGGGGGCCTGAGCTGACCCTACCTGGCTCCTGCAGCTATTAAAGGGGTTATCCTGCCATTTATATCAGGCCTCTTGCACAGGACCGTATACCCTCCGAGACATACGGTCCGTGAGCGGGCGATATGTCCTGCAGCGGAATTGATCGTGCTCACGGGAGTACAGCGCATCATAGATTACAATGATGCTGTGCACTTCGGGCCGCCCGCGGGGCTATTGTCCCGCACTCATATGATCAAGTGAATGGAGTGAGTACTTATATTACACTATGAGACTAAGTGCAGTGTTACGTGCATGGAGCGCCTCCTCCTCTTCAAAAAGCTAATTGGCAGAGGTGCCAGGTTTCCGATCCCCAGCGATCAGATATTGATGACCTATTCTGACAATCGGCCGGACAACCCTCCAAAGCTCTCTAGACTCTTCTCTCCGGCCTTCAGCTAGACAGAGGTGTCAGACTGTAGTATTCCCGACCCCTGCTGTTGTCGGTGGCAGGCCCTGTATAATTATCATGTACTGGCTGATGTCCCAGCCTGGGACCATACTGGTGCAGGACCTAGCTGCTATGGTGGTAGTTACACCCCTAAAAACACTGTTTTTATTTCCCAGATTCTAGAATTTCTTCAGAGAAGGTTAGAATTGGGTTTAGCTGGCAATACCTTAAAAGTATTCTTTAAACAGAGTTTTGCCTCCAATCCCTGGGTAATGAGATTTTTTTTTAAATGAGTATTCTGGTTGGTAAAGGTTGGCCCATATCCACAGTATAGGGGATGACTATTATATTGGTGGGCGTCTCCCCGCAGCTCCCCTGAAATGACCGGAGCAGCTGGTCCCACATGCGCGCAGCTCCTCCATTCATTTCTATGACCGTTCCAGAGAGAGGTGAGCGCTGTACTTGGCTATCTCTGGAACTCCCATAGAAATAAATGGAGCAGCCGCGCACATGTTCAACCGGCCGCTCCGGTCATTTCAGGGGAACGGTGGTGGGTATGGGGCCGGGCCCCCATTCTCATGATCGCCTGGGGGTCCAAGTGGTAGTACCCCACCAATCTAATAGTTATTCCCTATCCAAGAACATGCCAAAATACACTGCTCAAAAATATAAAGGGAACACAAAAATAACACATCCTAGATCTTAGTTAATTAAATATTCTTCTGAAATACTTTGTTCTTTACATAGTTGAATGTGCTGACAACAAAATCACACAAAAATAAAAAAATGGAAATCAAATTTTTTAACCCATGGAGGTCTGGATTTGGAGTCACACTTAAAATTAAAGTGGAAAAACACACTACAGGCTGATCCAACTTTGATGTAATGTCCTTAAAACAAGTCAAAATGAGGCTCAGTAGTGTGTGTGGCCTCCACGTGCCTGTATGACCTCCCTACAACGCCTGTGCATGCTCCTGATGAGGTGGCGGACGGTCTCCTGAGGGATCTCCTCCCAGACCTGGACTAAAGCATCTGCCAACTCCTGGACAGTCTGTGGTGCAACGTGACGTTGGTGGATAGAGCGAGACGTGATGTCCCAGATGTGCTCAATTGGATTCAGGTCTGGGGAACGGGCGGGCCAGTCCATAGCATCAATGCCTTCGTCTTGCAGGAACTGCTGACACACTCCAGCCACATGAGGTCTAGCATTGTCTTGCATTAGGAGGAACCCAGGGCCAACCGCACCAGCATATGGTCTCACAAGGGGTCTGAGGATCTCATCTCGAACCTAATGGCAGTCAGGCTACCTCTGGCGAGCACATGGAGGGCTGTGCGGCCCTCCAAAGAAATGCCACCCCACACCATTACTGACCCAATGCCAAACCGGTCATGCTGGAGGATGTTGCAGGCAGCAGAACGTTCTCCACGGCGTCTCCAGACTCTGTCACGTCTGTCACATGTGCTCAGTGTGAACCTGCTTTCATCTGTGAAGAGCACAGGGCGCCAGTGGGGAATTTGCCAATCTTGGTGTTCTCTGGCAAATGCCAAACATCCTGCACGGTGTTGGGCTGTAAGCACAACCCCTCCTGTGGACGTCGGGCCCTCATATCACCCTCATGGAGTTTTTCTGACTGTTTGAGCAGACACATGCACATTTGTGGCCTGCTGGAGGTCATTTTGCAGGGCTCTGGCAGAGCTCCTCCTGTTCCTCCTTGCACAAAGGCGGAGGTAGCGGTCCTGCTGCTGGGTTCTTGCCCTCCTACGGCCTCCTACACGTCTCCTGATGTACCACTAGAGTGAAAGCACCGCCAGCATTCAAAAGTGACCAAAACATCAGCCATGAAGCATAGGAACTGAGAAGTGGTCTGTGGTCACCACCTGCAGAACCACTCCTTTATTGGGGGTGTCTTGCTAATTGCCTATCATTTCCACCTGTTGTCTATCCCATTTGCACAACAGCATGTGAAATTGATTGTCACTCAGTGTTGCTTCCTAAGTGGACAGTTTGATATCACAGAAGTGTGATTGACTTGGAGTTACATTGTGTTGTTTAAGTGTTCCCTTTATTTTTTTGAGCAGTGTACAAAGCAAGGGGCTTGATTCTGGGCTCCTCATGTCCAGGCACCCAATCCTTTGTTTTTGATCAACTTTGTGCTGCCCATGTTAACAGCAGAATAAAGTAGAGAGACAGGTGAGTTGATTTCAGCGGTCTGTCGTTTATAAGTAAAAAGTAAGTGGTTGCCGAGAACCAACATCACAATCATTGCAGACTGGGCCTGGAAAAGAGTCCCGGCCACCTGAGAAGAGTCCTGGTTATTCATGTCCTGCTCTCCTGCCCACCTGCTGATGGCTGACAGTCTTCTACCGAGTTTTCTCTCTTTCTCTCTAGGAGAGAACTGCCAATCATCAGCAGATGGGTGAGAGAGCAGGAGATTATGGATAACCAGGACTCTTCTCAGGTGGACTGGACTCTTCTCAGGTGGACTGGACTCTTCTCAGGTAGATTTGACTCTTTTCAAGGCCTGGGCTGCAATGATTATGATGCTGGTTCTCGGCAAACACTTACTTTTAGCTGATGTGTGACACATCTTCCTCTAACAGTATGTCTATTCCCTAACTTCAGTAATGTTGTCTTCGCCATTATTTGAGCCCCACCATACCCATTCACTGATCTGTTCAGTGGGTTGCCATGTAAGTGTCTCTTCAGCCCCAATGTCCACTAAGGCTAAAAGTTGCAGAGGTTGTGTGCTATTTTTCCAGGGGCACATATGGAAGTCATTTCTCTGCTACAACAGATCTAACGACTCCCAGAGAACCTGCCTTCTCAGCATGTTGGTTGCGGCACCCTCCACTGACCATTGGTACCTGCACTTGGTTTATTTTGTGTGGTCTTTTCAGTATGTGGAGGGTCACTAGGTGATGGGGCGCTCAGCTCGCAAATGAGAACCGGGATCCTGCTCTAGCGGCTTGGATCGACAGAATTGACTATCCGGTCTGTTTAACCCCTGAGATGCCGCTGTCAATAGCAACTGTGGTATTGAAATGGTTTAGAAGGAGGGGACCCCCTCTGTCTACCATCAACACTCTACGAATTAGATCATGGGGTGCTGACGTCTTCACATGGCAGGCCTGCCTGCAATATATGCCAGTCAGGCTACGCCTCTCTGCCTGTCAGTATAGCACTGACCGTATAGCACACTGTACTGCATACGGGTGCAGGTCAACGCGCAGAAGATCCGTGGATTTCTGTACATTGGTACATCCAAATCATATCTAGCCTTCACTAGAAAAGGGTAAAATCTGCAGCTGAAACCACAAACATAATTGGCATGCTGCAGATTTTTTAATCCGCACAGCAGGTCAGTTTCTGCATGGAAAATATCTGCAAAGTGTACATGAGATTTGTTTAAAGGGGCTATCGAAACCCCTATAATGACCCCTATGGATAACCCCTTTAATCTCATACCCTTTGCTAGTACTGTACCGTGCTGCGTTTTTTCGGCACATATTCCGCTGTGTGTGCAGGTACCCTGACAGCTGGCACAAGTTTGAACTTTTTGTAATGCTTTTTCCTTTTTGCATTCACCATACGTACAGCTAAAGCACAACACTTTTTCTCCTGCTGATCAGCTTCATCTGTAATAGATTCTAACATGTCTCCAGTGATAACATTTGTTTCTCTCGATGCACTGATCTCTTCAGACAACTGCTTGCATTTGTTTTGCAAATGCTTCATTAAATCATCAAAGCTTAGGAGCACAGTGAGAAAAAGCCGCCCCAAAACTTTCCCGCTGCGATCAGCTCTGAACTTCCGTGTGATTCCAGTCCTAAACCAACCACAGCTGCCTCTAAAGCTCCAGGAGGGACACCTTCTTCTCACTCGGGCCATGCTTTTGGTACAGCCCACCGACTAAGCAACTCGGCCACAGGGGTTTAATGACCCAGTGGTCATGGGCCACCCGGGGATGCAGCTATACGCTTTGTCAACTTCGGACTCTTTGCCTCAACCAAGCCGTCTGCTTCTAATTAAACTTGTCATCACAATTGTGCACGTTGCAACAGCAATAACTTAAAACAATAGGAAAATAATCTATATACTGGATTATGTGACACAAAGGCTTTCACAATGGCAATCAAAATTTCTGAATGATTGAATTGCAGAATACAGGAGAATCCCATCCTCGCAGCTAATTGATCAAGAAGTGCAAACCTATTGGGCTCGCCCCCCCCTGAAGGTTCTTTCAGTATACTAAGTGATTTCAATAATCTAAAACAACCATAATGATAAATAACTTCGTCAGGACCCGGCTATTTTCAGTTTTTACGGTTTCGTTTTTCGCTCCCTGCCTTCCCAGAGCATAAATGTTTGTTTTATTTTTTTATTTTTCTGTTCATATAGCCATACGAGGCCTTGGTTTTTTTTGCGGGACAAGTTGATGTCAGTTTGCATATTTAAAGGGGTTCCCCAGGCATTAGAGAAAATACAAGCATCCCTCGAACATGTTAAAGAAAGATAGTTACACATTTATACAATTTTCTCCCTGACCTGTCTGTGGTGTTCCTTGGCTTTCATGATGCTGTTTGATCATTAATGTTCTCTAACAAACCTCTGAGGCCTTCACAGAACAACTGCAGTTATACTGAGAATACATTACACACAGGTGGTCTCTATTTACTAATGAGGTGACTTCTGAAGGCAATTGTTCACACTGGATTTTATTTCGGGGTATCTGAGTACATTGGGATGAATACAATTGCACGCCACACTTTCTAGATTTTTATTTATTAAAAATTTTGAAAACCATGTATCATTTTCTTTTCACTTCACACATACTTGCTACTTTGTGTTGGTTGATCACATAAAATCCCAATGAAATACATGTGAAATTCATGTTTGTGGGTGTAACATGGAAAAATTTGAAAAAGTTCAAGGAGTATAAATATTCTTCTAGGCACTGTGTATATATACAGTGTATATACACTGAACAAAAATATAAACACAACACTTTTGGTTTTGCTCCCATTTTGCATGAGCTGAACTCAAAGATCTGAAACATTTTCTACAAACACAAAAGACCCATTACTCTCAGATATTGTTCACAAATCTGTCTAAATTCTGAAATGTGCACAGTTTTGCCTTACTGGGGGGGGGGGGTGGTGGTGTGTGTGTGTCAGGAAACCAGTCAGTATCTGGTGTGGCCACCATTTGCCTCACTCAGTGCAACACATCTCCGTCACATAGAGTTGATCAGGTTGTTGATCGTGTTGATCGAGCACCATAGTGCTCGGGTGCTCTACCGAGCACCCGAGTATAATGTAAGTCAATGGGAGAACCCGAGCATTAAACCAGGCACCCCCTGCTCTGAAGAGGGGAGGCTGTCTGGTTCATAGGAAAGGATCAGAAATTGATGCAAACACCACCGAAATGGTTCGGGAACAGCATGGGGAGGATGTCTGGATGCATCTTGTACTTGTAGGTCGCTGCTGGGAACGATGTTGTCCGAGTAGTACGGCACTTTTACAGACTGACCATAATATGCACAAAACCAAAGATAAAATCGATTTTAGAGGAAAAATTGTTAGGATACATTCTTTCCTGTATATTTACTTGTATATGAAACTTTCCCAGGCTTTGGAGAGTGTTGCCCTGCCTTTGTTGGAACTGCTGTGTGTACCCCTTGTCTCCCCTCCTTGGTTGGCCAAGGAAGTACGGACTCTGCCACTAGCATTGTCAGATGGAAATTTTTGGAGCAATATTTCAACAAGGATCTTCTGGTATTGCACTGTTTCGATCGTCCTCTACACCAGAGGAATGAGAGATGAGTTTTTCTCTTTGTAGCAGGGGTCGAGAAGAGTGAACAACAGTAATCCATGTTGTCTAAAATGCGTATAACACGCGGGTCGCTGTAAAGGCAACCTAACATGAAGTCAGCCATGTGTGCCAGAGTACCAACAGGCAAGACTTCGCTGTCCTCATCGGGAGGATCACTCTCAATCTCCTCATCCTCTTCCTCCTCTTCTGCCCACCCACGCTGAACAGATGGAATTAAACTTCCGTGGGTACTACCTTCTGTAGTGGAGGCAACCGTCTCCTGCTCCTCCTCTTCATCGTCCAATTCACGCTGACGAACTGAGGATGGTTTGGCTATCCCCCTGTGTAATGTCTTCCCCCATTTCCACCTCTTCCACATGCAAAGCGCTATCGCTGCTCACCATCTGTGTTGATTCCTCAAAGTTTCTTAAAACCTCACAGAGGTCAGACATCCATGCCCACTCCTCGCTTGTGAATAGCGGAAGCTGACTGGAAAGGCGACGACCATGTTTCAGCTGGTATTCCACTACTGCCCTCTGCTTCTCACAAATCCTGGCCAACATGTGGAACGTCGAGTTCCAGCGCGTGCTCACTTTGCACAACCATGCTGCTGCAGCGTTGACAGACTGGCTGAAACTGTCGATGACTTGTGGAAATGTGCACACACGCGGCGCACCTTCACCAGTAGCTCAGGCAAATTTGGGTATGTTTTGAGAAACCACTGAACCACTAAGTTCAAGACGTGGGCTAGGCATGGGATGTGTCTGAGCTTGCCGAGCTCCAAAGCCGCCACCAAGTTACGGCCATTATCAGACACAACCGTGCCTGGTCCTAGGTTGAGTGGCGAGAGCCACAGTTCAGTCTGGTCTCTTATCCCCTGCCACAGCTCTGCGGCGGTGTGCTGTTTGTTCCCTAAGCATATCAGCTTCAGCACGGCCTGTTGCCGCTTCCCCACTGCAGTGCTACACTGCTTCCAGCTATCGACTAATGACTGACTGGTACTGCATGCGGATGGTTCGGAGGTGGAAGTGGAGGAGGAGAAGTGGGGGTTGGAGCCACTAACGTAGATGCTGGCGGAAACCTTGATCGACGTAGGGCCCGCAATCCTTGGCGTCAGTAGCACCTGTGCCACCCCTGGGTATGACTCGCTCCCGGCCTCCACAACATTCACCCAGTGTGTCGTCAGGGAAATGTACCGTCCCTGGCCGAATGCACTTGTCCATGTGTCCGTGGTTAAGTGGACCTTACCAGTAACTGCGTTGGTCAGGGCACGTGTGATGTTATGGGACACATGTTGGTGTAAGGCGGGAACGGCACACCTTAAAAAATAGTGGCGGGTGGGGACTGCGTAACGCGGGACGGATGCCATGAGGCTGCGGAAGGCCTCAGTGTCCACAAGCCTAAATGGCAACATTTCCAGGGCCAGTAATTAGGAAAGCTGTGCATTTAGTGCTATGGCCTGTGGGTGGGTGGCTGGGTATTTGCGCTTGCGTTCAAATGCCTGGGGTAAGGACATTTGTACGCTGCGCTAGGACACGGAAGTGGATGTGGTCGCTGATGGTGCTTGCGAAGGTCCAGGTGCAGGGCGGGAGGCATCCGGACCTGCGTCTTCAACAGGGGATTGGCCAGCACGTAACACAGAGGAAGAAGAGGCAGTGGTGTGATCCACAGACACAGATTGTGGACCCAGGCGTTAGGCCCACCTATTACGGTGCTTTGATGCCATGTGTCGGATCATGGTGGTGAGGTTGCTAGTGTTCACGCCCCTGCTAATTTTTGTATGGCACAGGTTGCAAATTACAATTCTTTTATCGTCCGCACTTTCCTCAAAAAAGCGCAAGACTGCGGAACACCTACCCCTTGGTAAGGGAGATTTCCGCAAGGGTGTGCTCCAGGGAACAGTTGCGGGCCATTTTGGTGTGCCCCGCCTTCTCCCTTTTGCCACCCCACTGCCTCTTCCAGCCTTTTGCAGTGCAGCAGATCCCTCCCACTCTGTACTACTGTCCTAGCTTGGCTTTCCACCTTCCCAGGTTGGGTCAGTGACTTCATAGTCCACCACCTCCTCTTCCACTTCCTCACTCTGCTCATCCTCCTGACTTGTTGACCTAACCACTACCTCAGTGATTGACAACTGTCTCATCCTCTTCATCAACCTCTTGAGACAGTAATTGCCGTTGTTATTGGCAACTGTGTCTCATTATCATCCACCTCATTAAACAGTACTTGCCGATGCCCACCGTCATCTTCTTGTGATTGTGGATGCTCAAGAGTTTGGGAATCAGGGCACAAGATCTGTACCTCTTCAAGCGTGCTTGGTGAGAGGGCCAAATCAAGGAATGGCGCTGAAAAGACCTGCTCGGAATATCGGAGTGTGGGATCACTTGTTTGCCCAGGATTGGGTTGAGCAGACTCTTGGCTACTGAGACTGGACTTGGTGGAAGACAGGGTGGTGCTTAAGTGACTGGAAGCATTATCTGCTGCAATCCAACCGACCACCTGGTCGCACTTGTCTGACTTCAAGAATGGTGTCCTGCGCTGCCCTGCAAACTGGGACATGAAGCTAGGTATCGTGGATGATTGTTTTTCTTGTACTCTGGCAGCAGGCACAGTTTCACTGTGCCCAGGGCCACCTCTGCGTGCACCATCAGCATCACGGCCACTGCCCCGTCCCTTACTGCTCGCCTTCTTCATATTAAATGTTATATATGATTGAAAGTCTGTCACACGTACAGTAGCGTAGGATTTGGAAGTGTACGCGCAAACAAATGTAAAAAGGTATTTGGGATGTGGAAACTTCACACAGGAGATATCCCGCAGATAATGTCAATGCTGTCACCAGGGAATGTCACAGGTGTTTGGCATGAGGAAACGTTATACAGGAGAGGTACCACCGGTAATGTCACTGTCCTCAGTGTCTACGCAAAAAAGTACACTGTATGTCACAGATAAATTTTTGAAGCGCACACGTTACACTGCAGATGTGGCCCTGGTAAGGTCACTGTCAGAAGGGGACACAGTTTACAGAAAAAGTACACTGGATGTCACTGATATTTTAGGGATGCGCACACTTTACACAGGAGATGTGGTGCGGATAATTTAACTGTCCGCAGCAGCGTATTAGACGCTATTTAGTGCAGGATGCTCCTGTCGCCCACAATAATCCTTAAAACGACTTTTGGGTCTCTGAAAAGTTTTTCAAATAAAATTCTTCCAATAACACTCCCTGCAATGTCTGTCCCTTTCTATGCTCATCTCTCCCTGACTAAGACTGAGCCGAACACGCGTCATCGGGTGCTATGTAATGTAGCACCCAAAAGACACGTTCCGGCCAGCCAGTCACTGTAATGCCAGTAACCAACATGGCTATGGTATTACAGTGAGGGCAGTACTTACCTGCACGTTTATTGGCTGCATAGCAGCCAAGAAATGTGCAGGGAGGAGACTCGAGCCGAGTACAGCCATGGGCCAAGCATGCTCGATCAACACTAGTTGTTGATTGTGGCCTGTGGAATGGTGGTCCGCTCCTCTTCCATAGCTGTGCGAAGTTGCAGATTATTGGCAGGAACTGGAACACGCTGTCGTATACGCCGATCCAGGGCATCCCAAACATGCTCAGTGGGTGACATGTCCGGTGAGTATGCTGGCCATGCAAGAACTGGGATGTTTTCAGCTTCCAGGAATTGTGTACAGATCCTTGCAATATGGGGCCGTGCGTTATCATGCTGCAACATGAGGTGATGGTCGTGGATGAATGGCACAACAATGGGCCTCAGGATCTCGTCCCGGGATCTCTGTGCATTCAAAATGCCATCAATAAAATGCACCTGTGTTCGTTGTCCATAACACACGCCTGCCCACACCATAACCCCACCGCCACCATGGGCCACTCGATCCACAATGTTGACGTCAGCAAACCGCTCACCCACAGGACGCCACACACGCTGTCTGTTATCTGCCCTGAACAGTGAAAACCGGGACTCATCCGTGAACAGAACGCCTCTCCAACGTGCCAGACGCCATCGAATGTGAGCATTTGCCCACTCAAGTCGGTTATGATGACTAACTGCAGTCAGGTCCAGACCCCGAAGAGGATGACGAGCTTGCAGAGGAGCTTCCCTGAGACGGTTTCTGACAGTTTGTGCAAGAATTCTTTGGTTATGCAAACTGATTGTTGCTGCAGCCGTCCGGGTGGCTGGTCTCAGACGATAATGGAGGTGAACATGCTGGATGTGGAGGTCCTGGGCTGGTGTGGTTACACGTTGTCTGCGGTTGTGAGGCCGGTTGGATGTACTGCTAAATTCTCTGAAACGCCTTTGGAGACGGCTTATGGTAGAGAAATGAACATTCATTGCACGGGCAACAGCTCTGGTAGACATTCCTGCAGTCAGCATGCCAATTGCACGCTCCGTCAAACACTGCGACATCTGTGGCATTGTGCTGTGTGATCAAAGTGCACATTTCAGAGTGGCCTTTTATTGTGGGCAGTCTAAGGCACACCTGTGCAATAGTCATGCTGTCTAATCAGCACCTTGATATGCCACACCTGTGAGGTGGGATGGATTATCTCGGCAAAGGAGAAGTGCTCACTGACACAGATTTAGACAGATTTGTGAACAATATTTGAGAGTAATGGGTCTTTTGTGTTTGTAGAAAATGTTTCAGATCTTGGAGTTCAGCTCATGCAAAATGGGAGCAAAACCGAAAGTGTTGCGTTTATATTTTTGTTCAGTATGTGTGTGTGTGTGTATGTATATATGTATATATGTATATATATATATATATATATATATATATATAATTTAGTATTATAAAAAATTATTTATAGAGAGAGAGAGAGAGAGAGAGAGAGAGAGAGAGAGATCTAGATATTTAGTATTAAAACCGTTGCCATAGTCACCCCATTCAGGAGAAACTATACATATTAAATACAAAATCGGGAACTCACTTTAATAATTCATTTTGATGTCACTTTGTATATTTAAAGGGGTTATACAGCCATTATAAAAAAAAAATACAAGCATTGCATAGACCTGTTAAAGAAAGATGGCTTTGTTAATACATAGGTGTGTGCATCTTTCTGTTCAGCTGCATACTAGACTTGTTGACGTGAGCAAGGAAGTTGTCCAACATAAGATGGGCCGATTTGCTGGTGCCAGACACAAGACGGTTTTCTATTTCTGGGGTGACAATATTTCATAACTACAGGGCCCCTGATTTTTTTTTTCTCCAAACGATGGGCTACTCAATTAAGGGGTGAACAAGCCAAACATAAACTTCTGATGTGCCGGCGTGTAATTTGTAGGCTTGGAGGGATACACATTTTTGGATAATGCATGGAGCCATCTGTCAATTTGATCTTCTTAAATCTAAGCCTAAACCGGAACGTTTGACTCATTGCCCCGAGGGCAAAACAGAGTGTATTTTTCTACCATGGTTTATGGGAGGGCACAACATTGAAGTTGAGTTTTGGTTGGAGGTACGCCAACTGATCTGTGAAGTAGGATATTCGGTGCCACCGCTCTAACCAGTTTCAGATATATTCACCTTTTCTGGCTCAAGGAACCATAACAACCGGCATAGGAAAAGGTCGTCGTCTTTTATTTTCTCAGTTAAAAATATATAAATAAATAAAATACAAATAAAAATAAGAGACTGAGACCGCTCTTACCAGTGACTTAGCTCTCTTATTATTTTGCTATGAATAAATCTTTGGGTACACTGCAGATGAACTTCAAATATCCCATATGCATGTATAGCGGCCAAGAGGTGCCTTTTGCAATCTTGGCTACAACCCTCACCTCCAATTATAGAGGGGGGGGGGGGGGTTGATCAGTTGAAATGCCTCTTAATCATCAAAAGATTAGATATCGAAAAATGCAAAAGTCAATGTACAGCTGGTTTCTTTAGAAAATGGAAGGCCTTTATTGGGAAACATCACTCTGAGACTGCTCCCTTAATATCCCCCTTCACCCTAACTGAATGGTGCCTGAGGGAAAAATTACAGGGAGCTTTAGGATCGTGCAGTTAATCTGCTGATTTCCCGGAGGGGGAGCAATACACTATGGGTTATGGAATATGCAATTGGCTCTGTCGCCTAACTGCTCCAGGACCGGGTTAGTGTTGAGCGAAGCGAGCATTAGATGTTACATCCGAAGTAAGTGGCGTACATAGAGAAGTAAGGGCCCCATAGCAAGGATCAAACCAGGCCCCCCCACACAGGACAGAAGGGTTTTTGCCTAAAACCCTTTCAATGACCCTTGGGCCATTTTTTCCACTGCTTCATTTGCTAAAAGTTGTTCCTTTTTAGAGCAGGGATGCTATATGTATATACAGTACAGACCAAAAGTTTGGACACACCTTCTCATTCAAAGAGTTTTCTTTATTTTCATGACTATGAAGGCATCAAAACTATGAATTAACACATGTGGAATTATATACATAACAAACAAGTGTGAAACAACTGAAAATATGTCATATTCTAGGTTCTTCAAAAGAGCCACCTTTTGCTTTGATTGCTGCTTTGCACACTCTTGGCATTCTCTTGATGAGCTTCAAGAGGTAGTCCCCTGAAATGGTTTTCACTTCACAGGTGTGCCCTGTCAGTTTTAATAAGTGGGATTTTTTGCCTTAGAAATGGGGTTGGGACCATCAGTTGCGTTAAGGAGAAGTCAGGTGGATACACAGCTGATAGTCCTACTGAATAGACTGTTAGAATTTGTATTATGGCAAGAAAAAAAGCAGCTAAGTAAAGAAAAACGAGTGGCCATCATTACTTTAAGAAATGAAGGTCAGTCAGTCAGCCGAAAAAATTGGGAAAAAGGAGAGTGATGGGGTGCTGCGCCAGATGACCTGGCCTCCACAGTCACCGGACCTGAACCCAATCGAGATGGTTTGGGGTGAGCTGGACCGCAGAGTGAAGGCAAAAGGGCCAACAAGTGCTAAGCATCTCTGGGAACTCCTTCAAGACTGTTGGAAGACCATTTCAGGGGACTACCTCTTGAAGCTCATCAAGAGAATGCCAAGAGTGTGCAAAGCAGTAATCAAAGCAAAAGGTGGCTACTTTGAAGAACCTAGAATATGACATATTTTCAGTTGTTTCACACTTGTTTGTTATGTATATAATTCCACATGTGTTAATTCATAGTTTTGATGCCTTCATAGTCATGAAAATAAAGAAAACTCTTTGAATGAGAAGGTGTGTCCAAACTTTTGGTCTGTACTGTGTGTATGTGTGTGTATGTGTATATATATATATATATATATATATATATATATAATATATATATATATATATATATATATATATCTATATCTATATCTCTCCAGAAAATGAACGGCACTCCGGTAAGATGAAAACAAGTGATTCCTTTATTCACCCATACGGTGCAATGTTTCGGCTCCAAAAATGAGCCTTTTTCAAGCAGAGATACAATCTGAGTGAAGGCCACGGAACCGAAGTTGAGTTTTAAAGTGGCTTTCCACTTTAAAAAATCAACTACCGAAGTTATTCAATGAAGTCTTTTGCGACTTCGGCTCATCGGAGCCCATACATTCTAATACTGGACAGAGACCGATCTCCGTACAGTATTAATCCGAAGTTTTGAACGAAGCGACTTCGGATGTAACACCTGAGGCTTGCTTCACTCAACACTAATCAGGATTGACAACAGTCCAAAAATTTCTGGACAGTCTTTAAAGGGAACCTGTCACCGGGATTTTGGGTATAGACCTGAGGACATGGGTTGCTAGGTGGCCGCTAGCACATCCGCAATACCCAGTCCTCATAGCTCTGTGTGCTTTTATTGTGCCAAAAAAAAGCAGCCCATGTCCTCAGCTCTATACACAAAATCCCGGTGACAGGTTTCCTTTAAAAATAGGGGACTTATTTCCGGAGTCTGTGAAAAAAATTGATGTCTTGGATTTTTTTCTTTTGAGGCTGGTGTTAATTGACTAGATTATTTTGGTGGTAATTATCACTTTACAGTTCTCAGTAAATGCTGGTAATGAGATTGTATCCGTATATTGAGCAGTTTCCTCCCAAAGTCTCTTAAAGGGGTTATCTGCTTTTTCTATATTGATGCCCTATACTAGACTGCAAGCTTTAATAGAAACCCTGTCCGGTATGTCTAGCTGTTCCACAGCTTCAGATCCAGAGTTGTTCTCTGATTGAGACTTGTTTTAAGCCAGGGGTCAGCAGCACTCCAAGCTGTTGTGAAACTACAACTCCCAGCATGCTCCACTCACTTCTATGGGTGTTCTGAGAACAGCCAAGCAAGTGTGCATGCTGGGAGTTGTAGTTTCACCACACCTGGAGTGCTGAAGGTTGCTGATCCCTGTTCTAAGCCCATGCAATACTAGTGGCAAGCACTTGGACCAAGTTAAACCGGTATTATAAATTTGTTAGCTCATGTCTAATCCTAAAATTATGCCTTTTTGCTTTTCCACTGGGTGCAGCTACTGAGTTGATTTTATTTTGCACTTGTGACCTAACCTTCCAGTGGGGTGTGTCCTCTTTTCATTACTGAACCAATTTTAGCTGAATGGTTTTGATTTTACATCACTGCATCCTGCATTTCTGCAAATGATGTGTTTTTTTATGCAGATTTCCCTCAATGGGCATATAGCCGTGACAAGCTTGGGGCCTTTGATAGACCCCTGGCACCCATGACCAGCTTTGCCAACCGTCCAGAAATTTCTGGACAGTCTGTAAAAATAGACAACTTTTTTCCTGTGTCCATAAAAAAAAAGATGTGTCTGTAATTTTCTTTTGAGGCTGGTGGTAGCGGAGTAGATTGTTTTGGTGGTAATTATCACCATTTTTCCAGTTCACAGTAAATGCTGGTAATGAACTCTTATCAGTACATTGAGCTATAGACGGTATTACTTATAATCTTTATCATTCATTATCTTTTTCCAATTTGTCCTTTAAAAAACATATGGTCTGTCCATGATTTTAGGATAAGTTGTCCAGAAAGAAGAAAATTTCTGGTTGGCCAACCCGGGCCACGACAGGCACTGGCAACCCACAATGGCAATGCGGGGCACCAGTGGAGTAAGAAGGAACCCACTCCTTCTAACCACGTGGATCAGGGATGGCCCCAACCTGCGGCTCTCCAGCTGTTGCAAAACTACAATTCCCACCATGCTCTGGTGTAGGCTGATAGCTGTAGGCAGTCTTTGCATGCTGGGAGTTGTAGTTTTGCAACAGCTAGAGAGCCGCAGGTTGGCCATCCTAGACGTGGATGCTGCCATCACAGCTGACCATGGCATCTAAGGGGTTAATGCAGCAGTGCAGTCCTGCACCGTCTCCAGCAGCATTCACAGTGCTCGGAAGTGTCGCCCATCGGTGACACCCCTGCAGATTCAGGTGCTGATAATCGGGAACTGCTGCAGTGGTTTAGCACTGTACGGTCCACAAGTGGTTAACTTCCTTGTCCTTCCACATTTCCTTGCAATCTGGTCTGCGTTCCTTCTGTTTCCGACTGGACATCTCCCGTGGCTACCATCAACATGAGGCGGCAGGTGTCTGGAAATGCTGAGTGCTCAGAAGTTACAAAGCACTGGGCCCCTTCTCCCTGGCATTGGCATGGGTCCCAGGCTGCTCAGTCCTCCACTGGTGAACGCCGTGGGAGGAATTTATTAGGACTGGCATTTCTTACACCAGTCTAAGTGCGCTGGAGTAAGATACCGCAAGGCCTCTTAGTGGAAATGTGCCACCCAAAAGTTTATCTGCCAGTTAAAACCAGATTGCGACGCATATCGTTTTTTTTTCGAATCTGTATTTATTTTCTGATTGCAGGTTTAGTTATTCTATTTCCTGAACACGATTGTGGGGGGCGGCCATCTTGCCTGAGCTATTCTTAACAGCATTTACAAAGAATTGCTTTACGGCAGCCCCATGGTCCATAGACACAATGGCATGTAGGGGACCTCATTGACTTCTATGGGAGAGTTTTCCGGGCATGCTCTGTGACCTGCGCAGAGGTCATTGTACAACGAAGGAATAGATCAGCTTTGACAATCGCCTATTGTGAAGGGTGGATCCTGTCTTATCTATACACAGAGGTGGTATCATTACAGGCATTAGAATGAGTTAAAGACAGTAAAGTGTCTGTTCCAACCAAGAAGTGGCGCCAATTATTAGACAGAGTGGCCGGTGCGAAAACTGCAGGATTTTATCTTTTTTGTTTAAATATAGACATGGAAAATTAAAAAGATCATCAAAAACATGTTAAACATAAAAACAATTTAGGCTGCTTTCACACTAGCGCTTTGGCTTTCCGTTTGTGAGATCCGTTCAGGGCTCTCACAAGCGGTCCAAAACGGATCAGTTTTGCTCTGAATGGAAAAGGATCCGCTCAGAATGATTCAGTTTTGCCTCCGTTCAGTCTCCATTCCGCTCTGGAGGCGGACACCAAAACGCTGCCTGCAGCGTTTTGCTGTCCGCCTGATGAAGCGGAGCCAAATGTCCTGGCACACAATGTAAGTCAATGGGGATGGATCTGTTTTCTCTGACACAATATGGCACAATAGAAAACGGATCCGGCCTCCATTGACTTTCGGTGGTGTTCAAGACGTATCCGTCATGGCTATAGAAGACATAAAAAAAAACGGATCGTTCATGAGGGATGCAGACGGTTGTATTATTGTAACGGAAGCGTTTTTGCAGATCCATGACGGATCCGCAAAAAGCACTAGTGTGAAAGTAGCCTTAAACAATAGGTCATTTTCTGATGACACATTTATAGCGGGACGCCCTCTAGGGCTCTATTAGAGGGTTGGTACCCAGGTGTAGGAATGGCCGAGTGGTATAGGGTGGCCTAAAGTGTCCCTTCTAGTGTGAGTGTCGCGGTTTTTCTACCTGGATACGGTTAGACCCCAGACGTTGGCTCCGAAGCAGACAAATAGGGGGGAATAGTTGAGGAATTTGAATAAATAATTGAGTCCAGACCTTGTGATGAAGTTTAATAGCAGCTTTACTTTGATAAAATTTCATCAGACACAATCTTCCAACTTTGTCTTGGTCCCAGCAGGCTTTAGCATTAAAACTCTGGCAGGCAAACTCAACTCTGCGACATCTCTTGCTCTCTGGCTCTACTGTGCTGACAGGCCTGCCGTATAACTTAGCTTCTTTTTTATGCTGCAACTTTTCTCTTTGTAGTCTGTCTCTTAATTATGCCAGGGAACTCTCCTCCTGGCTCCTGAAGCTCTAAGCTGTGGCCTCCACATCCAGCAGAGCTGAAGGTGCTCTGGATGGCTTAGCTTGGCCTGGGCACGTCCAGCAGAGACGTGCCCAGCACACCCTCCTTCCCCTAGCAGGGGTTAAGCTAGACTAACTAGAAACTGGGACCCACCCTTCCTGCAGGAAGTGGGACTCGCCCACTCCTCTCCAGAAGGTGGTTTAAAACGGAATGGAAAGTTCCATTCTCTCTAAGTACAGCTCTGCCATATTTGCTGCCACCTGCTGGTGAATCAGGCACATTACATATAAACAGTTGCAAAAATTAGAAATTAGAAATATTAGCAGACACAGATAGAAGCTGGATGCAGAAGTGGTAACACCACTCTGGGGTGTTACACATTCCCTTTAAAGGCTATGTACACCTTTGGAGCAATTATGTTTTTTATTATTGCATTGTACTTATTTTGTGCTAAAAATCATTTTTTTTTCAGTTGGTCTTCATTGCAAATATGGAGCCCCTTTTTCTGTACAGAGCTGAGAAGCTCTAGTAGCAGCCTCTGGATTTTCTGTCTTTTTCGTCAGACAGGGAGCTGACAGACTCCTCATCTCTGCTCTCTGACATTATAAACACCCATTATAGCTCAGTTCTTATCTTACTGATAAGAATGTGGCTTAAATAAGTGTTTATGACCTTTCAGTAGTTTACAGATAAGGTTTATTAGATGACCGGCACAAAGTGAAAGTCACACCGCTAGAAATACAGTTAACACAGAACAGTTCAATATTTTTAATAAAGGCCAATTGAAAATATTTTAGCCAAAAAGAGGTTAAATGCAATAATAATAAAATTGCATCTAAAGGTGTATAGCCTTTAATAATCTTTCACAAAGAAATTCACCTTGTGATTAATTACTTTGTCACAAAGCGCATTTCTTTGTGAGTAACGGGCGTGATGACTGGGAACAGCGATGGTGCCGCCCCCCACCTTCATTGAACCCCTCAGATGCCGCGTTCATCGCTGATCGCTGCATCTGAGATGACCATTGAGGGCTGTCAGGGGTAAAGAAAATTAAAAATACTCACCTTATCCACAGCCATCTTGATTGAAGATCCAGTGGGAAATCTCTGCCGGCGCATGGTGACGTCATCGTGCTGGCTGGCGTGGTGATGTCATACGTCACCGCGCACGGGATCTTCAATCAAGATAGCTGCAGTGGACTCTTTGCGTGCAAATGGATGAGGTGAGTATTCCTTTTTTTTTCTTTTACCGTCATTTTAGGGAAAATTGATTTGTTACCATGAAGCAGAAGGAAATCCGGCTTTGCGGCGAATTTGAATTTTCCCTGTATTTCAGATCGAAGTCCACCTCGTGAACTTCAATTCGCTCAACGCTAACTATAACACCCCATAAAGCTGCAACATTCTTGCACAAATGATGCTAGCGCAAAAATGTGCAACTTTTTGATGCTAGAAAGCTGCTGCAAAGACCAGGATAAATTCTCCCGCAAGAGAATTTTTTTTTTTAAACCTATCTATGTAAAGTTTTAAAGGGGTTATCCCGTGATTAATGTCAAAAATGAAAATCCGACATCATATAGGACATGACAATCTCTTTCTAATAAAGCTAGAACCAGCCCTGTACCTCACATGGATCCAGAGATCTCCCCATTCATTGCTCTGCTAGATTTATATCAAGCTGAACGCTCAGGGGGAGTGTCCTTTCTGCTGCAGATAAGGGGGCGTGTCCATGCTCCGCCTATCACAACTCAGGAGGCATTTGAAGGATGAAACTGAGCATGTGCGGCCGTCTCAGTGAGCCGGACACAGAAAAAAAAAAAAAACAGTAGGTGGCGCTATACAGATAAGTTTTATTGACCAACTCTTAATTCATTTCATGCAATTACAAAAGTATTCAGATCCAGGTGCTGGATTGAAAACTGTAGAATATTTTTTGTGGGACAACCCCTTTAAGTGGCATTCTTGGTCTAAATCCTGCCCTGTTTCAGTTTAAACATAAAGACAATCTATTCTCTGGGTAGAGGTTTTGTTACAATGTATCCTTGTAGAAGTGCAGGCTGTTTATTTCACAGAAGTAGGTCAAGATGAGTTTTCACTGACCAGAAGCAAGATCATTAAAATGGAGAGGAATTGAGACAGAAGTGCCTGAGCTGCCACACTTTTGTGGACGTGGACTGCTAAATTTACATAAATATTAGACTGCATTAGTAAATCTACCTAGATATGCAAAATCACAGCAAAAGATGGAATTTGACTGCACTGTGTGAATGAGCCCCTACAGAATGAGGTGACGCAGGGGAGACCACCATTATCCGCCTCCAATTCCCAGCCCTTATGACCTTTACGTACTGGGATCTGCTTGGGGTTGGTCTTTGTAATATAAATCAATTACAGGTTCTCTCTTCTCATTGCAGCTTCCTGCTGGGTCACACCACAACTCTGAAGAAAGCTTCGGAAAACTACAGGGTGGTGCACGACCTCTTCCTGAGGTGGTACGTATCGAATACTGATGATGACTTCTGGAGAAGTTTTTACAACGATAACCAATATAGTTAGAGCTCCCCCCCCATCCCCCCCCCCCCCCCGATCGCAGCGGATGATGGTACCAAACAAAGTGAATGAGATGTCTATGAATCTGTAAACTGTTTGTGCGGGAAAAAAATGACCTTCCAAGGATTTTTTGCGCATTTGGATTTATTTTTTTTCTTTTGAGTTCAACAGGGAAGTCCTAAATATAAAAAAAAAGTTTAAAAAAAACAAACAAACCATACTCTTCTCCCGTGGTGCGTCTGTGGCCACCTTGTCTGCTTACCTGCTCTCCTTCTATATACCTGGTCTCCTTTGATGAGGTCTCCTCACTCGTGGGCGGACTGGCCATAGACCCTATAGGGAAATTTCACAATGAGGCGATGCCCATAGGGCCGCCGCATAAGTCTTCCTCCTGGCCGCCAGACAGGTACATGAAGATCTGATGCTCTCAGCATTAGATCTTATTCAGACGACCGGATGTCGGCCATGTGCGTCACGCAGTTTATGGAACGGAAGCACCAGGCCTGTGATAGAAATGCCTGGAAATCTTTTTTGTGGGGCCGGGAAACGGAAGTGCAGATGCTGTTCAGATCTTTTGAGGTCCCATCAAAATAAATGGGTCCGCACCCGTTCCGCAATTTTGCGGAACGGATGCAGAGACAAACATGCACTCGTCTGAATGAGCCCTTAATTAATGTAGAAGCATCAGGCACTTATACCCCTGGCCAGCGGCCACAGGCGCCCTCCTGAATTCAACTGTATTACCGTCCTCAGGACGATGATACAGTTTCATACTGTGGCACAGGTGGCAGTATTTTGTGCTGCACTGTGCAATTTGGTTCTGCTGGGATGGTATTTTGTGCTGCACTGTGGTATTTGGTTCTGCTGGGGCAGTATTTTCTGCTGCACTGTGGTATTTGGTTCTGCTGTGGCAATATATTGTGCTGCACTGTGGTATTTGGTTCTGCTGGGGCGGCATTTTGTGCTGCACTGTGGTATTTGGTTCTGATGGGGCAGTATATTGTGCTGTACTGTGGTATTTGGTTCTGCTGGGGTGGCATTTTGTGCTGCACTGTGGTATTTGGTTCTGCTGGGGCGGTATTTTGGGCTGTACTGTGGTATTTGGTTCTGCTGGGGCGGCATTTTGTGCTGCACTGTGGTATTTTTTTCTGCTGGGGCGGTATTTTGTGTTGCACTGTGGTGTTTGGTTCTGCTGGGGCGGTATTTTGTGCTGCACTGTGGTATTTGGTTCTGCTGGGGCGGTATTTTGTGCTGCACTGTGGTATTTGGTTCTGCTGGGGCGGTATTTTGTGCTGCACTGTGGTATTTGGTTCTGCTGGGGCGGTATTTTGTGCTGCACTGTGGTATTTGGTTCTGCTGGGGCGGTATTTTGTACTGCACTGTGGTATTTGGTTCTGCTGGGGCGGTATTTTGTGCTGCACTGTGGTATCTGGTTCTGCTGGGGCGGTATTTTGTGCTGCACTGTGGTATTTGGTTCTGCTGGGGCGGTATTTTGTGCTGCACTGTGGTATTTGGTTCTGCTGGGGCGGTATTTTGTGCTGCACTGTGGTATTTGGTTCTGCTGGGGCGGTATTTTGTGCTGCACTGTGGTATTTGGTTCTGCTGGGGTGGTATTTTGTGCTGCACTGTGGTATTTGGTTCTGCTGGGGCGGTATTCTGTGCTGCACTGTGGTATTTGGTTCTGCTGGGGCGGTATTTTGTGCTGCACTGTGGTATTTGGTTCTGCTGGGGCGGTATTTTGTGCTGCACTGTGGTATTTGGTTCTGCTGGGGCGGTATTTTGTGCTGCACTGTGGTATTTGGTTCTGCTGGGGCGGTATTTTGTGCTGCACTGTGGTATTTGGTTCTGCTGGGGCGGTATTTTGTGCTGCACTGTGGTATTTGGTTCTGCTGGGGCGGTATTTTGTGCTGCACTGTGATATTTGGTTCTGCTGGGGCGGTATTTTGTGCTGCACTGTGATATTTGGTTCTGCTGGGGCGGTATTTTGTGCTGCACTGTGGTATTTGGTTCTGCTGGGGCGGTATTTTGTGCTGCACTGTGGTATTTGGTTCTGCTGGGGCGGTATTTTGTGCTGCACTGTGGTATCTGGTTCTGCTGGGGCGGTATTTTGTACTGCACTGTGGTATCTGGTTCTGCTGGGGCGGTATTTTGTACTGCACTGTGGTATTTGGTTCTGCTGGGGCGGTATTTTGTGCTGCACTGTGGTATCTGGTTCTGCTGGGGCGGTATTTTGTACTGCACTGTGGTATTTGGTTCTGCTGGGGCGGTATTTTGTGCTGCACTGTGGTATCTGGTTCTGCACTTCGGTATTGATGGCCCCGCCTACTTCTGTTGTCCTGTTGTCCTTTCTTCTGTCAATTTGGACCCGCCTACAAAATGGGGCCACTTTTAGATTTTCTTTCCAGGGCCACTTTGAGTTCCCAGTCTGCCCCATTCCTCACTTGCAGCCCAACCACAGACTGCAGTGTCCGCATGGATAAGACATGATCACAGAGGCTGGGTCTACAGGGAAGGACCAGAGATGCTTTGGTTGTGGAGTGATGGGAAGTGATGAGTTGTTGTTTTTTTTTTTTTTTTTTTTTTTTTTTTTTTTGCTTCTGAACTGTTTTCTACAGAGAAATCTATACCCAAATCAGCAAGATTTGGTATGGAATTGCTGCTGCTGATTTCCCCCGCAGACTCTTGCACAGAGGGGATGATTGCTGCCTATGTAAATACAGCTAATGAGTGGCAATCATTGCCCTGTGTATTGGCCCATGTAAATTGCTCACTATGCACAGCACCGCCCATTTGCTGGCACCTGAATGGGACTGAGCTGAGCCTAGCCCATGTGACCGATGAATGTGACATCACTGGCCTAATAATGTTTTTATCAGTGCTGTATATTCTATTTTACATATAGATTTTATATACATATATATAGATTTTATATTACTGTTACTGTGAACAGTTAAAGAAAACCTGTCATCAACGTTATGCTACCCACACTAACGTCAGTATAAAGTAGATACAGGTGAGTTGATTTCAGCGATCTGTCATTTAAAAGTTAAAAGTAAGTGGTTGCCAGGAACCAACATCACAATCATTGCAGACTGGGCCTGGAAAAGAGTCACGGCCACCTGAGAAGAGTCCTGGTTATTCATATGCTGATGACTGACAGTCTCCTACCTAGTTTTCTCCCTTTCTCTCTAGGAGAGAGCTGCCAATCATCAGCAGATGGGTGAGAGAGCAGGAATTCATGAATAACCAGGACTCTTCTCAGGTAGATTTGACTCTTTTCCAGGCCTGGGCTGCAATGATTACGATGCTGGTTCTCGGCAACCACTTACTTTTAGCTCATGAGTGGAACATCGCAGAGATCAGTATTTCTGTCACTACTTTATGCTGCCCTCAGTGAGATGAGCATAACGTTGATGACCGGCTCCCTTTAAGCAAGTTGAAGATGAAATGATCTCTAAAAGGCATGCAATTAAAGATGACACACTCCCTGTATTTTAAGCAAAAACAATTTTAGATTTTCATCTTTTACATAAAAAAAGGAAAAGGGCCCGAAGCGAAAATTTGGGCACCGTGCGTGGTTGGCAATTATCACAACTTGTAAACATTTTTTGTATCAGCCAAGAGTCTTTCAATTTTGTTTGAGGGATTTTCATCCATTCTTCCTTGCAGACGTCTTCCAGTTCTGTGAGATTTCTGGGCCGTCTTGCATGCACTGCTCTTTTGAGGTCTATCTACATATTTTCAGTGATGTTGAGATCAGGGGACTGTGAAGGCCATGGTAAAACCTTCAGCTTGTGCCTTTTGAGGTCGTCTATTGTGGATTTTGAGGTATGTTTAGGATCATTATCCATTAAATATAACAGCTTTTTTACAGTTGTTATATTTGCTTCCAGAATCTGCTGGAATTTCACTGAATCCATTCTTCCCTCTACCCATAAAATGTTTTCTGTGCCATTGGCTGCAACACAACCCCAAAGTATGATTGATCCACCCGCATGCTTAAGAGAGGCGTTCTTTTCATGAAATTCTGGGCCCTTTTTTCTCCAAACATACCGTTGCTCATTGTGGCCAAAAAGTTCTATTTTAACCTCATCGATCCACAGGTCTCGTTTCCTGTTTAGATGTTCTTTTGCAAACTTCTGGCACTGAATTTTGTGGTGAGGACGCAGGAGAGGTTTTCTTCTAATGACTCTTCCATGAAGGCCATATTTGTGCAGGTGTCGCTGAACAGTAGAACAATATACCACAACTCCAGAGTCTGCTAAATCTTCCTGAAGGTCTTTTGCAGTCAAGCAGGGGTTCTGATTTGCCTTTAGCAATCCTACGAGCAGCTGTCTGAAATTTTTCTTGGTCTTTTAGACCTTCTCTTGACCTCCACTGTTCCTGTTAACTGCCATTTCTTGATTACATTTCGAACTGAGGAAACAGCAACCTGAAAATACTTTGATATCTTCTTATAGCCATCTCCTGCTTGGTAGGCCTCAACCATTTTCATTTTCAGAGTATTAGGTAGCTGCTTAGAAGAACCTATGGCTTCTGTATTTTTGGGACAAGCTTAGAGGAGTCTAGTTATTTATAAAGCTTTGAAATTTGCATCACCTGGCCTTTCCTAACGATGACTGTGAAGAAGCCTGAGACCTCGGTCAAAGAGTGCACAAATCTCCTTGGGTTCCCATACTTTTGCATGTTCCTTTTCTCACTTTAAAATTGTACAAAACCAAAGTAATACACTAATATTGCTTAAAATGTTGAAAAGTGCCTTCTGGAGATCATCTCATCTTATGCTTGCTTAACTGTTCACAGTAACAGTAATGTTGGATAGGGGTGCCTAAACTTTTGCATTCCACTGTGTTTTGCCTATATCAGTTTTGTACTTTATCGTGATCGCTGAGATATTTTTTTTGTCTACCTATATATTGTTCTGTTTGCAGTGGTTGGAGAGCCGATCTGTTTGTATTGTTTAATCGTATTAGTTCTCATGGGTAATGTTTCCATTCACTGACAGGGATTAGGTCACAAAGTCTATTAGAAAGTCGCAGAGTGATCATTATCCTTTCTTCTTGCACGAAACTGAAAGAGCCCTTATGAAATACCTTTCACAAGCATTTATTGTCTATCTACTGGAATGGCCCAGTCACAGCGGGGGGGATGTGAATGGACTCGCCTCTTAATGCGGCTTTGGGTTTTTATCTAGGGCGGAAGAATATGGCCCAGTTTACAAAATAAACATGCTGCATCATGTAGTCCTGGTCCCGACGAGTCCGGAGGCTGTCAAGGTAAGGAGAAGGGGGTTGTCAGCAGGATAACAAAGATATAGAAAAATATACTGTATAAATGTACATACATATATCATTTGCTACCTGGAAACAGTCATCAAGCAGGTCAGCTGCCATTTACGGATCTTGCGTTCTTGTGATATACTATTGTATGAATTGCAAATATGAGAAATTGATATGGTGATGAGACTATTTGGGTAAATGTTAATGTCACGTCTTTATGACATTCATGGGTTCAGAGATGACAAAAAAAAAAAAAATCCTAATTAGAGATGAGCAAATTTCATATTTTGAAATTCGTTCACACTTCGTTTATTAGTTAAAGGTGAATTGCGTTATGGATTCTGTTACCACAGACCATAACGCAATTCTATGACAAAATGCTTCCTGAGTGAATGAGGACTCCCCTGCATAACGGAAACGGGACGGATCCGTTTTGCAGTCCATAGACTCCTATTATGACGGAATGAATAACGGAATGCCTCTGAAAGCATTCCATTATGCATTCTGCCATAGAATTGCGTTACGGTCCGTGGTAACGGAATCCATAACGCAATTCACCTTTAACCAACAAACGAAGTGTGAACGAATTTAATAATGAGGACATTCGCTCATCTCTAATCCTAATAATAATGATCTGCCAGCAGCAGCTTGCCAACAGTTTCTGGGTAGCAACAGATTGTTGGCACTGCCCGGAGTAAGAATGAAGAAAGACAAGTCAGTGTTTATAAAACGGATTACTGAGCAAGGAGGAGACTGACTGGAGAATTTACCGTGGACTATATTTTCAGTGGCCAGAGGGGGGAGGAGACTAACTAGAAATCTTACTGTGAGCTGTAAATACAGCTGCCAGGGTAGGAAGGAGCCTTACTGGGAAATTGCTGGGGATTATGGGGGTCATTTACTATCAGATGTACTGCAATTTCCTGGCGTATATCTGTCGCAGATTGTGGCTCAAAGGTTATTTGCGCCTCAATCTGTGAATTTTCCCCGCTCGCACCAGGTCTAAAAAAGGGGGCAGAGAAGGGGACAAACCAGACGGCCTGTCTCACTTATCATTTTCTATGCCTTTTTTTACGCTGTCTTACATTTAGACTGGCGCTGGATGCGCTGAAGTTCTGTAGAGGCCGGCGCCTCTTGATCCTTCACCAGCACAGGGGTTATTAAGACCGGTGTCTAAAATGACCCCCTATATGTTCAGTTGCCAAAAGGGGGAGTAGATTGACTAGAGAACTTTCTGGGGACTATATTTACAATAGAGGAAGGAGTCTTACCGGTTAATTCCTGGGGACTATATTTCCAGTGGCCAGAGGGTGGAAGAGGCTGACTAATGGAAATGCGAAGCAGGGGGAAGTGAAAGACCTATAGAGCACACGCAAGAGGTCTTGGGAGTTGTCGGCAGAAAACGGAGCAACTGCCCACCATAGTACAGATTAGTCGTGGTGGGCCACAGAGGAGGAAAAAAAGAATCAAATTAATATATTGATTAAAATTGTTGGCATTGTACTTCTCACAGGAATTCATGATGTCGCCCAAGTACCCGAAGGATCCATATGCCTACAACCGCCTGTTTTATCTGTTTGGCAGGAGGTGTGTACATACAAGAGCGCACACTACATGACCGGCTACAGGGGAGAAATGCAGCCATATACTGGACCACCAGGGGCGGAGATAAAGGCTCATGGGCCCTGGTGCAGGAGTTCAGCTTGGGGCCCCCCACCACCAACTTCCCTCAGTGCTTTATGGAAAGGGGCAGGGGTGCACCTAGCCTTTCTGGGGCCTGAGGCAAAAATTTAAACATCCCCCTCCCCCCCACGCCAAATTCTCAACCTAACCCATTCCCTTCAGTCCTACTGTTAAAGGGGTTGTCCTCTTTTTACTACTGACGACCTATCCTAAAGATAGGTCATTAATATCAGACCGGCAGGGGTGATGGGAGATCAGCTGTTTGAAGAGAGGGCAGTGCTGATATAAGAGCTGCTTTCTCTGCTCTGTTCACCCGCTCGCCGCAGCAATTACAGTGATGAGCAGGTAAACAGAGCAGATAAGGCAGCGCTCGTACAAAAAATAAAGTGGACAACCCCTTTAAAGACATACTTGGAAAGCATTACATACAGAACATACAGGGTAATACAGCCCCACATAAGTACCCCCCCCCATACTATACTGTAGAAATAGTCCCCCTGAAAATACTGGTACCAGACAGATAGTGTGCCAGTACAAAAAAATACCCCCTTACCTTTCAGATCAGACCCCCATATGAAACCCCCAGATGAGACCCCCCTATCTCAGACCAGACACCTCTTAGACCTCTATCAGACCCCCATGACCTCAATGTCAGACCCTGTCCCAATATCAGACCTCAGATAAGACCCCCATTAGACCTCAGACCAGACCTCCAGACCCCCATTTGACCTCCAAACTTCCATATCTGACCTGACCCCCATTAGACCTCCAGACCCCCAATCAGACCCCCATTAGACCTCCAGACCCACAATCAGACCCCCGTTAGACCTCCAGACCCCATTAGACTTCTCTAGACCCCCAGTCAGACCCTTTATTAGACCCCCAGTCAGACCCTTTAGAGCCCCAATCACACCCTTTAGACCCCCAATCACACCCTTCAGGCTCCTAATCAGACCCCAATCACACCCTTTAGACCCACAATCCAATCAGACCCTTCAGACCCACATATCAGACTTTTCAGACTTCCAATCAGACCCTTAAGACCCCCATATCAAACCTCAGATCAGACTATAAAATAAAATAAATAAACAAACTCCCCTCTCCTGCTGTTCCGCTCCTCTTCCGGTCAGGCTGTCTCCTGGGCTCTCATCTTTTCTCAGGTCCCGCGCTGCAGTCACCTGACCTCCTGCAGCGTCAGGTCAGAGAGCGCTATGTACGTCCTGACGCTGCAGGCAACCAGGACACAGCAGCGCCGGCCCCGGGAAGAGCGAGCAGGAGGAGGGGTAAGTACTGTACAGCGCTCATCGCTTCTCCCCCCCCCCCCCCCCCCCCCCCCTCCTGCAGACTAGTGAAGCGCTCGCTAGTATTCCCTTTATAAGATGCAGTGCATCTTATAAAGGGATATATACAGCACCACTGGCAAGGGTTTGAATTTAAAGGTCAGCAGTTTTGAACCTATGACACTGGCTGACCTGTTACATGTGCGCTTGGCAGCTGAAGGCATCTGTGTTGGTCCCATGTTCATATGTGCCCGCATTGCTGAGAAAAATTGTTTTAATATATGCAAATGAGCCTCTAGGAGCAACGGGGGCGTTACCATTACACCTAGAGGCTCTGCTCTCTCTGCAACTGCTTTGTTCCCTGTACTTTGAGTGACCGGCCAGGGCAGTGTAAATATGATCACACCTGGCCCTGTCAATCAAAGTGCAGAAGGTGGTGCATCAGAGAGAGCAGAGCCTCTAGGTGTAACAGTAACGCCCCTGTTGCTCCTAGAGGCTCATTTGCATATATTAAAACATTTTTCTCAGCAATGTGAACACGTCTGAACAAGGGCAGCCAGTGTCATAGGTACAAATCTGCTGACAGATGCACTTCCCAGATAAAAATATATGCATTCTTTCTTCTCTGCAGATTCCTGGGGAAAGGATTACTGACTGATCCAGACCACAACCACTGGTATAAACAGCGGCGCATCATGGATCCAGCATTTAGCCACATGTAAGGAACATTTTGTTATAAGAGAACAGCTAGATGAGATGTATGGCATTCTCAGTGATGTCACCGCTGATCTCTAGTGAATGGATAGGCTGCATTCTCAGTGATGTCACCGCTGATCTCTAGTGAATGGATAGGCTGCATTCTCAGTGATGTCACCGCTGATCTCTAGTGAATGGATAGGCTGCATTCTCAGTGATGTCACCGCTGCTCTCTAGTGAATGGATAGGCTGCATTCTCAGTGATGTCACCGCTGATCTCTAGTGAATGGATAGGCTGCATTCTCAGTGATGTCACCGCTGATCTCTAGTGAATGGATAGGCTGCATTCTCAGTGATGTCACCGCTGATCTCTAGTGAATGGATAGGCTGCATTCTCAGTGATGTCACCGCTGATCTCTAGTGAATGAATGGATAGGCTGCATTCTCAGTGATGTCACCGCTGCTCTCTAGTGACTGGATAGGCTGCATTCTCAGTGATGTCACCGCTGTTCTCTAGTGAATGGATAGGCTGCATTCTCAGTGATGTCACCGCTGCTCTCTAGTGACTGGATAGGCTGCATTCTCAGTGATGTCACCGCTGCTCTCTAGTGAATGGATAGGCGGCATTCTCAGTGATGTCACCGCTGCTCTCTAGTGAATGGATAGGCTGCATTCTCACTGATGTCACCGCTGATCTCTAGTGAATGGATAGGCTGCATTCTCAGTGATGTCACCGCTGCTCTCTAGTGACTGGATAGGCTGCATTCTCAGTGATGTCACCGCTGCTCTCTAGTGAATGGATAGGCTGCATTCTCAGTGATGTCACCGCTGCTCTCTAGTGAATGGATAGTCTGCATTCTCAGTGATGTCACCGCTGCTCTGTGCTGATAAGCGAGTATATCATACACCTATTCATCATCCCACACTTTGCCCTGATTGACAGCCGCTATGTTTGTGCACACTGCCCACCTTTAATCATTAGCGGGGGATGCAGTGGACTATACTGGGAGATTCACTGTTGATTTTTAGATCCCTATGATGCTGAGAGTTTGGGTTAGTTAAACCTGCGGTTAGGCCATGACACTGAATAATATGGCCGGATAGAATTGCTTCCTGAGAAACTAATGCTCCATTTATTTCCGGCATATACGGGGTCTTCTTTTCTATGGTGGGCTCAGTCTATGTTGTGAGATAGATGTGGAGCATTTGATATATACCCCCCCCCCCCCCCCCCCCCCCCCACATCAGCAAGCTCCAGTCTGATACCAGTTCCTCCCAGGTACCTCATGCAGATGGTCGGGGTGTTCAATGAAAAGGCCGAGCAGTTAATGGAGCAGTTGGCAGAGAAAGCAGATGGCAAACAGCAAGTGAGTCTCCATGCCGTCATCAACTGTGTCACACTGGACGTCATCACAAAGGTGAGCACAAAATGTGGAGCATGCAGTGTGGACAGAGCAGACCGCCACGGTGTCACCAGATCCCCATCTTGTCTCCTGTAGGTCGCGTTTGGAATGGATTTGGGCTTGGTGGAAGGAAACAAAACCGCTTTTCCGAATGCAATCTCCATGGTTCTTAAAGGGATGGCACAATATATGACTGACCCATTTATGGAGGTGAGTGCGCCACCTACAGACAGACTCTTTAAGACCGGTCTCTCATCATGTGATACCTGACCACTGTCCTGCCGCTGGATCTCTTAGTCGGTAACTGCTGTGATGTATCTCATGTCCATTGTGTGTAGTACATGCCCCGGCACTGGTCTTTCATCCGTCAAGTCCAAGAAAGTGCAGACCTCCTGCGGAAAACTGGCCGAGAATGCATCATGCGGAGGAAGAAAGCAATGTTGGATGGAGAGGAACTTCCCAAAGACATACTGACCAAGATCCTGAAGTGTGCAGGTGTGACCATGCTGAGATGATGGCTCAAGTCAGTTTTTAGCTTTGCAGCAGAGTTGGGCATTTAAGCCTAATCTACCGTCAAAGGGGTTATCCGGTAATTTATATTGGTGACCTATCCTCTGGGTAGGTAATCAATATGAGATTGGCAGTGGTCCAACTCCCAGGACCCTTGCAGACCAGCTGTTAAAAGAGGCCATGTGACGTCACCATACAGTCAGGTCCATAAATATTGGGACATCGACACAATTGTAACATTTTTGGCTCTATACACCACCACAATGGATTTGAAATGAAACAAACAAGATGTGCTTTAACTGCAGACTGTCAGCTTTAAGTTGAGGGTATTTACATCCAAATCAAGGGGAACGGTGTAGGGATTACAACAGTTTGCATATGTACCTCCCACTTGTTAAGGAACCAAAAGTAATGGGACAGAATAATAATAATCATAAATCAAACTTTCACTTTTTAATACTTGGTTGCAAATCCTTTGCAGTCAATTACAGCCTGAAGTCTGGAACGTATAGACATCACCAGACGCTGGGTTTCATCCCTGGTGATGCTCTGCCAGGCCTCTACTGCAACTGTCTGCAGTTCCTGCTTGTTCTTGGGGCATTTTCCCTTCAGTTTTGTCTTCAGCAAGTGAAATGCATGCTCAATCGGATTCAGGTCCGGTGATTGACTCGGCCATTGCATAACATTCCACTTCTTTCCCTTAAAAAACTCTTTGGTTGCTTTTGCAGTATGCTTTGGGTCATTGTCCATCAGCACTGTGAAGCGCCGTCCAATGAGTTCTGAAGCATTTGGCTGAATATGAGCAGATAATATTGCCCGAAACACTTCAGAATTCATCCTGCTGCTTTTGTCAGCAGTCACATCATCAATAAATACAAGAGAAGCAGTTCCATTGGCAGCCATACATGTCCACGCCATGACACTACCACCACCATGCTTCACTGATGAGGTGGTATGCTTAGGATCATGAGCAGTTCCTTTCCTTCTCCATACTCTTCTCTTCCCATCACTCTGGTACAAGTTGATCTTGGTCTCATCCGTCCATAGGATGTTGTTCCAGAACTGTGAAGGCTTTTTTAGATGTCGTTTGGCAAACTCTAATCTGGCCTTCCTGTTTTTGAGGCTCACCAATGGTTTACATCTTGTGGTGAACCCTCTGTATTCACTCTGGTGAAGTCTTCTCTCGATTGTTGACTTTGACACACAGACACCTACCTCCTGGAGAGTGTTCTTGATCTGGCCAACTGTTGTGAAGGGCGTTTTCTTCACCAGGGAAAGAATTCTTCGGTCATCCACCACAGTTGTTTTCCGTGGTCTTCCGGGTCTTTTGGTGTTGCTGAGCTCACCGGTGCGTTCCTTCTTTTTAAGGATGTTCCAAACAGTTGTTTTGGCCAGGCCTAATGTTTTTGCTACCACCTGCCGGGTTTGTTGTGTTTTTTCAGCCTAATGATGGCTTGCTTCACTGATAGTGACAGCTCTTTGGATCTCATCTTGAGAGTTGACGGCAACAGATTCCAAATACAAATAGCAGACTGGAAATGACCTCTGGACCTTTTATCTGCTCATTGTAATTGGGATAATGAGGGAATAACACACACCTGGCCATGGAACAGCGGAGAAGCCAATTGTCCCATTACTTTTGGTCCCTTAACAAGTGGGAGGCACATATGTAAACTGTTGTAATTCTTACACCGTTCACCTGATTTGGATGCAAATACCCTCAAATTAAATCTGACAGTCTGCAGTTAAAGAGGACCTTTCACAGATTATTACACTATAAACTTACTATACAGACATGTGGAGCGGCGCCCGGGGATCTCACTGCACTTACTATTATCCCTGGGCGCCGCTCCGTTCTCCTGCTATGTCCTCCGGTATCTCCGTTCCCTAAGTTATGGTAGGCGGAGTCTGCCCTTGTTCTTCTGTAGCCCTGGCCAATCGCATTGCAGAGCTCACAGCCTGGGAGAAAATAACATCCCAGGCTGTGAGCTCTGCGCTGCGATTGGCCAGCGCTAGAGGAGAACAAGGGCAGACTCCGCCTACCATAACTTAGTGACTGGAATCTCAGCCTACTATACCTTAGTGAGCGGAGATACCGGAGGGCATAGCGGGAGAACGGAGCGGCGCCCGTGGGATAATAGTAAGTGCAGTGAGATCCCCGGGCGCCGCTCTCCATGTCTGTATAGTTAGTTCATAGGGTAAGAATCGGTGAAAGGTCCTCTTTAAAGCACGTCTTGTTCGTTTCATTTCAAATCCATTGTGGTGGTGTATAGAGCCAAAAATGTTAGAATTGTGTCGATGTCCCAATATTTATGGACCTGACTGTATATCGGTCACATGGTTCAGTTGCAGCTCGGCCCCTTTGAAGTGAATGGGGCTGAACTGCAATACCAAGCACAGCCACTATACGATGTACGGCGCTGTGCCTGGAGCCGGCTGCACTCACCACAGCTCCAGTGAGCGCGACGGCTCAGTGAAATAGCTGATCGGCTGGGTTTCTAGGACCTTTGCAGATCTGATAATGACCTATTCTGAGGATAGGTCATCATTATCTTAACCTGGATAACCCCTTTAAATATAAAATGAATCTATACAAAAGTGTAGTAAGTTTGTAAACACATTATTTGCGTGTATAGTACTACAGAGCTGCAATCGCTATTCTGCTGGTTAGTATTGGAAACAGTCAGCAAGTTTATGGTCATACACTCTAAGTGCCAGCCATGGGTAGGTGTAGTTACGGGAATTGCCGCTGTTTCTGCACCCACCACAGCAGTGAATGGGAACAACGCAAACCGCTTAGCACAGCTAGCGCTATGCTGTTTCTGTGACACCAAAGTTACTGGAAACGAGTAGCTCCTATTCACTACAATGTGAGTTAAGGAAACAGTGCAGCGTATTCCGCTAGGAGGGTTCCATAACTCTGCCCTCCCTTGGCCGTCACTTATAAAGGCGGAGATAGAAATAACCTGTATATGGGTTTATCCTATGACTAATGTAAAAGCTGAAAATCAGACATCATATAGAACATGACAACCTCTTTCTTACAGTTATGGAACCAGCCATGCACCTCACATGGATCCAGAGATCTCCCCATTCATTGCTCTGCTAGATTTATATCCAGCTGACAGCTCAAGGGGAGTGTCCTTTCTGCTGCAGCTCAGGGGGCGTGCCCATGCTCCTCCTATCACAGCTCAGGAGGCATCTGAAGGATGAAACTGAGCATGTGCGACCATCTCAGTGAGCAGGACAAAGAAATGAGATAAAAAAACAAACAGCAGGTGGCGCTATACAGATAGATTTTATTGATTAACTCAGTGGCTATAAAAAAAATGTAATTACTGGCAGTTACAAAAGAATTCAGATCCAGGCGCTGGTTTGAAAACTGTAGAATATTATTTGTGGGACGACCCCATTTGTTGTGGAAACGGCACCATTCAGTTACAACAAGTCTGCAGCATGTGAATCCACCCTAAGGCTATCTGCACATGGTGCGGCTTTATATGCAGAAAATCTGTATGAAATCTACACCTAAAAATGCACATTAATCCACACTATTTATATCCATTTTGGTGCAGTTTTTAAGCATTTTTTTAATGTAGATTTTCTTTTTATGTAAAAGGTTTTCTGGAATTTCAATATTGATGACCTTACACTTTCTCACGCAGCGGTAAGCAGGTGTAATTACAAGAAGCCGTTCTATTGACTTCTATGGGACGGCTCCTTCCTGCAGAGTGAATGGGATGGCGTCTTGTAATTACACTGCTCACGGCTGCGGTGTCGACAGCAGGTGAACAATGAAAGGAAGGTTGCACTGGCACGGAGAGCTGCCTTCTCTTTAACCAGCTGATCAGCAGGGACGCCGAGTGTTGGATCCCCCGCCCATCTGATATTGATGTCCTATCCTGTGGATAGGTCATCGGTATTAAAATCCCAGAATACCCCCTTTAAGAAACCCATTGAAGTCTATGGTGAAAATCGCTATATCTACAATTGACATGCTGCGCATTTTTTAAATCCGCACGGCAGGTTAAATTCTGTACTTCTTCCAAAATAAGCATCGTGTACACGAGATCTGCCGGTTATACACTTTGCTGGTACTGTATTATGCTGCGGTTTTCCTGCACGGGAATCCGCGCGTAATACAGAAACGTGAGTGAGATTTGCCAAATATCGTGTATGTGCAGAAATTGACCTGCGCTGCAGATTTTAAAGCATGCATGTCCTTTGTGCGATTTCACACCTTATATATAGTGGTTAAATAGGTTGTTAACATAAACCGAAAACCTGCATTAAAACTGCACAAAAAAATGCATCAAAACCGAGATAAATAGTGTGGATTTATGTGCGGCTTTGGTGCAGAATTCATACAGATGTTCTGCATACAAATCGGCACCGTGTGCGGGTACCCTGAAGATGGCATTTCCCAGAATGCAAATCACCAGAGCAAGTTCTGTGCAGACGCTGAACCAGCAGGTAAATGGAGGAATCACCATATACATTTTATAAACGGCCCAGTCTGTTCTTTTGTCTTTCAGAGCAGGAGGACGGGATGGATGATGAGATCATGCTGGACAATTTCATCACATTCTTTATAGCTGGTAAGTAGAGGACGTCTTTGTTTTCCAACCAGGGGGGTCTTAGGGGACTGCACAGTAGCTCAGATGTGAGGGGATGGTTCACAACGCACTTTATATTTGCACCAATAGGATTACAGCTGTTGGCCCAAGTTTAAAAATGAAAGCCGCGCTGCTCGTTAATTTCGGTTCCTATAAAAGAAAAAAAAAGAAAATATTTAGTGGGACACAGACCCCTGAGGTTTGATTCATCATCGAGATCTATGGAAGTTCTATAAATCTACATACTGTCAGCGCCCCCTACTGGTGGATTATGTCACTGATGAAAAGCAAAACTTCACCCTCTAAAATATATATTACGAAATGTTTCCACACTTTAATGTTTGATCTGTTTAAATAAAAAAAATAGAGCTGCAATATAAACCAAAGCTGTAAGAAATTGTTCTGTAGACAGTTTTTGTGTTTCATACACAGGACAAGAGACCACGGCCAATCAGCTGTCATTTACAATGATGGAACTGACGAGACAACCGGAGATCACACAGAGGTGAGGTGCGCACAGGGCCCTACAGCAGCACATGAGAGCAGAGCAGGGTTATATTCACAATAATGGCCGTGTAATGGTCTGGAGAATAATACAGGATGTAACCCAGGATCAGTACAGGATAAGTAATGTAATGTATGTACACAGTGACTGCACCAGCAGAATAGTGAGTGCAGCTCTGGAGAATAATACAGGATGTAACTCACGATCAGTAATGTGTGTACACTGTGACTCCACCAGCAGAATAGTGAGTGCAGCTCTGGAGTATAATACAGGATGTAACTCAGGATCAGTAATGTGTGTACACAGTGACTGCACCAGCAGAATAGTGAGTGCAGCTCTGGAGTAGAATACAGGATGTAACTCAGGATCAGTACAGGATAAGTAATGTATGTACCCAGTGACTGCACCTGCAGAATAGTGAGTGCAGCTCTGGAGTATAATACAGGATGTAACTCAGGATCAGTAATGTAATGTATGTACACAGTGAGTTACATCCTGTATTATACTCCAGAGCTGCACTCACTATTCTGCTCATGGAGTCACTGTGTACATACATTACTTGTGCTGATTATCTTTCTTGCAGTTTGGATAATGTTGGCAGCACACCCCCTATTTACTGTACATATAATAATAATTTTTGCAGCTGCAGAACGGATCTGATCAGCCAACAGGTAAACATTTGGTCCCATGCATTGAACTCTTATGGCAATTGGTTTGTATAGTTTTGGTGGTGACCGGTATAAAGACAGGCTTCCTTTTGAAATGCAGAAAGAAATACAAATGTCTGGAGTTCCTATTCACTTCTATGGGATGGCTCTGCCTGTTCATGTGAATATAATAATATATTGTTAGATATGTGTATACACTATGGCCCTACAGAGGTTCTCTAGTATTGTTATTATTGCCCGTATCTTTCAGATTGCGTCAGGAGATTGATGATGTCATTGGCTTTAAAAAGGATATCAGCTTTGAAGATATATCAAACCTTACATATATGACTCAGGTAACAGCGGCTCAAGGAGGCAGGTGGGCGGCCATGAAAGACTTAACCATAAGTATGTCATAAAATCATATGCACAGCGCTGTGGAAGGAATGGAGCTTTAATAATAAATAATAATAATAATGTAGAAAGGAAATTCATCCATGTGTTATACATTTCCAGAAGGTTTTAATTATAATTTAATATGCATAACAAAAAAAAGAATCTGTAAATCCGGTTTACAATATATAACAGTAATTGTATCATTACACAACATATTATAAATTTGAATCAAGAATAAAGCCATTCCTCTTCTGGTAAGGCCTCATGCACACGACCGTATTTTGTTTCCGTGTCCGATCCGTTTTTTTGTGGATAGGATGCGGACCCATTCATTTCAATGTACTGTGCTGTCCGCATCAGTATGTCCGTTCCGTTGCTCCGCCAAAAAAATAGTGCATGTCCTATTTTTTTCTAGTTTGCGGACAAGCATAGGCATTATTACAATGGATCCGTAAAAAAACGGAACGTCATCCGTTTTTTTGCGGATCCGCAATTTGCGGACTGCAAAACACATACGGTCGTGTGCATGTAGCCTAAGGAGGACACAAGGCACATTCCCACATAACTAACCCACCAAATCTTCCCAACAGACTTATAATACATCTACGCCCATTCGCTCGCGTAGATCACCTTCATTCAGGTGCCACATGTTCTGTACATTGATCTAAAGCATTAGTCTCCATGATAGATTTCCATTGTGCCACAGAAATATCGTCCCAGTCCTCCACCCAGTGTGAAATACATTTATGTGGATTTTTGGCGTAATATATTCCATGATCCATGTGCTTTCCGAATCTGTATGTCTGTTCTGCAAAACGTAGAACATATTCTTAATCTTGCCCACAAAATGCAGTCTACTGACCCTTTTAAGTCAATGGGTCCTCAAAAAACACGGATTCAACGCAGACATCATGCGTATTCAGTGGATCCGTGTTTAGAAGAGCGCAAAATACATAGGTGTGCATGAGGCCTAACAATTCCGGTAGGTCTTTGACTAGTAACAAGCCCTATTATCTCCAGAATACCTCTCCCAGGCGCTAATTTCCTCACAATGGGCCTATGATCAGTATTTCGTCAATTCCCAATATACATTTAACTTCTCTCCACACATCCGCTACAAGCTGCGGTTACGTGTCTGGTAGGGTTCAGCGAATCGAGCTTCTGATCATACGATCAGTTTAGTAATCCTGTTTCTGTACAGTATCTACAATGTATTTGCTCCATGTAGGAAAACTTTTTCTCGTTCGAAGTTGTGCGAGACTTCGGTGAATGACTTCGGTATTCCTATCTGCGGATTTAGAAACATTTTAAAATAGGAATCCGAAGTCTTCGGTACCGAGGTACCCGCCAGCACTGAATCCAACTTTTTGTGTTTTCAAATCCGCAGATAGGAATACCGAAGTCTCTCGTAACTTCAGACGACACAAAGTTTTCCTACACTGAGAAAATACATTGTAAATGCTGTACGGAAATAGCATTACAAACGAAGTTTAACGAATTGACTTCGGATCTATGATCAGAAGCTCAATTTGCTCAACCCTGGTGTCTGGTCATCGAAACGGAACAAACCAGATCTGTCACTAAAAACAATGCAAGTCGATACTGACGGATTCTAAAAAAAACGGATCTGTCACCCATTGAGTGACAGATCTGGTTTGTTCCGTTTTGATTCCACACATCTGCCTCCTAAAGCAGCGGATGCATACATTACCTATGTGTAATCAAAACGGAACCGTTTTGGTCAGGTTTTGAGATCCTTTGCTGCATTTTAAAACCTATTCGTTCCATACTTTAAAGGGGTATTCCAGGATTGTAATACTGATGCTGCATTACTTCTATTAGAACAGCGCTGAGGTGACCCCCTCTGTCTGCTACACAATGGATGGAGCTGTGTAGTCCGGCGTCTCCTTCTGTCACCAGGGCCACAGCTGATCGGTAGGACTGCGGGGTGTCCAACCCTGCTGATCTGTTAGTGATGGCCTCAGGATAGGCCGTCAGTATTAAAGGGGTTCTCCGGCCTAAAACTTTTATTTGCTAAAAAGAACTAACCTGTGGAGGAAGGAGTATTACTAATATACACTGCTCAAAAAAATAAAGGGAACACAAAAATAACACATCCTAGATCTAATTAAATATTCTTCTGAAATACTTTGTTCTTTACATAGTTGAATGTGCTGACAACAAAATCACACAAAAAAAAAAATGGAAATCAATTTTTTTTAACCCATGGAGGTCTGGATTTGGAGTCACCCTCAAAATTAAAGTGGAAAAACACACTACAGGCTGATCCAACTTTGATGTAATGTCCTTAAAACAAGTCAAAATGAGGCTCAGTAGTGTGTGTGGCCTCCACGTGCCTGTATGACCTCCCTACAACGCCTGTGCATGCTCCTGATGAGGTGGCGGACGGTCTCCTGAGGGATCTCCTCCCAGACCTGGACTAAAGCATCTGCCAACTCCTGGACAGTCTGTGGTGCAACGTGACGTTGGTGGATAGAGCGAGACATGATATCCCAGATGTGCTCAATTGGATTCAGGTCTGGGGAACGGGCGGGCCAGTCCATAGCATCAATGCCTTCGTCTTGCAGGAACTGCTGACACACTCCAGCCACATGAGGTCTAGCATTGTCTTGCATTGGGAGGAACCCAGGGCCAACCGCACCAGCATATGGTCTCACAAGGGGTCTGAGGATCTCCTCTCGGTACCTAATGGCAGTCAGGCTACCTCTGGCGAGCACATGGAGGGCTGTGCGGCCCTCCAAAGAAATGCCACCCCACACCATTACTGACCCACCTGCAGAACCACTCCTTTATTGGGGGTGTCTTGCTAATTGCCTATAATTTCCACCTGTTTTCTATCCCATTTGCACAACAGCATGTGAAATTGATTGTCACTCAGTGTTGCTTCCTAAGTGGACAGTTTGATTTCACAGAAGTGTGATTGACTTGGAGTTACATTGTGTTGTTTAAGTGTTCCCTTTATTTTTTTGAGCAGTGTACTTACCTTCCACAGTGCAGCTGTTCTTGCGTTCTGGATCTTGGTCACGTGGTCCCTCTAGCCATCTTTTCTCTTCTTCCGGACGAAGTCCGTCTCCCTGTCTTCCGATCCTCTCTTCCTTTCTCTAGCAGGAGACGGTTCGTCACTAATGACGTCACCGCCTCCTGCTGGAGAAAGCTCCGCCCGGCAGTCTACACAGCGCACTAGGCTGAATGCTAGTGCGCATGCGCAGTACAGCCGTCTGTATCATATGTAAGCGCTGTGCATGTCACAGGGGGCGCTGGATGGCACAAGGGGGGCGCTGGATGGCACAAGGGAGGGCGCAGGATGGCACGAAGGGCTCTGGATGGCACAAGAGGGGCACTGGATGTCACTGTTATTGGGCGATGTCTATGTCGCTGTTATGGGGGCACTGCGGACGTCACAGTTATGGGCGCTTAATATAAGTGATAGGGCTCGTGCACAGAACCGTATCTGTTTTGCGGTCTGCAAGTCGCGGATCCACTAAACGTGGTTACTGTCCGTGTGGGATTCACATTTTTTTTGCAGTCCCATTGAGTTCTATGGGTTTTAGATCTGCATTATGAGGCCCACAGAACTGACACACGGATGTGGAAAGCACAGGGACGTCCTCAGTGTGTTTTTTACATCCGTATGTCAGTTCCAGTAAAAACAGAACATGTCCTATTCTGGTCCTCAAAATGAGCACCTCAAATCCATCGAACTCAATGGGACTGCAAAAATGTGGATCGCAAAATGGATACGGTCGTGTGCATAAGGGTTTAGATACACAGCTCAGCAGAAAGGATCATACAAGATGGGCTTAGATACACATTTTTGTAATGTCAGTGATGGGATTAGATACACCGCTCTGCAGGCTGTATCACACAGGATAGGATTAGATACACATGTGATTTGGATATGATGTGTTTATCACACTCTGGAGATGGTGCGGGCAGAGCCTGTGGATGGTCAGTGATGGGATTAGATACACCGCTCTACAGGCTGTATCACACAGGATAGGATTAGATACACATGTGAGGGCAGAGCCTGTGGACAGTCAGTGATGGGATGTAGACACTGGGTGAGAAGTAGATTCCTGTCTGGGTGAAGAAAGATGGACACAGGAGTTGTAGTGGGTGTGGCTGCTGCAGGCAGAGCAGTGTGGGGGCGTGGCCAGCCTGTGACTCATCTCTGTGCAGTGCAGCCAGGCTTGTGTATCAATAAAGATACGTATTCAACAAAACAAGAAGGGCAGAAAGTAAACAGATCTGCCAGAATAATCTGATGTCTTCTAGGGGGGAAAGAAAGCTCAGACCTGAAAAACACGTATTGGGGGTGTATGTATTCATGGTGAGGGGTCTTAGGAGCATATAAAAAGAATTTAGATTTTGGGACCGGAAAACCTCTATAAAGTGGTCGGCCCATCTCACACATTTGTGGCCTATAGCTAGAATATTCCACCAACGTCAGATAGGTGCGGGTGCCAGAGGTGGTCCCCAAAGAGAACAAGGGCACACTGCACAAGCGCAGCCACCCTCCATTCACTTTTATGGGAGTGCACTCACTTGGCTTTTTTCAGAACTCCCATGGAAGTGAATGGAGCATGTGAGCGCTCTCCTTCACTTTGGGGGCCCTATTCTAGAGGTAGGTGCGAGACCCTGAAGTGAGTCCTAGCGATAGGCCACTAATGTGCGAGATGGGCCGACCCGTTTAAGACCTAAGGTTTATCTTTAATAACGATGGCTGTCTATTCTGCTCCTCCAAATCCCCCCTATATTTCGAGATATGTTTACCCCCCAGGTACTTAAAATGTAAATCCAACGGCAGGATCTGTATATTGGCCATAACATTAGCAAATATTCAATTAGCTTCGAATAAAATGGGTCAAATAGCTTAAAAATAGATACCGCCTTATTCACAGACGTAGAAGTGTTTTCTTAAAAAAAAAAAAAAAAAAAAATAGTAAAAAAAACGCAAACTGACATTTTTTCCTCTACTTGCCCATCCCAAAAACCACATGTATCTATAATTATTAGGGGTGATAACGGACCCTCTAAAGGAAATCTCAGGGAGAGGTTGAGGTGTTACTGGCGCAGTGATGGTCCATAAAACAGAGCGGCCCCATCCATGGTGCGCTGAAAACCGGATTTTCATAAAAATAAGCATTTCTTAGGATTAGAGGAACTCCTTTTCGCAAAAAAAGTATGGTTAGGTTTTGGGGCAGATGCTTACTTGGAAACTGATTTTGGAGGTTACACACAGGAGTGGATCCTAAAAGGTATAAAGGACGGATACGACTTCTATTTTTTGAATTCATTTCTGGCTTTGGCTTCTAAAACTGCATCAGAAAACCTGACCGCGTGGCTGTACCCGGACCCTTCACTGCATTCGTTACAAACCTCAGCTGTTTTTTCCATCAAGACCCGTGAGATGTGGTCTTGGACATTGGGACCAACGCCGGCTGCAATTCACACCCTCTTTCCAGGTTTCAGCAGTTAAAATTTGCACAAATGGAATTTCGTCAAAGAAAATCATCCAGTTGGCTGATGGCGTATCCCTCACTAGAGGCCTATAGATCTAAATGTACCCGAAATATATTTAGAATATTCTAACAGCTTCCCCTCTACATAACTGCCCCTATTAATGAGCACTTAAGTGAAAGCATTGCTGACCTGGAGCCTGTATTACACAGGCCGATTGAGCAAGCGATTGTCAGGAGGGAAGTGTTCCTGCTCGCTAGTGGAGGAGACCGCTGCTATTACATGCAGCAATATCCTCCACAGCATGGAGAGAAGCGATTGCTAATGCCATTGCTTGTCCCCATGCTGTCTAGTGGTTTGCCGGCAGCAGATTGTTTCTCACCATGTAGATGCAATGCACAAAGATTCCCGCACTCCGAGGAGTTATGATGCAGATCATTATTTATTTTCTAGCGGCGACACGCGTGACGTTTCTTCTGTCCAAAGGGACCTTCACCGCAATTGCGTCAGGTAATGAGCACCCGGAGAGTGTGGAATCACACGGGCAGATGCGCATTTATCTGTATGATTCCCTCGCTTACCTTACTCGATCTTTTCCTCTTGTGGCTTTATTGCGGTGAAGGTCCCAGCATAAGAGTGCTAGAATCTTTTTGCATTACCTCCACACATCATACCACCCGACTTCTCCAAAAAACGTGGCCAAATTGGTGTTTCAATGTGAACAATACCATGTGTGAATGTGAACAATACCTCCCAGCAGACCACCAGGACCCCCTGCATTAAGGCAAAGAACCTTTTAATCTGGGTCACATCACCCCTAAGCACAGCAACAGCAGTCACCTTGCCGTACTGCACCACGTGGACAGGCCACAAAACTGTGAATACATTTGCTTAGCAGCACTAGATCCGTACAATGTCCTTGTCTTTTTGTTAATACACATTTATGGCATAAACCAAAAATGTATTTTCCTATCTGGCTTCTAGGTGCTGAAGGAATCTCTGCGCATGTACCCACCCGGCCCAGGGACATCCCGTTATGCAAAGGACGATACCATCATCGAAGGGATCAGGATACCAGGAGGCGTGACACTGGCGGTGAGTTATATTTAGTGACCCCCCCCCCCCCCCCATACATATGGCAGAGTCAGCTGTAGATATGAGATCCAACTAGATCGATACGGGAGGCACTGTTAGGCCTCTAGGCTCTAGCACACGACCATTCCGTTTTTTGCAGTCTGCAAATTGCGAATCCGCAAAACACTGAAGCCGCCCGTGTGCCTTCTGCAATTAACGGAACAGGCGGTCCATTGTAGAAATGCCTATTCTTGTCCGCAAAACGGACAAGAAAGGGACATGTTATATTTTTTTTGCGGGGCTACGGAACGGAGCAACAGATGCGGACAGCACACGGAGTGCTGTCCGCATCTTTTGCGGCCCCATTGAAGTGAATGGGTCCGCATCTGAGCCACAAAAACTGCGGCACGGATGCGGACCAGAACAACGGTCGTGTGCATGAGGCCTTATGTTCACGCCTGAAGAAGATCACCACAGTCACTGATCACTCCCATCATTCATGTCTCCTGGACCCGGAGCTTCAGTATGTATAATCCAGGTGGCTTCACACTGTAAGGCCTCTTTCACACAACTTTTTTTTTTCTTTCCGTTTACGGGCCGTTTTTTGCGTTCCGTATACGTTCACTTCAATGGTTCCGCAAAAAAACCGGAATGTACTCCGTATGCATTCGATTTCCGTTCTGTTGAAAGTTAGAACATGTCCTATTATTGCCCGCAAATCACGTTCTGTGGCTCCATTCGAGTCAATGGGTCCGCAAAAAAAATGGAACACATACAGAAATGCATCCGTATGTCTTCTGTATCCATTCCGTTTTTCCGGAACCATCTATTGAAAATGTTATGCCCAGCCCAATTTTTTCTATGTAATTACTGTATACTGTATATGCCATACGGAAAAACGGAACAGAAAAATGGAACAGAAACGGAAACAAACGGATCCGTGAAAAACGGACCGCAAAACACTGAAAAAGCCATACGATCGTGTGAAAGAGGCCTAAAGCCTCATTTTCATGTCCGTGCTCAAATCCGTGAAAAGGTGGTCAGTGAAGGATCCGTGTTTCACAGACACTGTGCAGCTGAAAAATAATTTTCCAAGCATCTCTTCCTAATGATCCGTAAAACAGGGATGGCATCTGTGGTTTTCACGGACCCGTAGACTATAATGGGTGTGATGGATCCATGGACAAAATAGAGCATGGTTCGGTGCTAAAACCATGGACTGTGGTAAAACACGGATGTGTGAGTACACACGTTAAATGGGTACGCGTACGGGTCCGTGAAGAACATGTAGAGCACGCGTCCGTGGAACACTGAGGTATGAATGAGGCTTAATAGTCTAGTATGTCTCATTACCACTTACAGGCTGCAAATGATAGACTTGAACGATGGGAGTGATCGCTCCTCTTTTTTTTTGGAAGGGGGGGGGGGGACAGAGAAAGTGAAAGTAACTTGTGTTTTAAACCTAGTAACGTTGTTATAATGTCTGTTCATTGGCAAATTGTAGCTTTTGTGTAATAGCACTATTTGTGTGGACACAGCAGTGCCATCTCCCAGAAGGCATTGACAAAGTGCCACAGTCACAGTAAACAGCCATAGGCCGCCATTATTGCTAGGGTAACAGGAAACTGCCGTAGGCCGCCATCATTGATATGGTAGCTATTACTGCTATGGCCGCTATTGTGTGTCTGATTTCCACACTTGGGCCTGTGTGCATGGGCTGAAATAAAGACACCCCCTTCCTCTAGGATTATAGACATGAGATATATGATGAAACACAGGGGGGTAACTGGAAGCGGCTGGGGCTCTAGCAGTCTACTCCAGCTCCATGTAAAAGTAGAGGTAAATGCATACTGTCAGATCGCATAAATATACAACTACGTCGTCATGTGTTCCCTTAGATCCAATTCCCGACTGCTCGTTGACTGTGTATGTCTGGGCGATCGTCCGTCCTCTCTGAATAGATGTTTTAAAATTCCTACAGATCCCCCCCCATCCTGTCTCTAGACAGCTGAGGAAACTGCGGATCCGCAAAACATGGATCCATGCCTATTCTTGTCTGAGATTGTGGACAAGAATAGGACATGCTCTATATTATTCGGAACAGAACTACGGATGTGGAACATCTTTTGCGGCCCTATTGAAATGAATGGGTCCGCCAAATTGTGGGATGGATGCGCACCCGACCATACGGCTTTCTCTGCAACTGCTGCGCCATCTGGACAGGACCAGGCAGCGAAAACTTGATCTTGTCAAAGTGCAGACAAAGCAGAGCCTCTGGGTGTAATGGTAACGCCCCCGTTGCTCCTAGAGGCTCATTTGCATATATAGCAAAACCTCATTTTTCTCAGCAATGCGGGCACATAGGAACATGGGACCAACACAGATGTCTTCAGCTGCCAAGTGCACAGGTAACAGGTCAGCCAGTGTCCTAGGGACAAAACTGCTGACAGATGCCCTTTAAATGTTGTTATTTTTTTTGTCATTCTCAGTGTTAAATTTGTTATGTGCCATCATTTTGCATCTGATTATTTTCGCTGATGGTCACATGACCAGTTAATCCGAGGGGGAGGTTTTAACCCCATTGACTCCATCTTTACACTTCAGTTCCTTCTCTCTCTTTCTTCCAGTTTAACACCTACGTCATGGGACGAATGGAAAAGTTCTTTCCAGATCCTTACAAGTTTGATCCGGAAAGATTTCACCCATCGGCTCCCAAGTGAGTAAAATAGAGAATATATACAATAGGTGGCGAGGAAGGGGGGGGGGGGGGGGGGGAGCGTACGTCGACAGATCTGACGCCAGAGACAGAAGATTCCCTCCCACCAGAAATGTCGCATTGCATCTGAGATCACAGTGATTTTCACCGGGGGCCATGTAAGGAGCATACACACCGGGATATCTGCAGTGACGTTCCTCCTGTGAATATGTCATAAGGGTATGGCCACATGTGGTGGATATGATGTGGATTTTCCGCTACAGCGGTGTATCCAGAAATCCGCAGCAGCAGCAAAGTGGATGAGATTTTAAAAAAATTACACTATTTGGTGTGGAATTGTGGCAGATATTTCCCACTGCGGCCCCCCATCCTATGGGACCTACCCTAAATGTCTGAGTCGGGAATACCCATTTAGCCCTTTGTTCTCCTGGACGTATACAGACCGCAGCCTCCACCACATTAAATGTCATCAGATATGATGCAGTCTTGTTCCTCCGCTCCTATTTTGACAGTGATATGATGGGAAGGTTTTGTGTCAACCATTTACTATGGGATTGTTGTCTCTCTTTCAGGCCATACTACTGCTACTTCCCTTTTGCTCTGGGTCCTCGCTCCTGTCTTGGTCAGGTATTCTCCCAGGTAGGTCACCTGTAAACCATGCAGGAATTTCTCAGTTCCTCTGCCTCTCCACGGCCACAGACCAGATTTTCAAACAACTCGTTGGTTAAGTGGATTTTCCGTTTTAGAGCTCATGCACACAAGCGTATTTTCTTTCCGTGTCCGTTCCGTTTTTTGTGGACCGTATACGGAACTATCCATTTCAATAGGTCAGCAAAAAACACGGAAGTCCACATTATGCACAAGGATAAGACTGTTCTATTATGGCCAAGCTGTTCCATACCGCAAAATATGGAATGCAAAACGGACGTCATCCTTATTTTTTGCGGACTGCAAAATACATACAGTCGTGTTCATGAGCCCTTCAGCTAAGAAAGCTTAAAGGGGTTGTTCAGTCCTGGGGACCATTTCTGCAGACCCTCCCAGCATGGCTGGACCCGAGGTGGGAATCACACTTGACTGATCCCTGCCGCTGCGTTTAAAGGGGTATTCCCATCAGCAGTTTTCATACTTACCTGTGGCGAGCGCGATGTTCACTTCCTGGATTCGGCTGGGCTTGATTGACGTCTTCTCCCGGCCGGGCTTGCGCAGAAGATTTCCTCCCGGCCGGGCCGCACAATGTCCTGAACGCGCACGCGCCTAGGTGACTTATTCCTGGCCTGCATAGTACAGAGCCGGCATGCGCGTTCGCGGCTCTGTACTATACTGGCCAGGAAGAAGTCATCATGGCGCATGCGTGGCAGCGTGCGCGTTCAGGACATTGCGCAGCCCGGCCGGGAGAAAGTCTTCTGCGCAAGCGCGGCCACAGGATTCGACAGGCGAGAGGTGGCCGTAACCAGGGGAGACGAAAGACAACAATCAGGTAAGAGGGGACTTATTTTCTCAAAGGGTGGGAATTGGATAATAAAATGTATTTCCAAAAATGATCACTGTCAAATCATTAACAGATTTAACAGTGATCATTGTGATGGGAATACCCCTTTTAAGCTCCATTGCTCCCATGCCCAGTGTTGCAGGTCTTGGATCTCTCCCGCATGATACGTGGGTGACATGTCACTGCTGCAGCTACGTGACCTACTTGATGTGGACACGGGAAGACCCGGGACCTGCAGAGCCCGCACACAGTGGCGGGGATTAGGTAAGTGTGATTCCTTTGGTGGCTCGGCCACGCTGGGGAGTCTGCAGAAAAGGTTCCCCGGGGTGAATAACACCTTTATTCAGTGCATGCTCTGCGCACAGTATCCGTCGCTGCTTAGCTCACACAGCGGGGATACACTGGGGCAGAGTTACTAATCCTATGTAATACTAATAGCAGAGAATTAGCGGGGATCAGAAGGGCACGTGCTTCCTAATGATATAGTCCACAGCAGCAATGGATCCAAACTGACTATTGATAACATTCTCATAAAGCGCGTTTCTGGGCTCACAGGTTAATAGAGACAGTAGATAAAATTAGACAAGTACAAATGACAGTTTTAAAGCGCAAAAGGCGGCAAAAACACACCATGCGGCGAGCTTCCCTTCCATTAATAAAATGTGATTACATATAGATCAATACATATATCATCAGATAAAAACATATACAGCGGTCCCTCAAGTTACCATAGTGATGGGTTCCAGGATGACCATTGTAATTGGTTCCAAAGCCCTAAAATGTCATCCAAGATAAGAGAAAAATGAAGATTTAAGAAAAATAAGCAGATAACTAAAACAGATAACACAAGTCCTTACATATAACAGTCAGGAATAGCTTCTAACTAGCAACTAATCCGCTATTTCACCAGAGAAGTGACCTTGGTTGGTTGGCTCTGAGGCGGAGACCTTGTAAGTTGAGTCTGGTTTCACCTTACGATGGGTCAGAAAAGACCATTGTATCCTGAGGGATGACTGATATATATATCGCAGCAGGCACGTATACTCCTCAGTATCAGATGGAGTGTCACTCCTGTACAGTGTCCTAGTTACTAAGTAACCGGAAGGTTAGACAACAGGTGAAGGTGCGCATGCGCCTCATGATCTCGCTGCTAGGGCCGCTTACTGTCAAGGTAACTAGAGCTCCAGACATCGGTTTGGGGGTGCGCATGCGCCTCATGATCTTGGCGAGGGCTCCCCGTCAGGACAGCTTACTGTCTATGAGCGGTGGAGAGGAAGGGGGGAGAAAGCATGTGCCATACAAGTGGGGCGCGTGGCATCGCCAACCAAGCCTGTCCTGCTGTGGTGCCTACAGGGATCTGCATATGAAGACCATTAGTGCTATAGGAATGGTTTAGCTATCACCGTAGTTGTCAAAGGGGGAGATTTATTGCCCTGCGCCTGATTTCTGGCAAAAAGAAAAGTTGTAAATCTTGTGTTTGCGAATTTTTAGACACCATTGCCAAGTGCCCTCATGCAGGGCAAGGGTGAGGGCGTGACTAGAGGCCTGGACAAATTTATCTTCATTTTCGCCAGTTTTCTGGTACAAATGAAGACCGAAATCAGACCTGCTGTAGATTTTTGTTTAGGCTGACGGACTGCCAGAGGATGACCCTAATATATGATGAGACGTGCACCTCGTCATAAATTAGGCGCATCGTCTATCATCACATGCGGATATCAAGACCAGAATAAGCTGCTTTCTGTATGAAAAAGAGGGGTTGTAAAAATATAAAACAAAGATATCGGTACAGAATTATTTGGTCTCCCATCTTTTCTATAGATATATAAAACAATCATAGTATATAGAACCACTACTGAATGTAACAAAATATATATATCTAAAAAATATTCATTGAATATAATTACAAATGAAGAGCAATACATACAGTATATGCAAATATAAAGAAATGTATAATATATTAAATGTAAAAATATATAATAATGTATGTTAAATAATAAATATATAATAAAAATGTATAGTACATGTTAAACACCATACAGAAATATTCATGGGGAAAATATACTGCTAGGGACATGTCCGTTCTCGGCACGGCCGCGGCTGTGAGCCGTTGCTCCCGATTCTCAGCACTGCCTCCCAGTGTATAGGAGTCAGAAAGGGTGAGGCTACTTGCGGGTTTTCGGCGTGCCAAAATTCCACCAAAAAAGCCACTGTGCGAACTTCCCTTAAGAAATGGTTATCTAAACATGCATTAGGCTGCCTTCAAACATGGCAGATTTTGATGCAGAAGATTTCTGTGAAGTCACTTTCATTCATCTGAATAGGGCTTGCAGAAATCCATGTGCATGCTGCCCAAACTGCTCCATTCAGATGGAAATCTTCTGTGTGTGAAGGCGCCCACACACACACACACACACACACACACAATTGCGATTTGTCCCCGTTTTCCATCTTACCCGTGTGCGTTTTAATTATTACGTAGAGAAATGTTTTGGATCTTCAAGTTACATTGTCTATAGCTGTGTAGTCTAAAGGATAGCCTCGAGGGCAACTTTTAGCCTTTTTTCAATCAAAAATATTTCTAGCGCCGATTGCGGCGCAAAGGTTATTTCCACTGCAATCTGCAACTTTTCCCTGTGCAGTCACTGTGTACATACATTACATATCCTGTACTGATCCAGAGTTATATCCTGTATTATACTCCAGAGCTGCACTCAGTGACTGCACCAGCAGAATAGTGAGTGCAGCTCTGGAGTATAATGCAGGATGTAACTCAGGATCAGTACAGGATAAGTAATGTATGTACACAGTGACTGCACCAGCAGAATAGTGAGTGCAGCTCTGGAGTATAATACAGGATGTAACTCAGGATCAGTACAGGATAAGTAATGTAATGTATGTACACAGTAACTGCACCAGCAGAATAGTGAGTGCAGCTCTGGAGTAGAATACAGGATGTAACTCAGGACCAGTACAGGATAAGTAATGTAATGTATGTACACAGTGACTCCACCAGCAGAATAGTGAGTGCAGCTCTGGAGTATAATACAGGATGTAACTCAGGATCAGTACAGGATAAGTAATGTATGTGCACAGTGACTGCACCAGCAGAATAGTGAGTGCAGCTCTGGAGTATAATACAGGATGTAACTCAGTATCAGTACAGGATAAGTAATGTATGTGCACAGTGACTGCACCAGCAGAATAGTGAGTGCAGCTCTGGAGTATAATACAGGATGTAACTCAGTATCAGTACAGGATAAGTAATGTATGTACACAGTGACTGCACCAGCAGAATAGTGTGTACATATATTACTTATCCTGTACTGATCCTGAGTTACATCCTGTATTATACTCCAGAGCTGCACTCACTATTCTGCTGGTGCAGTCACTGTGTACATACATTACTTATCCTGTACTGATCCTGAGTTACATCCTGTATTATACTCCAGAGCTGCACTCACTATTCTGCTGGTGCAGTCACTGTGTACATACATTACTTATCCTGTACTGATCCTGAGTTACATCCTGTATTATACTCCAGAGCTGCACTCACTATTCTGCTGGTGCAGTCACTGTGTACATACATTACTTATCCTGTACTGATCCTGAGTTACCTCCTGTATTATACTCCAGAGCTGCGCTCACTATTCTGCTGGTGCAGTCACTGTGTACATACATTACTTATCCTGTACTGATCCTGAGTTACATCCTGTATTATACTCCAGAGCTGCACTCACTATTCTGCTGGTTGTTATAAGAAATGGTCGCACTCCTTGCAGGACGGGATGGATATTGTGGGCACAATAACCGATTCTAACCTTTCTTTTCTCTTTCTGCAGCTGGAAGCCAGGGTTGTGTTGAGTAAATTACTGCAGAGATATGAGTTTGAGTTGGTCCCTGGTCAGTCCTTTGAGCTGATGGATACTGGAACTCTGAGGCCCCGAGATGGTGTCGTCTGCACCCTGAGACCCCGCAAGTAGCTTCTGCGTGGCAGTGATGGATGAGAATGACTGCTTCTGTCAGCGGTAAATACTCTTGCTTCTTGTTCTAGGGAAAAATACCAATAATAGAATAAATTAATAATTTGACTTTGTTAAAGGGGTTGCACTGACCTCCGACAGCAAGCAAGGCTGTTTCCATAACTCAGGATTTACGGACGCAGCTCGGCCAACTCAGATGGCCACTTAGTCCGTTCTCGCTATGGAAACTGCAAGATGGGACACCCCTTTAATGATTACTTGTGGAAGGGGTCTTGTAAGGTCAGGCCCACAGACCCCAATGTTCAAAAGTTCTATGTAATTTCTGTAACTTTTATTTCTTACCACTTTCAGTATCTCTCCTTGCTGTTAGTGACTAGACAGATTTTTGAGAAGTAAAAAAGAAGTCCTAGTTACAATGTATCAGCACAGGTAAGTGATTATTAGCCCGAAGGCTAATAAGGACTGTAGAAACATTGTTTAGAATCATACACTGCAACAAACCCTCAGCTGTGTGCAGGACTGATGGTGACTGTGTCAATACCCAGTTCTGACACATCTCCAAAAAAACAAACAAAAAAACTCAACTACTACTGTATACCCCTCAGCTGGGTCAATGACCCCTCATCACTTCAGAGGGCCAAGTGCTGGGGAAGTCACACCCTGGAACAGGAGGGAGTGAGCCTAAAACCTGGCTTTAATACCCATAAAAAACCTGGCTATAATAATACCCCAAAAAAACATTCTTATAGTAATACCCAAAAAACATTCTTATAGTACCCATAAAAAACTTGCCTATAATAATACCCATAAAAACATGGCTATAATAAACAGGTAAAAGCTTAGCTATAATAAACATCCCTTTACTCTAGTAATACTTAAAAAACATTCCTTTAATACCCATTAAAAACGCAAATAATACCACACAAAACTTTCCCATAAAACCTGGCTGTAATAAACATCCAAAACATGCCTACAATAATACCCACAAAAAAACATTCCTATAATACCACATAAAGATTCCTGTTACACCCATAAAAACCCTGCCTATAATAATACCCATAAAAACACAGCTTTAATAAACATCCAAAAACATGCCTATAATACCACAAAAAGAAATTCCCTTAATACCCATAAAAACAAACCAACAAACAGGTAAAAACATGGCTTTAATAATACTCACAAAAAAAAGATAAAAAGGCAAAGTATTAACCATAAGGGGCGTTTCCTGGGTGGTGATATAAGGATAGTGCAGTCAGTGACCAGTTCCCTTTAAGATTTTTACTTTCTGTATACAGTGGGGAAAACCAGAAAAGTGTCACCTGCAGTGCTGCTGGTCCACCACAAGGTGTCGCTGCAGCATCAGGTCAGGGAGGAGAAGGTTTCCATTCCCAGCATCACAATGAGGAGCTATTGAGGCTTTTCCAGTGTCACGTGTAAGGGGCCCTGGAAGCTGAGAGCGGTCAATACAGGACACTTCCACATCCTTCTGAGGCCCCCGCTGCTGCCTGCTCTGTGTCCGCTCGCCACGGCACTGAATATAAATGCCAATGGAGCACATCACAGTCCTGAACCCTCTCCGCACTCGTCCCCATCCCTTCATTGTATCACTGCAGACAATCCTCTGTGAGCAAAATAGCCGCAGCACTTATCTCTGTCCCATCCTGCCCTGATACATTGTAACAAAACGCTCAGCTTTGTAAGGATGGGTTTTCCGCCTCTGGATTCAATAAATGACTGCTTCCATTCACTGACTACAAGCGGAGATGGTGAAAATCTGAAACACAAAGGCCTCCTTCGATCTGTGTGCATCCCCCATTTTCCCTTCCGCAGGTCCCGCACTACATTACAAATGCCTATTCTTGTCTGCAAAACGGACAAAAATAGGACGTGTTTTTTTTTTTTTTTGCAGGTTGTATGGACTGAAAGGAATGGGTCCACATCTGATCTGCAAAAAATGCGGATTGGATGCGGACTGAAACTTCGGTCGTGTACATGAGGCCAAAGTGTAATAGAAAGTTGCAGGACTTATTATACACAGATTATACTTCATTAAAAGAACCTTAAAGGGGGTTCACAAATTTGCAGACAGAGAATCCGTGTACTCGGAGACTTGGGGATCATCGGTAGATTTTCACACAATAGATCAGAAGTTATTTAAAGGGGTTCTCTCACTTCAGCAAGTAGCATTTATCATGTAGACGGAGTTAAAGGGCATCTGTCAGCAGTTTTGTACCTATGACACTGGCTGACCTGTTACATGTGCGCTTGGCAGCTGAAGACATCTGTGTTGGTCCCATGTTCATATGTGCCCGCATTGCTGAGGAATATGATGTTTTATTATATGAAAAATAGCCTCTAGGAGCAACAAGGGCGTTACTGTAACACCTGGAGGTTCTGTGCCCTCTCTGCAACTGCCGCGCTCTCTGCACTTTGACAGGTCCAGGTAGGGAAAGCCTCATTACATCTGGCCCTGTCAATCATGTGTAGAGGGGGCAGCAGTTGCAGAGAGAGGAGCCTCTAGGTGTAACGGTAACGCCCCCGTTGCTCCTAGAGGCTCATTTGCATATATTAAAACATCATTTTTCTCAGCAATGCGGGCACATAGGAACATGGGACCAACACAGATGCCTTCAGCTGTCAAGTGCACATGTAACAGGTCAGCCAGTGTCTAAAACTGCACTTACTAATGTATTGTAATTGTCCATATTGCCTTCCTTGCTGGCAGGATTCATTTTTCCATCACATTATACACGGCTCGTTTCCAGGAGTTACGACCACCCTGCAAACCAGGAGTGGTGGCCCTGCTTTGGCCTCTCTGGACCGTGGGTGCACGCATGCGTAACATATTCCATCCCGGCCACCTTATATCTGTACTGCAGTGGTGGCTGTAATTATGGAAACGAGCAGTATATAATGCGATGGGAAAATGACTCCAGCCAGCAAAGGAGGCAACATGGACAATCGCAATACATTAGTAAGTGCCTTGTATTAACTTTTTCTACATGATAAATGCTATTTGCTGAAGTGAGAGAACCCCTTTAAGGATAGGATAAGGAGTTGGTAAAATGGCAAGGGGCTGAAGGAGCCACTCAGATGAAGGAAAATGATAAAAAATTATCTCTGCCACTAGGGGGAGCCCACTGCATATGGATATATACAGTTATTAATGTGTGTGCATTGAGCGCCACCTTGTGGTTGCTACAGGCAGAAAGTATTCTTTCATGCAACTGAATGCTTGAAGGTAAGCAGAGGATTTGGACTTTGTACCAGAAAGGTGACGCTCCCACCCCTGGGAAGATGTATTATTTCCAGTTGTAAGGCGGTGTCACCAGATGCCTGTAGTTACCGTTTCACAACCACCAGCGCCGATCGCTGCTCTACGATTTTCCATTAGTGACAGTTAAGACTCTCGGCTGGAACTTATTTTTAATATTAGTCACGATATTTCCGCTCCCATAAATCTCCCGGGCAGATAAAGGCAGCGCTCGCTCCGCTGATTGATACCACAAACACTCTGCTGCCGTGCGTGGGAAGCCCTGTATTCTACGACTCCCGACAACTCATCCACAAACACATCAGTCAGAGGCGCGTCTGTCTGCATCCCCTCATCTAATGCCACCCTCCATGAGGAGGGGGATGGGTAATTTATACAACAGGCAGGTAACGAGTCGTCGTATAATATACCAGATGTATTTGTCAGGAGGTAGAGGGGATGGTGCAATGTTCTGCAGATCTCTACACAGATCAGTTATCTAAGTATGTAGAGAAGACGGTGCAATATTCTTCAGATCTCTACATGGGGTCCGTTATCTGAGTATGTAGAGGGGATGGTGCAATGTTCTGCAGAGCTTTACACGTGTCAGTCTCACAATAATCTGCAGAATATATTACTGTTTACCCGTCAGATTAGATGGTTCAATGTCCTACAGATGTCAGTGGTGTAATAATCTGCAGCATATATTATGTAGGTGTCGAGGGGGTAGAGGGTTCAGAGTAATGTTCTGCAGATTTCTGGAGCGAGAAGTGGTGTGATAATCTGCTGGGGAGGGCTGCGGTCACATTATTCGGACACAGTAAATCCTGGATTCGCCTGCCATTGTGGACAGTGTTGGGGGCGACGCGTCAATAGATCGCCCCCGCAGGCGCTGCTCCTGTGAACGGCCAGCTGGGGGTGACATCGGATTCTGTGGCTGGTCCCGTTGCGGATCATCCCTCGTCCATTAAGTGGATTTATTAGCTGCCTTTCTATGGAGCGGTCAGAAGTGGCCACTTCCTCGCCTGAGAGTCGTCTCCGGCGCTGTCACCGCTCACTCGCTGAATGAGCCTCTTTACTGCAGCGCAAATTTATGGTTTTACTTTTGTGCCTACGAGTGAAGCATCCCAATCTGCCGGGATCTCCTCATGAATATTCATAAGGTCACCAAGTAACCGCCGACCTGTGCCGTCACGTTGTACGAGACTCTATCTACCGGTCATGTGGGTTTTTGGGAAAGCTGGGTGACAACATGGGAGACATTAAACCACCCACAGACGTTTCCCAGATCGCAAATTCATGACAGCTGTGAAGACCGCCAGATGATTCCTCAATACATTGTTTGGGCTCATGCCGCTATTAACTCCTTATTTACTACAAATGAATGTCAACTGACCTCCACCATTGTACAGAAGCCGCCATCTTGGATCCCCGGGTTGGCGCGTTCATATTTTCGTTCATCCACCTGAAGTGGAGAGAAGGATCCTGGGGGCCAACACAACAGATTGATTGATGCTGCTCCTGGTGCCCTGAGGGATCATCATCATCTATGAGAGCAGTCAGGATAACGTACCTCATGGAGTGCCGAGTCTTAAAGGAAAAGTTACAACATGTGCAGAAAACTAATACAACGTAAGAAACTCTTCTAAATATGAAGAATATCTATATACTAATCAGCACTGTGGCACCTGTCTCATCTCTCCACCATGCCATACACTGCAGTTCAGATTGGCTGCTGTGTATACGTACAAACTCAAGAGGAAGTGAATACATGGAGAGAGATGATTTATTATATGCAAAAACCGAAATCGCCCATTGCCATAATTACATTTATCGGGAAACTGCTGCATATAGGCAGAGGGGAGGATCCTGGACAATGACATGTCTTAGCAGTCATCTGCACTTGGTTCTTTTTAAACTATCTGCTGGTCCATGCATGGGCCCAGGACCATCAGGATCTTATCCAGAGGAACTCTAGAAACTTCCACCTGAGAGGTGGCTGAGGACCGTCCTGAGGGAGCTCCCAGAAGTAAAGGAGAGGACATTGTGGTGGGTCTGAACAATCAGTGCTTTACTGGCTTCCTTGCCTTTCCTCGGTAGGTAAGAAACAAGGCTGAGATGGACAAACCTTGGCCACCTCCAGTAGATGAAGGAGAACGTGTTCTTCTTGGCCAGACAATTCGCTAACACTCTCAAGTATGGTTTCCTGCAAGATATTGTTTGGATACCACTGATACGTCTAGCCAAAGTAACAGTTATTCGGAACAGAAGAAATGAATTTTGGCTTCTTCTGAAGGTTCGAAGGGAGCTTCCACCAACTGTCTGAGAACCACCAAGACATCCCATGAAGGTACTGGAGAACGCTGGCCTCAACTAGCTGCTAAGTTCCTCCTTTCAGCCTCCATGTACTGAAGCCATGAACTTGAAGACTCCTGGTACAAGAATTCAGGTGAAGCCTCAAATATTTTACCTAAATGGAGGGGACCAGGTGATTATGTTTGTCAAGAAGACGGAATCCCTTTGTATACCGATGAAGAGCTGGACATCAGAACGGAGAAGATTTTGGCAATGATTATTCAATCATCCAGCTATGGAATGACACAGATGCCGCTTTAAGGACACAGACTCCTAATAGTCTCAGAGCTGAAAACAGACCGAATGGGAGATGGGTGAACTGGAGATGTAGAAGATCTTCCCCTCCTCTGACCACCAAGCGTAGAAATCTCCTGTAGGACTGCAGAATGGGAATATGGAGGCAGGCATCTGGAGAGCTGTTGTGGAAAGGAAAAAAGAAACAGTCCTGGCTCCATTGAGGTGATGACAAATCTTATAAACTCCATGATGAACTTCTTCTTGGGTTATGCTGCTGAAGTTCAGGGAATATCAACGAAGAATAATGGATATGACCCAAGCTCTTAAAGAGGTCTCTAGCCAGGCTGAAGAGAAAAGGTAAAGTCTTGTCCATACTGGAGGATGAGAGCTGGCGACCTACATTGTTGGGTGTCGATTCCTTCAAGGTGTTCTTTTAATAGATTACTTTTCTCTCTCTGTGATTTGTTCTATAGTTGGGAGAGCGCTTGAACTGTGGTTTAAAAGAAGGTCTTTCAGAAGACACGCCTTCAGACATGGACTCCAAAATCTTGTGGACCGAAGAGTCTACTTGCGTGAAATGCCAAGGATATCCCTTTCCATTTCTTCCTCCACAGTTCTTGCTAAAGAAGACTGAGACAACCTCAAGAGGCCAGACTAATAGTATCAATGACATCACATAAATTTGGCTTCGGCAAGACCAATCTTAGGCGGTGACACCAAACCCTAAATATCTTTAGATCTGGACGACTCAGCTTTGAAGCAGGCCCTTAAACCACATTTCTTCTCTGGCTTAGGCCAGTCGCTGACAAAGGAATCTTCCAAAACAGGATGGGGGGGGAAGAAGAAAAAAAACAAAAAACAAAAAAAAAAAAAACTTTCTAGGAAAATAGTAGGCCCTTTCCTTTCTGTGCTTTTGTCTCAGTTCTAGCTCCTCAGGTGATGAAAGCTTGTATTTGTTTCACAAGGTGCCCAAGTTTCTTAAAGGCTATGGTCACATTTGGGCTAGAATCATCACAGGTTTCTCTATCCCTCTGAAAGAACCACTGTATGTTGTGAGGCCTCTATCACACAACCATTTAACTTTTTCAGTGTTTTGCGGTCCATTTTTCACGTATCCGTTGTTCCGGTTTTTGTTTCCGTTTCTGCTCCGTTTTTATGGCATATACAGTAATTACATAGAAAAAATTGGGCTGCCCATAAAATTTTCAATAGATTGTTCTGCAAAAACGGAACGGATACGGAAGACATACAGATGCATTTCCGTATGCGTTTCGTTTTTTTTTGCGGACTCATTGACTTGATTTGCGGGTAATAATAGGACATGTTCTATCTTTCAATGGAACGAAAATACGGAAACGGAATGCATACGGAGTACATTTTTTTGCCGGAACCATTGAAACGAATGGTTCCGTATACGGAACGCAAAAAATGGCCTGTAAACAGGAAAAAAAAAAAACGGTTGTGTGAAAGAGGCCTGAAGAGGAGGCTGAAGGACAGGTATTTTTATGGTGCTTTAGTGCTTGCTGAGTGCAGGGCTTCAGACCACTGAGCCTTAAGAAGATTCCTCCTGAGGAGTGCAATTAATGCACCGTTTGGTTCCCTGGTGGCGGTTGTTCACAATGCTTGCGCATCTTCCTTACTGTTGTGCATCTGGAAAGAGAAGGTCTGAGTAAATGCAAGTGACCCCACAAAACCAAAGTGTGGCTGCAGAGACACTGTGCCCTGGTAGACAGAGCTGAAACCTGCGAGATCCCATGCATATGCCGTAATCTGAGCACGGGGAGAATAACGGGTGGGTGCCCAGAATGCCAATACTTCCGGTAAATCCAAAGAAACGCCAACACTGTCTGTGGCTAGAGCGCAGGTAAGAGTTCACTAGGCACGGCAGAAATGCATCCAGACCTGTGGCAGGCAGCGATGCCGGTTCTTGCTCCAGTCCTTCTGGAACAGCAGGGAGCCGAGGGACAGACACACCGTATACCAGGGATCAGCAACCTCCTGCACTCCAGCTGTTCTGAAACTACAACTCCCAGAATGCTCCATTCACTTCTGTGGGAGTTAGAAGAACAGCTGAGCATGTTGGGAGTTGTGGTTTCACAGCAGCTGGAGTGCCGAAGGTTGCCGGTCCCTGCAATATACAGTTGAAACCCCAATCAAAACGAAACGAAATTCCCTCCAGCAGAGGGCACCAGCTCCTGACCTAGGCTGGGTTTACATGCCCGTCCACCCATGGTAGCCAATGGCCACATGATCTTGCCAGCATAGCCTGGGTATTACCCTCAAATTCGTGGCTGCTACAGGAGGGTTGGATTTCAGAGCCTGTAAACCTGGCTTTTATAGGAAGCAACAGTTTAGTATTTAATTACTAATCATCTTCTCTTCTGTCCAATTCAGGGTCCAATATGTCATTGCTGGGCTGCTGTAGAACGAGCTCAACACTGCCTTCCCTCTGACTGACCACAAGAGGCGCTATTCCACTGTACTAATGGATAACATCTAACTTTCTCTAAGTAATAAACCTTCAGTAGTTGTAGTTTATACACATAAGGCTCTTGGTCCTTTTTTATTTCTTTCAATGAGACCCTGGCTGCAGCATCACCACCAAATGAATATGTAAACCTAGAATTAAGATTCTGCAGCCACTCTTATAGGATAACATTTAGCAATGAGAATTGAATCTTAGAGCAGTATATACTGACACCAGGTAGGAAACTGCTGCGTAGAGCTGTACAGTTAGTCCGGCGTTAAATCTGGAATCTCCTCAAGTGCGTAACAAATGGCCGCCTCATGATTCATTCTGACCACGCTCAGGACGGGGATGGCGTGCTGCACTCATCCGGCTCTGAATTAATCAGCTGAAGATACCTTTGATAATAATTTCCAGTTAATTATTCATTTCAGAAGATTGTCCTCTAATTGGTACAATATCTTTCCAAGAACAGAGGACATTCATTTTATACAGCTTACAGGGGGATTATGTATTTTTCCTACGGGCGCCCTGGGGTCTTCTAGAGCAAGCACGCTCAACCTGCGGCCCTCCAGCTGTTGCAAAACTACAACTCCCAGTATGCCTGAACAGCCTACAGCTATCAGCAGGGCATTGTGGGAGTTGTAGTTTTACAACAGCTGGAGGGCCGCAGGTTGAGCATGCCTGGTCTAGAGCTTACTGACGTCTGAAGAGGACATGCTTTCTACAACACGTGATATTGTGAGGAGGACACGCCTTCTACTACATGGGATATTACACAGATGTGACGATGACGCCTTCTACTACACGGGATATAACAGACATGTGAGGAGGACACGCCTTCTATTAAATGGGATATTACACTGACGTGTGAGGAGGACATGCTTTCTACTACACGGGATATTACACAGATGTGAAGAGGACGCCTTCTACTACACAGGATATTTCATTGACGTGTCAGGACGACACACACCTACTACACGGGATATTACACTGACGTGAGGAGTACATGCCTTCTACTAAATGGGGTATTACACTGACGTGTGAGGTGGACACGCCTTCTACACAGGATATTACACTGACACGAGGAGGACAAACCTTTTACAAAAGGATATTACACTAACGTGTGAGGAGGACACGTCTACTACATGGGATTTTACACCGACATGGAAGGGGGGGGGGGGGGCGACGCCTACACAGGATATTACACTGACACGGCACCAGAGGGCTCTTTAAATGAGTGCTTCACCCCCACTGAACAAGCAGCCGATTATCGGAAAGGAACACTTCCTTTCTGACAGTGGGCTGCTTGTTCAGTGGGGGTGAAGCACTCCATTTACATACAGCAACCACCTCCACATCTATTGTGATCGCTCATCCTCTTAGAGCTGCAAGCACTGACGACAGTTTCACCCAATGAACGAGCATTTCGCAATAATCTGACCAAATATCTCCCCGTCTAGATCCACCATAAGGGTCCATTCACACGTCCGTATGTTTTTTGCGGATCCGCAAAACACAAACACCGGCAATGTGCGTTCCACATTTTGCAGACCGCACATCACCGGCACTCTCATAGAAAATGCAAATGCGGACAGCACATTCCGCCCCATTGAAAATGAATGGGTCAGCACGTGTTCCGGAAAATTGCAGAACGGATGCGGACCCATTTTGCGGACGAGTGAATGGACCCTAATAGCGGTCACTCAATGAAGCTCTACTGTAAGAGCGGTCACTACTGTAAGAGTGGTCACTCATTGGAGCTCTCCAGTTTAAGTCACGCTATGGAGGTCTCTACTGTAAGAGCAGTCACGCTACAGAGGTATTTATTGTAAGGGCAGTCGCTGCAGAGGTCTCTACTGTAAGAGCAGTCACACTACAGAGGTCTTTACTGTAAGAGCAGTCACACTACAGAGGTCTACTGTAAGAGCAGTCACACTACAGAGGTCTTTACTGTAAGAGCAGTCACACTACAGAGGTCTTTACTGTAAGAGCAGTCGCTACAGAGGTCTTTACTGTAAGAGCAGTCACACTACAGAGGTCTTTACTGTAAGAGCAGTCACACTACAGAGGTCTACTGTAAGAGCAGTCACACTACAGAGGTCTTTACTGTAAGAGCAGTCACACTACAGAGGTCTTTACTGTAAGAGCAGTCGCTACAGAGGTATTTATTGTAAGAGCAGTCACGCTACAGAGGTCTTTACTGTAAGAGCAGTCACGCTACAGAGGTCTTTACTGTAAGAGCAGTCACACTACAGAGGTCTTTACTATAAGAGCAGTCACACTACAGAGGTCTTTACTATAAGAGCAGTCACACTACAGAGGTCTTTACTATAAGAGCAGTCACACTACAGAGGTCTTTACTATAAGAGCAGTCACGCTACAGAGGTCTTTACTATAAGAGCAGTCACACTAGAGGTCTTTACTGTAAGAGCAGTCACGCTACAGAGGTCTTTACTATAAGAGCAGTCACACTACAGAGGTATTTATTGTAAGAGCAGTCACACTAGAGGTCTTTACTGTAAGAGCAGTCACACTACAGAGGTATTTATTGTAAGAGCAGTCACACTAGAGGTCTTTACTGTAAGAGCAGTCACGCTACAGAGGTCTTTACTATAAGAGCAGTCACACTAGAGGTCTTTACTGTAAGAGCAGTCACGCTACAGAGGTCTTTACTATAAGAGCAGTCACACTACAGAGGTATTTATTGTAAGAGCAGTCACACTAGAGGTCTTTACTGTAAGAGCAGTCACGCTACAGAGGTCTTTACTGTAAGAGCAGTCACACTAGAGGTCTTTACTGTAAGAGCAGTCACACTACAGAGGTCTTTACTGTAAGAGCAGTCACACTACAGAGGTATTTATTGTAAGAGCAGTCACACTAGAGGTCTTTACTGTAAGAGCAGTCACGCTACAGAGGTCTTTACTATAAGAGCAGTCACACTAGAGGTCTTTACTGTAAGAGCAGTCACGCTACAGAGGTCTTTACTATAAGAGCAGTCACACTACAGAGGTATTTATTGTAAGAGCAGTCACACTAGAGGTCTTTACTGTAAGAGCAGTCACACTACAGAGGTCTTTACTGTAAGAGCAGTCACACTAGAGGTCTTTACTGTAAGAGCAGTCACGCTACAGAGGTCTTTACTGTAAGAGCAGTCACACTACAGAGGTCTTTACTGTAAGAGCAGTCACGCTACAGAGGTCTTTACTGTAAGAGCAGTCACACTAGAGGTCTTTACTGTAAGAGCAGTCACACTACAGAGGTCTTTACTGTAAGAGCAGTCACACTACAGAGGTCTTTACTGTAAGAGCAGTCACACTACAGAGGTATTTATTGTAAGAGCAGTCACGCTACAGAGGTCTTTACTGTAAGAGCAGTCACACTACAGAGGTCTTTACTGTAAGAGCAGTCACGCTACAGAGGTCTTTACTGTAAGAGCAGTCACACTAGAGGTCTTTACTGTAAGAGCAGTCACACTACAGAGGTCTTTACTGTAAGAGCAGTCACACTACAGAGGTCTACTGTAAGAGCAGTCACACTACAGAGGTCTTTACTGTAAGAGCAGTCACACTACAGAGGTATTTATTGTAAGAGCAGTCACGCTACAGAGGTCTTTACTGTAAGAGCAGTCACACTACAGAGGTCTTTACTGTAAGAGCAGTCACGCTACAGAGGTCTTTACTGTAAGAGCAGTCACACTAGAGGTCTTTACTGTAAGAGCAGTCACACTACAGAGGTCTTTACTGTAAGAGCAGTCACACTACAGAGGTCTACTGTAAGAGCAGTCACACTACAGAGGTCTTTACTGTAAGAGCAGTCACGCTACAGAGGTCTACTGTAAGAGCAGTCACACTACAGAGGTCTACTGTAAGAGCAGTCACACTACAGAGGTCTTTACTGTAAGAGCAGTCACACTACAGAGGTCTTTACTGTAAGAGCAGTCGCTACAGAGGTCTTTACTGTAAGAGCAGTCGCTACAGAGGTCTTTACTGTAAGAGCAGTCGCTACAGAGGTCTTTACTGTAAGAGCAGTCACACTACAGAGGTCTACTGTAAGAGCAGTCACACTACAGAGGTCTTTACTGTAAGAGCAGTCGCTACAGAGGTCTTTACTGTAAGAGCAGTCGCTACAGAGGTCTTTACTGTAAGAGCAGTCGCTACAGAGGTCTTTACTGTAAGAGCAGTCGCTACAGAGGTCTTTACTGTAAGAGCAGTCACACTACAGAGGTCTTTACTATAAGAGCAGTCACGCTACAGAGGTCTTTACTGTAAGAGCAGTCACACTACAGAGGTCTTTACTGTAAGAGCAGTCACGCTACAGAGGTCTACTGTAAGAGCAGTCACACTACAGAGGTCTACTGTAAGAGCAGTCACACTACAGAGGTCTTTACTGTAAGAGCAGTCACACTACAGAGGTCTTTACTGTAAGAGCAGTCACACTACAGAGGTCTTTACTGTAAGAGCAGTCGCTACAGAGGTCTTTACTGTAAGAGCAGTCACACTACAGAGGTATTTATTGTAAGAGCAGTCACGCTACAGAGGTCTTTACTGTAAGAGCAGTCACACTACAGAGGTCTTTACTGTAAGAGCAGTCACACTACAGAGGTCTTTACTGTAAGAGCAGTCACACTAGAGGTCTTTACTGTAAGAGCAGTCACACTACAGAGGTCTTTACTGTAAGAGCAGTCACACTACAGAGGTCTTTACTGTAAGAGCAGTCACACTACAGAGGTATTTATTGTAAGAGCAGTCACGCTACAGAGGTCTTTACTGTAAGAGCAGTCACACTACAGAGGTCTTTACTGTAAGAGCAGTCACACTACAGAGGTATTTATTGTAAGAGCAGTCACGCTACAGAGGTCTTTACTGTAAGAGCAGTCACACTACAGAGGTCTTTACTGAAAGAGCAGTCACACTACAGAGGTCTTTACTGTAAGAGCAGTCGCTACAGAGGTCTTTACTGTAAGAGCAGTCGCTACAGAGGTCTTTACTGTAAGAGCAGTCACACTACAGAGGTCTTTACTGTAAGAGCAGTCACACTACAGAGGTCTTTACTGTAAGAGCAGTCACACTACAGAGGTATTTATTGTAAGAGCAGTCACGCTACAGAGGTCTTTACTGTAAGAGCAGTCACGCTACAGAGGTCTTTACTGTAAGAGCAGTCACACTACAGAGGTCTTTACTGTAAGAGCAGTCACACTAGAGGTCTTTACTGTAAGAGCAGTCACACTACAGAGGTCTTTACTATAAGAGCAGTCACACTACAGAGGTCTTTACTATAAGAGCAGTCACACTACAGAGGTCTTTACTATAAGAGCAGTCACACTACAGAGGTCTTTACTATAAGAGCAGTCACGCTACAGAGGTCTTTACTATAAGAGCAGTCACACTAGAGGTCTTTACTGTAAGAGCAGTCACGCTACAGAGGTCTTTACTATAAGAGCAGTCACACTACAGAGGTATTTATTGTAAGAGCAGTCACACTAGAGGTCTTTACTGTAAGAGCAGTCACACTACAGAGGTATTTATTGTAAGAGCAGTCACACTAGAGGTCTTTACTGTAAGAGCAGTCACGCTACAGAGGTCTTTACTATAAGAGCAGTCACACTAGAGGTCTTTACTGTAAGAGCAGTCACGCTACAGAGGTCTTTACTATAAGAGCAGTCACACTACAGAGGTATTTATTGTAAGAGCAGTCACACTAGAGGTCTTTACTGTAAGAGCAGTCACACTACAGAGGTCTTTACTGTAAGAGCAGTCACACTAGAGGTCTTTACTGTAAGAGCAGTCACGCTACAGAGGTCTTTACTGTAAGAGCAGTCACACTACAGAGGTCTTTACTGTAAGAGCAGTCACGCTACAGAGGTCTTTACTGTAAGAGCAGTCACACTAGAGGTCTTTACTGTAAGAGCAGTCACACTACAGAGGTCTTTACTGTAAGAGCAGTCACACTACAGAGGTCTTTACTGTAAGAGCAGTCACACTACAGAGGTATTTATTGTAAGAGCAGTCACGCTACAGAGGTCTTTACTGTAAGAGCAGTCACACTACAGAGGTCTTTACTGTAAGAGCAGTCACGCTACAGAGGTCTTTACTGTAAGAGCAGTCACACTAGAGGTCTTTACTGTAAGAGCAGTCACACTACAGAGGTCTTTACTGTAAGAGCAGTCACACTACAGAGGTCTACTGTAAGAGCAGTCACACTACAGAGGTCTTTACTGTAAGAGCAGTCACACTACAGAGGTATTTATTGTAAGAGCAGTCACGCTACAGAGGTCTTTACTGTAAGAGCAGTCACACTACAGAGGTCTTTACTGTAAGAGCAGTCACACTACAGAGGTCTTTACTGTAAGAGCAGTCACACTAGAGGTCTTTACTGTAAGAGCAGTCACACTACAGAGGTCTTTACTGTAAGAGCAGTCACACTACAGAGGTCTACTGTAAGAGCAGTCACACTACAGAGGTCTTTACTGTAAGAGCAGTCACGCTACAGAGGTCTACTGTAAGAGCAGTCACACTACAGAGGTCTACTGTAAGAGCAGTCACACTACAGAGGTCTTTACTGTAAGAGCAGTCACACTACAGAGGTCTTTACTGTAAGAGCAGTCGCTACAGAGGTCTTTACTGTAAGAGCAGTCGCTACAGAGGTCTTTACTGTAAGAGCAGTCGCTACAGAGGTCTTTACTGTAAGAGCAGTCACACTACAGAGGTCTACTGTAAGAGCAGTCACACTACAGAGGTCTTTACTGTAAGAGCAGTCGCTACAGAGGTCTTTACTGTAAGAGCAGTCGCTACAGAGGTCTTTACTGTAAGAGCAGTCGCTACAGAGGTCTTTACTGTAAGAGCAGTCGCTACAGAGGTCTTTACTGTAAGAGCAGTCACACTACAGAGGTCTTTACTATAAGAGCAGTCACGCTACAGAGGTCTTTACTGTAAGAGCAGTCACACTACAGAGGTCTTTACTGTAAGAGCAGTCACGCTACAGAGGTCTACTGTAAGAGCAGTCACACTACAGAGGTCTACTGTAAGAGCAGTCACACTACAGAGGTCTTTACTGTAAGAGCAGTCACACTACAGAGGTCTTTACTGTAAGAGCAGTCACACTACAGAGGTCTTTACTGTAAGAGCAGTCGCTACAGAGGTCTTTACTGTAAGAGCAGTCACACTACAGAGGTATTTATTGTAAGAGCAGTCACGCTACAGAGGTCTTTACTGTAAGAGCAGTCACACTACAGAGGTCTTTACTGTAAGAGCAGTCACACTACAGAGGTCTTTACTGTAAGAGCAGTCACACTAGAGGTCTTTACTGTAAGAGCAGTCACACTAGAGGTCTTTACTGTAAGAGCAGTCACACTACAGAGGTCTTTACTGTAAGAGCAGTCACACTACAGAGGTCTTTACTGTAAGAGCAGTCACACTACAGAGGTATTTATTGTAAGAGCAGTCACGCTACAGAGGTCTTTACTGTAAGAGCAGTCACACTACAGAGGTCTTTACTGAAAGAGCAGTCACACTACAGAGGTCTTTACTGTAAGAGCAGTCGCTACAGAGGTCTTTACTGTAAGAGCAGTCGCTACAGAGGTCTTTACTGTAAGAGCAGTCACACTACAGAGGTCTTTACTGTAAGAGCAGTCACACTACAGAGGTCTTTACTGTAAGAGCAGTCACACTACAGAGGTATTTATTGTAAGAGCAGTCACGCTACAGAGGTCTTTACTGTAAGAGCAGTCACGCTACAGAGGTCTTTACTGTAAGAGCAGTCACACTACAGAGGTCTTTACTGTAAGAGCAGTCACACTAGAGGTCTTTACTGTAAGAGCAGTCACACTACAGAGGTCTTTACTATAAGAGCAGTCACACTACAGAGGTCTTTACTATAAGAGCAGTCACACTACAGAGGTCTTTACTATAAGAGCAGTCACGCTACAGAGGTCTTTACTATAAGAGCAGTCACACTAGAGGTCTTTACTGTAAGAGCAGTCACGCTACAGAGGTCTTTACTATAAGAGCAGTCACACTAGAGGTCTTTACTGTAAGAGCAGTCACGCTACAGAGGTCTTTACTATAAGAGCAGTCACGCTACAGAGGTCTTTACTATAAGAGCAGTCACACTACAGAGGTCTTTACTGTAAGAGCAGTCACACTCGAGGTCTTTACTGTAAGAGCAGTCACACTACAGAGGTCTTTACTGTAAGAGCAGTCACACTAGAGGTCTTTACTGTAAGAGCAGTCACACTAGAGGTCTTTACTGTAAGAGCAGTCACACTACAGAGGTCTTTACTGTAAGAGCAGTCACACTACAGAGGTCTACTGTAAGAGCAGTCACACTACAGAGGTCTTTACTGTAAGAGCAGTCACTCTACATTGGTCTACTGCAGTGCTTCTCAAATAGGGGGGCGCCAGGCTCCGTAAAGGGGGGCTCGTTCAGGGCCGGCCTTTGGGGTGTGCGGGCTGTGCGGCCGCACAGGGCGCCATAGCAACAGGGGCGCCAGGCGGCCGACAGCTCGCAGTGTAATATGCGGCAGGGAGATGAGCGCTTCCATTGTGGAAGCGCTCATCTCCCTTCCTCTGATCAGAGGCCGGCGCAGGCGCTGGACGCGATATACGGAGCGGGGGCCGGGGGAGGGACTGGGAGGAGGAGCTGGGGGCCGGCAATAGCGGTGCGGTCACTGTACTATAGCCCCGCCCCACCGCTCCCTCCGGTATACTAATATAAAATGTATTATTGAATTAAAAGTTATTAAACATGCCCCCCTCACTCCTAATAGTACCGTATATCCGAATTTCTTCTGTATAATGCCGGCATAATCCCCCCATAAGTGTCCGTCATCCACAGATCCCCCCCATAAGTGTCCGTTATCCACAGATCCCCCCCATAAGTGTCCGTCATCCACAGATCCCCCCCATAAGTGTCCGTTATCCACAGATCCCCCCCATAAGTGTCCGTCATCCACAAGCGGCGTCCCACACGGCGTCGGTTGCCTAGCAACTCTACGGCTGGAGAGAGGGAGCCCCAGTAGCAGTACTTATAACAATTTTATAGACAAATGATACTATTTACAGTCGCGCGGGGGGCGCAAAATGTTTTCTTCTTCCTAGGGGGGGGGGGGGGGGGGCATGACAGAAAATAATTGAGAAGCACTGGTCTACTATAAGAGCAGTCACACTACAGGTCTTTACTGTAAGAGCAGTCACACTACAGAGGTCTACTATAAGAGCAGTCACACTACAGAGGTCTTTACTGTAAGAGCAGTCACACTACAGAGGTCTTTACTGTAAGAGCAGTCACACTACAGAGGTCTACTGTACAAGCAGTCACTATGGAGCTCTCTACTGTACGAGCAGTCACACTATGGAATAGTTTGATGAATCAAGGGGTCTGTAATCTGTGGCTGTCCATCTGTTAATTAAGGAACTACAACTCAGGCACTCGGGCATACTGGGAGTTGCTGTTCTACGTCCACACTTTTCACTACAGCTGGATCATGATCTGTGTGCGCCTTTTTCCTACCAGCATGTGGAGTTTTTGGTAAGGATGATTAACAGCTTTCCTTTTTGTTTCCTCTAATTAATTTGGTGCCGGGTTCTGTGCTGCGAGCGGCTGCCAGGAGGAGCGGGCACAGATGGAGATGTTTCTGCACAGACTCGGAATAAATAACAAACATTTTGCATTTGTGCAGGAACACATTGAATTTCCCAGCGTTCATTATAGGAAGCAAGTCCTGAAAATCTCTGCTCTCCAGGACCGAGCTCCAAAATCATCACGTAACCCGGTCATTAACACCACAGCTAACACCCAGTAAAAAACAGGCAACATAGTGGATTCTACCTACAGTCCTATGTAACACCACATATCACAATGATAACTGAGTACAGATAATGCAGTAGATGTTACCTGCAGTCCTATGTAACACAATAAAAGCAATTTTCTCTGCCCTGCACCGTCTGATGAAGGAACCTGGATTTGGCCAATATCTGGAGAACACCTTCACCTGGCGGAGGAAATCTAATGTTCATGGTCTCCTTGGTGTCACATCTTAATGCCTCCTCTACAATGAATCTGAAGAGCTCTGCAACAATAACAGCAAACACCTGTAATGCACTTTTCTTACCCAAGGGACTTTTTGAAATTCTTGTCATGTGGAGAGTTGAGGAGCAGAGGATTCAGCGGCTGCTACGTTGGCACTCATCCCCCAGCACCCACTAGGGTCAATGTCATAGGAAGCCAATTACCCTCTCGGCATGTTTTGTGGAGTATGGGATAACACACAAACTCCATGAACATATTTTCCCTGGTCAGATTTGAACCCAGGACCCCACATTATAAAATCGGTCATCCCCAACCAGTGGCTCCGGAGTCACATTTGGCTGTGACCCCTCCTGTGTGGCTCGCCATGGGAGTCCTGAGTTATGATTATATGTACAGGCAATTCACATTTTTGCAGACTATTACAAGATTTACCACCACATTTGATGCCAATTCGGATGGTATAATAATAGTGCTAAAAATCAGCAAACCTGCAATTTCATGTTTTTTTTGTTTCTCCACATTCAAAATCTCTCTCCTCTCCTCTATTTTTCCAACCATCACTGAAAATTGATCACAACATAAAAAGAGTTGAGGACCTCTGCTACAAGGCAACAAGGCTAGCCGCTGAGCCATCGCGCTGACCCTAGGAATGAAGTCCACCCTAATGTAGGCCCTCCGATCACCCTACACCAGTGCCCGGTCTCATTAATGCCCTGGTGGCTGAAGGGACCTAAATTTCTGCAGCCACGTCCCAAAATCTAGTGGGACCACAACAATGGGGGAGTGGGGTGACTCCATACTAAGACTCACAAGTGAACAATCACCATGGGTTCACATACTCTTGCTCATGTATTTAGACTATAGGGATAACACTTGAGAAAGCGTCAGGGGGTGCGAGCTTCGTGGCAGGTGCGGTCTGTCGGATCTGTTCCGTTCCACATGTGCCCAGGACTTATCGGGAACCAGTCAAAAAGACAGCGACTCGTCAATTGATGCAACTCAGTAAATTTTTATTGCAACTGGAAGACAATACATCACAGAAACGTTATGGTAGATTTTGGGGAAGTGTTATTTACAGGAATCGATGAAATTGTTTCTTTGGCAATATGATTACACATCAAGAAAAAGTGAAATGCAGGAAAATATGCGCTGAAATAAACATAGTACGCCGTCCACCGCCGCTGCTCTCCACAGCTCAGCGGCGCCCCTGCTCCATATCACAGTTCTCGCGTTTAGGACGTTGGCAGCTACACACAAGTACAGAAAAAAATATTGCATTTTTTTTCCCCTGCACTATCCTTGGTTTCTCGGCCAATCCGGGTGCAGACCATTCCCCCCGTGTTATACCTCAACCCTTTCACTGCTGGAGGGCGTCCTGGAACAATCCACAGTGCAATAGGTTGCATGCGCCACCGCAGAACGGCGAAATAAACCTAAACAAAACAAAAAGAAAATAGAAAGAAAAAACAGGAATTTCTCCGCAGGAGTGACATCGGCATGCAACGCAGGGTTCTCTGGCAGTGAAGGGGTTAACCAGAACCAAATGTTTTTTTTTCTTTCATTTTTTTTTTTGATTGCTTTATCACTTAACAAAATAAAATATTTTTTTTCTTAGAAATGTTACAGAATCCATAAAATAAAATAATAATAGAAAAAAAATCTACAAGTTTTAAAATGCTTTCCATACAGACATACACACGATATATCTCACAAACATTGTTTAATATCAGAACCACTGGAGGCGGTGGGCGAGGGCCGGGGCGCCCCAAAAACGTCTTTTTGTCCTAATGTACATAAGAATTTAATTTGGTGCTTTACTGTCAGAGAGATCTGGAAACGCACGGTGAACAATGAGAAAATCGTGAAAAAGAAGAAAATATAGATAGATATATGAAGAAAAAGCGTAACGCTCAGCAGCAGATGACTATGGGGGGGAGTGAGTGTTCGGGCGCCAGTGCCCGGGTGCAGGGTTGGCACGCAGCGCTGGGGCTGGCAGTGAATCTCATGTTTTTACAGAAATGTAAACAAAAACATTAACAGAATCCAAGAGAAACGCTGGCGCCAGAAGCCGCATGACGCAGTCGCCATCACGGACTGTGCTCCATTTCCCTCGTTCTGATTGTTACATGTAAGAAGGAGCAGCAGATTACATTAAAGGTTTGCCCCATTTCCCAGAGGTAGTATGAGGCCGGCTCGTAGACCTGTGCCCATGTGTGGGCCAACAGCTCATGGCAGGACAGGAGGTGAAGGAGGGTGCGTGCAGTTATCTACTAGTGGCCCATGAAACCCAATCTGCACAGTGGAAATGTATTTAGTAGCAGCAGCGCCATCTGGTGGTAAAATGAACATGAACCTGCTGGCACTTCCTTGAAAATCTATAAGAGATCTAGACTGTAATGTGTCACATGTGGCAATGAGATGTGAGGTGTATACGAGCTGGGCAGCAGTACGGTATGGTGTATATGTGGGGGTGGGGGGGGGCGGCAGTGGAATATATGGGGCATATGAGTTTGGGTGGCAGTGGAGTGCACTGGGTATATGAAACAGGAGGGGGGGTATATAAGGTGGGTGGCAGTGGGTGAATGGTGTATATGAGGCAGACAATATATAGGGTATAGGTGGCAGTGTTTGGGGTATATGAGGTGGGGTGGCAGCGATTTATATATGATATATGGTTGGGTGGCAGTGGGAGCATAATGTATATGAAGGGGCAGATGAGGCAGGCGGCCGTGTATGGGGCAGATGAGGCAGGCGGCCGTGTATGGGGCAGATGAGGCAGGCGGCCGTGTATGGGGCAGATGAGGCAGGCGGCCGTGTATGGGGCAGATGAGGCAGGCGGCCGTGTATGGGGCAGATGAGGCAGGCGGCCGTGTATGGGGCAGATGAGGCAGGCGGCCGTGTATGGGGCAGATGAGGCAGGCGGCCGTGTATGGGGCAGATGAGGCAGGCGGCCGTGAAGTGTCTGAGGTGGGATGTATGGCGTTGGAGGCAAATCAAAATATTCAATATTTATATATATTAAGTGCTTTTAAGATGCAGGAGAGCGGCCGCCATCTGAAGCTGTTCACATTTCACCAGGTCTAAAATATGATCTGCAGAATTTCACTTCAATTCAGCCAATCAGGGTAAGCGTTTCGAGGCAGGAAGCTGTCTCATCGGTTACAGCGTTTGGCAGGGTTGCCGCAATTACTGGGTCCCATTAAGCACTAAAAGTCACCCCTGTACCCCATGTACACATACAGAAGTGCTCCCCCTAGTGCAGGTGTGATGTATTGCACATGTTAGCAGCGTGACGTAAAGGCAGTGAGCCACACGTATAATGTGTTCTGGTTCGTGATTAATGGCACTTGAACGAAAGAGCAGATCAGGAGCGGAGAATTGAACACAGCAGAAACTATGGCCACAGATTGCATTGGGCCCCCAATATCTGAACCTGTTCTGCAAAATGGGGGTCAAAAAACAAAACAAAAAACCAAACGACTGTAGGCTCAAGCCGTGTATATCGGGAAGTACTGTCGCACACTGAGGGTTTTGTGTTTGCAGGAACCATAGACCTAAAGCCTGAGGACGTCATGAAGGTGAGCAGAAGACGCACGTGACGACCCGCAGGAGCAGAACTCTCTGAACCAGTAAAGCTTGTAGCACCCCGCCAGCCGCCGTCATTGCCCAGTTTACCAACATATTATTGCCTTATGTTATCCGATAAGACATAAAGGACATAAACTCTTTTTTCTATATAACAGAGAAGCACAGTAGGGTTGTACGTTGGGCTGAATATAAAGACAAGGCAGATCCGAGCCCGACGAGAGGATGAGCTGTAATTATTATTATATTGCAGAGAGAAGAAGTTCCCCAACAGTCAAATGTGTGTCCCTGAAGAAGGTTAGACCTTAGAAACCTGCTTCCAAAAAAATCTGATAAAAAATAACAGGGGCAGGGGTAACTGAAGTCCAGGCCCTGGGCCTAACATTAGAGGCGTTGCCTTTTTTTTTTTCTCTATTTATATGAAAATAATCCATGCGTCATGCTAAATACAGATTTACCTTACAAGAACGGCGCTCGTCTCTGGAAAAAAAAACAAAAAACAAAAAAGTAAAATAAAGCCCCAGAACTTGTTTCTTGTCATGAGATCCATGCACCTGTGTGTGAAACGATTGTGGTTTCTGGTGGTCGACCTGATTCTAGGCGCTTCGTGGCAGCTGAATACTGGCGGCAGGTTCCGTAGCGCTTTGTAGTTTGTTTTTTTTCGTTTCCATCAGCCGGAAGAGGGGGGGGGGGGGGTGATCCGCGTCGTTCTGGCAGTCGTCTGTATGCGGTTTCCTTAGCTTTGTCGCCGATTGGCAGCATTCCGTCCGGGAGAGAACGGGTTAATCCGGAAAGGATTAAATTGTGATAATTTGAATACAATAGCAATTGGCAACACTGTAGGACTCCATGATTTTTTATTTTTCCTTTTCTTTGCATCCGGGTGGGGGACGACGAAAAAAAAAGGGAGAAGGTTACGGGTCAGATCTATGGCACAGAAGGCTTGGCGGCAGCGGCGAAGTTGTTACCGAATCTGCTGTAGAACCGTGGGCACCGCCGGAGGAAGATAAAAAGGAAGGCTGCGGGATCCGGGAACAGCACCCTGCGTCCTAAGCCCCCCAGAGGGTCGGAGCACCAATTTCCATCTTGGGGGTTGTGATTTTTTTTGTTTTGTCACCGCCTGCTTGGTTGGCGACTGTGACTGTAAAATTTTGGTATTTGACATTTTTTTTATTCCTTTTCGGTAAATGAAAAGCGTTTGTAAGTTGGCTGAGTTCTATGGCTTCAATATCCTTTAAAAAATAAAACACTATAAGGGAACCCACCCCACCCCCAAAAATAAAATTAAAAATAAGGGAAAAAGAAAAATATGGTTGATATTGCCACAAAATTGTTAAAATTCCTGACGTGCGTAAGGAAACGGTCCAAAGTTCACCAAAATCGGATTTTCCTCTAGTTTTTCGTCGTTTCCTTGTCTTTCTGCCCTTTGGCCGTCCGATTGGTGATGTTATTCAAACAAGACCGGATTCCCGCCAAGTGTAAGAGAGAGCCGGCCGCCTCTTTCATCTCCTCGTCGTCGCTCTCGGGCGGTTTTTCTGTGCGTCTCTTTTTCAGGGGCAGGGCGTCGCTGGGGATCCGTCGCAATTTCAGCAGGTGCTGCTTTTTCTTGTGTTGGGAGGAGTAGCCGCTGTCCCCAAAAGAATCCTTGGGCTCTTTCTTTACCTGTTTTTTGTCATCTTCCTCTGTCTCGCTGAAGCTCTCGTGGCTCTGGAAGCTGATGTCACAGCCGTCCCGGCAGACTTTGGCGGCGAACTCATAATGGTCGTCGGCGGAGGAGGACGAGACGGAGTCGCTGGCAGGGGATGAGCTTCTTTTGATGGCAGATTTGGCGCTGCTGTAATTGTGGTCCTCTTTGGGGTCACTGCTGACTACCGGGGAGTCACACGACGGCTCGCTCTCCGTCCTCATGCGGCAGTTTCCGATCCCATTCCTGTAAAGAGAAAGAAGGAGCAGAGGTCAGGACGCACCACGGAGAGGACAGACACTTGTGTGGATCAGGACTGGTAATGGGCGAGAACAAATGGGATCTAAATCAAGAACAATAGACAAAGATTTACTGCAGCTCTGCTGAAAAGAATCATGGTCCAGTGGGGGCGGGGCTGTGACAACCTCACAGACGTGATATACAGGCTGGTTGTCAGCAGTAATAGATCAATAGCTGATACTGTACTGTAAGGCATGTGGGTCTCATGTCTGATCACAATGTAATTATATTACTATTATATCAGTGATGTCAGTAATGGGGGTGGGGTTGTGACAACCTCACAAACATCAAATAGCGTCTGGTTGTCAGCAGTAATAGATCAATAGCTGATACTGTACTGTAAGGCATGTGGGTCTCATGTCTGATCACAATGTAATTATATTACTATTATATCAGTGATGTCAGTAATGGGGGCGGGGTTGTGACAACCTCACAGACGTGATATACAGGCTGGTTGTCAGCAGTAATAGATGAATAGCTGTTACTGTACTGTAAGGCGTGTGAATCTCAGGTCTGATCACAATGTAATGATATTACTAGTGTATTCAGTGATGTCACTAACAGAGGGCGGGGCTGTGACAACCTCACAAACATCAAATAGCGTCTGGTTGTCAGCAGTAATAGGTAGAGCAGCTGTAACTGTAGTATAAGGTGTGTGGTTCTACTGTGGAGAAGATCAGGGGTTTTTTTTAACTCCAGACTATTTTGTACGTTGCTTTATTTCCTTTGCTTTCCCCGCCCAGGTCTCTGGTATCGTGCACTTAGTCTGCGCGCCGCGCCGCACCTCCCCCGTCTTGCATTTCACTAGAATATATTTGATCCTCCGGGGTCTATTAGACAGAATGATATTCCAATAAACGCGGCCGTCCAGCCTTATAAATATTCCATGCCATGCTATTTATTTTGTAGCCACAGGGCAGATTCTCAGCTTCAGATAAGAATTATAAGAAAAAAAAGAACCCTTCACTAACGAGACATTAGAAGTGGCTCATACTGGGCGATTTTTAACATTTTATTTTTTAAATATAAGCGGTCACGGGGTCAGATATGTATCCGTTCTCCTCCAATAGTTCTGACCTAGTTCTTATCAAACAGCTGAGGCTTTGTTACAATGTAATAGTGTCGACAATATCAGTCAACCTGGAGTCCAGGACAGGGAAGCTGCTGCAGTATTAAAGAGATTTTTTCAAGACCTAAATATTTTTAAAAAAAACATAGGTCATCAATATCAGATCGTTGGGGGGTCCGACTTTCGGCGCCTGCGCAGGTCAGCTGTAGAAAGGGCCATGGCGCTTAATCAAGGGCTGCGGGAACTTACTTGGCCTGTGATGTCATTGTCACATGGCCTTTATGTAGCTCATTCAAGTGAATGGGACTGAGCTGCAATACCAAGCACAGCCACTAAACAGTGTATGGCTCTGTGACTGGTATAGTATGAAGAGGCGGAGGCCCCTTTAAACAGCTGATCGGTTGGGGGGGGGGGGGGAGGGAGAGAGAAGAGTGTATGACAACCACCAATCAGATACTGATGACCTATCCTGAGGATACGGGCTCATACACACCCCCTTGTTTAGGGTCTGCATTTATAGCGGGTCAGATACGGACCCATTAACCCACAAAGGAGGCAGACAGCACTCAGTGTGCCGCTGTGGTCCTGAAAAATAAAAAATAAAATAGATCATGTCCTATTCTTGTCCGTATCAAGTAAAAGCATAGGACTGCTCTATTGTGGGCCAGATGTCTCGTTCTGCACACGGCCGGTATCCATGTTTTGCAGATTCGAAATTTGCAGACTGAAAAACGGACACGGTCGTGTGCATGAAACCCAAGTCATTAACATTTAATTCCAGGGAAACCCCTTTAAGCAGTTAGCATGATGGTGGTCTACCCTGATACACTGTAGCAAAGTCTCAGCTGTGAGGAGTTTGGTGTGCCTTTCGAGTCCCTTGGTGTGAAGAATGCTCAACTTCACTGACAGCAGGCAGAGATCTTGAAAACGGTGAATAACTAAGACTAAATCTAAAGAAAGTTGCGGAATATTTCTTTATACAAGGGTTAAAGGGGTTCACCGGGCTTTTTAGATTGATGACCTATGCTCTGGATATGTCACCAATATCCGATCGGCTAGGGTCAGACCCCCCGCACCCCGCCGATCGGCTGTATGAGGACACAGCGCGCGCCGTGCACACGTGCAGTCTCCCTGTCCGCTGCTGCAGTCTATGGTCTTTGCCATAGATAGACAGCAGCAGCGGAAAGGAAGAGAGACAGGAGACGGCACGTGTGCACGGCGCGCGCTGTGTCCTCATACAGCCGATCGGCGGGGTGCCGGGTGTCGGACCCCCACCGATCTGATATTGATAACCTATCCTGAGAATAGTTTAACAATAAAAAAAGCCCGGTGAACACCTTTAACCCTTGTATAAAGAAATATTACGCCACTTTCTTTAGATTTTAGTCTTTTTCAAGATCTCTGCCTGCTGTCAGTGAAGTTGAGCATTCTACACACCAAGGGACTGAAAAGGCACGCAACTCCTCACAGCTAAGACTTTGCTACAGTGTATCAGGGTATACAACCATCATGTTAACTGGTTAAAAGGGGTTTCCCTGGAATTAAATATATATATTTTTTTTAACATCAAAAGTGGACACCGGCCCTTTAAGTTTGCCCTCAGTTCACAGCACTGTGCTCATGGCAGGATGTTGCTGGAAACAACCTCGGGGCAGAAAGCGCTAAATGTTCCCACACTGGTTGACAGAAAGTTAGCGCGCCGGGTCTATTCCTCCATCTCGCCGTAGAAAAAGAACAAAAAAAAAAGTTTCCAGCTGACGGAGGCAAAACTATCTCTACAAATCCAAAATTTAAAGGGGTTATGCCATGGCTCCTTCTAACAACCTAGAACCAGCCCTGTGCCTCATATGGATCGAGAGATCTCCCCATTCATTCCTTTGCTATCTTCTCAGGCTGGCAGCTCAGGGGGTGTGTCCTTTCTGCTGCAGCTCTCTCCCTGTAACTGCCACAGCTTCTAACAGTAGATATGGCTGGTGACAGTTGAAGATAAAGGGCTCATGCACACAAACGTATGCATTTTGCGGTCCGCAAAGTAATACGGCTGATGTCCGCGTGATTGCATCCGTTTTTTAGTAACAATATCAATCCTTGTCCACCCAATCAAATTTGATTGGGTTTTGGGGTGGGAAAGAATGTTATATGTTATATGTAATGGTGATGACTACATGTTGTATTTGAAAATGTATAAATAAAGATTTATATAAAAAAAAATAATAATAATAATCCTTGTCCACAAAACGGAGGAGAATAGGACATGTTCTATGTTTTTTTTTTGCGGGGCTACGGAATGGAAATACGGATGTGGACAGCACACTGTGGACCCATTGAAATGAATGGGTCCGCAACCGATCTGCAAAAATAAAAATGGAACGGACACGGAAACAAAATACATTCATGTGAATGAGCCCTTAAACCAGGGATGCCCAACCTGCGGCCCTCCAGATGTTGCAAAACTACAACTCCCAGTATGCCCGGACAGACTACAGCTATCATCTTACAGCCGGGCATGATGGGAGTTGTAGTTTTACAACAGCTGGAGGGCCGCAGGGTGAGCATCCCTGCCTTAAACGGAGCACGTTCGACCAGCTCAGCGAGACTGGCAAACACGTAAGGAAAAAAGTGGCGCTATACAGATACATTTTATAGCCCAGCGGCTATACTAAGTTTTTAATTGCATGCAAAAACAAAAGTATTCAGATCCAGGTGCTGGTCTGAAAAATGTTGTTTTCCATGGCACAACCCCTTTAAGGGCCCATTTACACAGGCAGCTGTTCTACCACCATGATGGTCGGCAGCACGCCCCTGTGCGCATGAGGAGATGATTGTTTGCCAGCAGATCGCTGGGCATGGTCACATGGGGTAATGATCAGAAGGTGTACATACCTTACAGCAGCAGCCATACTTCCAATAGGGTTGATTGGTAAAGGTCTGACGCCCTGGAAGATCCCTCTGCTGAGGACGCGGGCTCCATTTTGTATCACTCCAGGGGAAACTGTGGAGACAGAAGGAGAGGGATTGTCGGTATCCGGCAGAACATTGGGGGGACCCTACAAACCAACGTTACCACTATACATGGTCCGGCAATATCCAGCAAGCCCGGCCCTAAACAGAGACGAGACCATTTCCAGTTGTTTCCTGGTTCATACGCAGAATGGTTTGTGGCTGGAGCAGCGACTACTGTAGGAGAAGGCCAGTCCATACATATCATTCAACAGAAGTGGACTTGTCACCCAGCATGTTACATACAAATGAAATCGCTTCTCTCCTGCTGATCCTCACTATAGTTCTGGTATTCTACTGATGAACCAGGAGGCTCTGGATGAAAAATGCTGCATGGGATTGTAGGAGACACAGATAATCAGTGTTGCAATAAATCAGAGGCGTCACGATGTATCACACGACAGATTCCTCATTATCTGGCAGGGGTAAGATCAGCCATTCCTACCTTTCCAAGGTTTAAACCGGTCACTAAACCCACCACGTCCCCTGATTTTCCATAATGGGGGGACGTCCTGTCTACAGAAATCCCCGTCATAGGCTGACATGAAGCTGGCAGTGATTGCTCCCTGCTATCAGCCACTTAGACTGAGGAAGGGCTAGTAATGGAGATCTTCACTGCAGCCGTTTCTGCCTCCCATGATAGTACCTGTATCACAGATCACATATTGAGGTTCCTGGCCCTTTAAGCCTAAAAGGAACAGCGAGGTCCAACTATAAATCCACATCCGACATAGAGAGCCTCCAGGGACAGGTGATGTACACATAGTGAGGAGGGACATCTCCACCGCCCTCTCTCCCCTCCATCGGATTTGTGATTCATAATCTCTGCCCTCCGATTACCCGGCTCTGGCACAAGCTGCGCACAATCAGGGCCTAATTGCAGCCGAGACGTGGATCCGTCTGCGCTGTTTAAGCTAAACACGTGCGGCTGATCATAATATTGAATTTATTTTTGACAATTTTCATTGAAGTGACATCTGTTGGTGAATAATTTGCCGCCGGCGGATTTTAATTCCTTGCGACGAGATTCCTGAAATTAGGCGGAGCTCTCTGATCGTTATTATCCGCGATAACGACCGGCGGGGGCTCTGCCAGGAACGGGGGGGGGACGCTACCCCATCACAACAAATTTACCAGGAGGGATCCCCCAAAAAAAAAAATTCTCACCGAGAGCCAGGATATCACAAGAGACGGGAGGAAATGGGGAATGTCAGGTCGGAGAGGGGGAGGGGACGGCACCAGCTACGAGGACCGCGTGCGAGGGACCATAGGACACAATGGCGAGGTAACATCAAGGAGAAAAAAATAAAATCGGACCGATATGAAATCCCAGCCGCTGAGATCAGAAATGCAGAAACGCCGTTGACATTATAATAAATCATTCTGCAACTTTCTGATAGACTTTGTGTTTCACATCGTCAACATTTTCTTTCTTTTTTTAATTAATATTTTGCAATTACGTAACATTAACAAATAGCAGCAATATGACAGCATGTGATCAAAAGAGAAGCGCAGCGCTGAAGTGTGAGGTCATCAGCACGCGCTGAGAAAAAGTGACATCAGAATAAGGCCCCATATACACGACGTGTCGACTTTGTGGTCGTGTGTCTGCAAAAAAAAAAAAAGCCTGCGGTTCGTGTGCTGTCCGTATTTATTTTGCGGACCATAGACTTGAACGGGTCCCGTGGTCCGCATTTTGCGGCCAAGTTTAGGACATGCCCCGTCTTTCTGCGAAACGCACAAATGGATATGGAAAGCACATAGAACCTGCATAAATATAGACTATGTCCGCAAAATGCATGATGTACGCGGAAGTAAAGGGATCCGCAAAAAATGTGGTGGTATCCGTATTTGTGCATCCACAATTAGCAGACCGCAAAATACATAGGGTCATGTGCATGAGGCCTTAAAGAAGCACTCCCACAAAAAGTTGTAATCTCAGACCCGTTAGAAAGGTACATGATGAGAACTGTAGAGAAGGTAATCCTCTTACCAGTACCTCCCCTCTGATCCTCTGCTGTGTCATGTGACCAGCACTCAGACTCTCCAAATGACACAGCATGGGTGAACAGGAAGGCAGTTCTCTATGTAATCCTATGGGAGCATAGAGAAGTAACCGACTTCCTGTCCTGTGTTAGTTGGTGAGTCTGATTGCCGGTCACATGACACAGCTGAGGATCAGAAGGGAGGTTATAACTCACAAATGCAGTCACTGGTAAGAAGATTATAATCACTACAATGTACATCATGCACCTTTCTAACAGGTCAGAGAATAAAGTTTTTATTTTGGGGGGGGGGGGGGGGGAGTGCTTTTTTAAAAGAAAAGCAAAACAATTCATTAATACGGCACCGAGTCTAAAGTGTCATGTCACCCTCTGAAGATCCAGCACAATCAGTGCGCAGTCTGAACACATACTGAAGGTTCACTCACTGTCCTGACCCCCAGGGAGCTACCCCCCCCGCCCCTCCCCCTCTACCTCGACATATTGAGCGACTGTGTAAAATATCCCTGTCCAATGTGGACAAGATAAAGGGACTCCATCTGGGAAGAGATGAGGTCTCCCAGTCGGGATGAAGAGAAAAGTAATAAACTGGTAGAACTATCCATCAGGACTGGTGAATCCATACTGGACCCCGAGGGCGTTCGGGCAAATACCCAACATGAGAAGATAGCGCTGTAACCTATGAAACCAATTAATGAAACTGTGGCCCATCCCGCTCAAGTCCCTATCAGGAGGCTCGGATAACCCTGCAGCCCTACGGAGTCTCGACGGCACAAGATTAATGCACAAAGCCCCACTTTTGCGGAACCCCCTTTGTCTCAGAGTAGATACTAGGAAGGGCCAGGAAACACATTTGAGGCTACGTTACATGATGGATGGGGGGGGCACTAATACCTTCCATTACCGTTCGTATCTTCCTAGTGGAGTACGGTCAGTAATGGACCCGAGCTGACAAGTATTCAGGGGGGAGAATTAGTTAAAGTCTATTATCTGGGACCCCCACCTCTAACAATGCTCTCAGGTTGTCTGAAAGACCCGGAAGGGCAAGAGAATCCCAAAAAATATTCTATACTAGGTGGATCTGATGGTCCGGACCTATGCAGATCTTCAAGGTATTTTACATGGGAGTATGCTCCAGGGGCGGACTGGCCACAGACACTACAGGGAAACTTACCGGTGGGCCGATGATGCCCAGAGAGACGCCCAAGCCCCCCTCTTAGCCATCAGCCAGTGTGCTGCACTGTGATATTTGGTTGGGGCGGTATTATGTGCTGCACTGTGGTATTTGGTTGGGGCGGTATTTTGTGCTGCACTGTGATATTTGGTTGGGGCGGTATTATGTGCTGCACTGTGGTATTTGGTTGGGGCGGTATTTTGTGCTGCACTGTGGTATTTGGTTGGGGCGGTATTTTGTGCTGCACTGTGGTATTTGGTTGGGGCGGTATTTTGTGCCTCACCATAGTATTTGGTTGGGCGGTATTTTGTGCCTCACCATGGTATTTGGTTGGGCGGTATTTTGTGCCTCACCATGGTATTTGGTTGGGGCGGTATTTTGTGCCTCACCATAGTATTTGGTTGGGGCGGTATTTTGTGCTGCACTGTGGTGTTTGGTTGGGGCAGTATTATGTGCCTCACCATGGTATTTGGTTGGGGCGGTATTTTGTGCCTCACCATAGTATTTGGTTGGGGCGGTATTTTGTGCCTCACCATGGTATTTGGTTGGGGCGGTATTTTGTGCCTCACCATGGTATTTGGTTGGGGCGGTATTTTGTGCCTCACCATAGTATTTGGTTGGGGCGGTATTTTGTGCCTCACCATGGTATTTGGTTGGACGGTATTTTGTGCCTCACCATGGTATTTGGTTGGGGCGGTATTTTGTGCCTCACCATGGTATTTGGTTGGGGCGGTATTTTGTGCTGCACTGTGGTGTTTGGTTGGGGCGGTATTTTGTGCTGCACTGTGGTGTTTGGTTGGGGCGGTATTTTGTGCTGCACTGTGGTGTTTGGTTGGGGCGGTATTTTGTGCCTCACCATGGTATTTGGTTGGGGCGGTATTTTGTGCCTCACCATAGTATTTGGTTGGGGCGGTATTTTGTGCCTCACCATAGTATTTGGTTGGGGCGGTATTTTGTGCCTCACCATGGTATTTGGTTGGGCGGTATTTTGTGCCTCACCATGGTATTTGGTTGGGGCGGTATTTTGTGCCTCACCATGGTATTTGGTTGGGGCGGTATTTTGTGCCTCACCATAGTATTTGGTTGGGGCGGTATTTTGTGCCTCACCATGGTATTTGGTTGGGGCGGTATTTTGTGCCTCACCATGGTATTTGGTTGGGGCGGTATTTTGTGCCTCACCATAGTATTTGGTTGGGGCGGTATTTTGTGCCTCACCATGGTATTTGGTTGGACGGTATTTTGTGCCTCACCATGGTATTTGGTTGGGGCGGTATTTTGTGCCTCACCATGGTATTTGGTTGGGGCGGTATTTTGTGCTGCACTGTGGTGTTTGGTTGGGGCGGTATTTTGTGCTGCACTGTGGTGTTTGGTTGGGGCGGTATTTTGTGCTGCACTGTGGTGTTTGGTTGGGGCGGTATTTTGTGCCTCACCATGGTATTTGGTTGGGGCGGTATTTTGTGCCTCACCATAGTATTTGGTTGGGGCGGTATTTTGTGCCTCACCATAGTATTTGGTTGGGGCGGTATTTTGTGCCTCACCATGGTATTTGGTTGGGCGGTATTTTGTGCCTCACCATGGTATTTGGTTGGGGCGGTATTTTGTGCCTCACCATGGTATTTGGTTGGGGCGGTATTTTGTGCTGCACTGTGGTGTTTGGTTGGGGCGGTATTTTGTGCCTCACCATGGTATTTGGTTGGGGCAGTATTTTGTGCCTCACCATAGTATTTGGTTGGGGCGGTATTTTGTGCTGCACTGTGGTGTTGGGTGTGGGCAGTATTTTGTGCTGCTCTAAGGTATTGCTGGCCCCGCCTACTTCTGTTGTCCCGCCTTCTGTCAGTGTGGACCCATCTACAACATGAGGCTACTTTTAGCTTATTCCCAGTCCGCCCCTGGTATGCTCCCTCTGTGTACCAGGATCACAAATTTCAGGACCTCTTAACAGTGTATAAGCCGATCAAAGAGGGGTCCTACCCGGTTACCACTCTATAATATTCATATTGCAAGAATCCACCATTTACGAGGGATTCTGCCTCCAAGTATTTTTCCTTCATAACTGAGGGAGGAGATTGGCTCGAGTCTGGAATTACGTCTGTGTCTGTCTTTGGCCATCAGCTACAGAATTTACTATGTGCCCCCTCATTGCAGCCTTGGAGGTAGTAGCCCACACTCTATCATCCCTATGCTGTATTAAATTCTCACAGTTTTCAAGATCTCCGCTTGCTGTCAGTGACAGGAAATTGTTTATCTTTAGAGGCTGAAAACCACTCCTGGCTTAATGGCAATCTGTCACCAGCGACCTCTGTACCCATAGACACATAGCTGTGGTTCACCTGATTAAGGCTTCGTTCTTAAGTTATGATACTATTTTTTTATCAGCAAATTTGGTGCAATTATGGCGTCACCATTGCTCCTGTTGCACCCAAGCTCCACTTATTTCTGTGGTCAGCCCCTCCCCGGCTGCTTTGATTGACAGAGCCAGACAGTGGCAGAGCAGTAAGGAAGGGGCTGGCCACAGAATGGTCGCTGGTGACAGATGCCCTTTAATACTTATCGCAGCTGAGAGTTTGTTTCTATCGTATAAGGACTTGTATTCATGCCTAGAGAGCAGCGGTGACATCACTGAGAATGCAGCCTATCCATTCACTAGAGATCAGCGGTGACATCACTGAGAATGCAGCCTATCCATTCACTAGAGAGCAGCGGTGACATCACTGAGAATGCAGCCTATCCATTCACTAGAGAGCAGCGGTGACATCACTGAGAATACAGCCTATCCATTCACTATGAAGAAAAGGCAACAGGAGCCGCACTGCGACAAACAATGTCAGCGGAGTGCAAGCGGCTATGGAGGCGGTCCCCCTCCAAAGCATATAACAAAAAGAAATTCCGCAGCACTTCCAAAGCGTAAAATGAAAAAAATAGTACTTTATTTACCAGACAGCAACGTTTCGATCCTTCTCTCTGGGATCTTTCTCAAGCAGTGCTTGAGAAAGATCCCAGAGAGAAGGATCGAAACGTTGCTGTCTGGTAAATAAAGTACTATTTCTATCCATTCACTAGAGATCAGCGGTGACATCACTGAGAATGCAGCCTATCCATTCACTAGAGATCAGCGGTGACATCACTGAGAATGCAGCCTATCCATTCACTAGAGATCAGCGGTGACATCACTGAGAATGCAGCCTTTCCATTCACTAGAGATCAGCGGTGACATCACTGAGAATGCAGCCTATCCATTCACTAGAGATCAGCGGTGACATCACTGAGAATGCAGCCTATCCATTCACTAGAGAGCAGCGGTGACATCACTGAGAATGCAGCCTATCCATTCACTAGAGATCAGCGGTGACATCACTGAGAATACAGCCTATCCATTCACTAGAGATCAGCGGTGACATCACTGAGAATGCAGCCTATCCATTCACTAGAGATCAGCGGTGACATCACTGAGAATGCAGCCTATCCATTCACTAGAGATCAGCGGTGACATCACTGAGAATGCAGCCTATCCATTCACTAGAGATCAGCGGTGACATCACTGAGAATGCAGCCTATCCATTCACTAGAGATCAGCGGTGACATCACTGAGAATACAGCCTATCCATTCACTAGAGATCAGCGGTGACATCACTGAGAATGCAGCCTATCCATTCACTAGAGATCAGCGGTGACATCACTGAGAATACAGCCTATCCATTCACTAGAGAGCAGCGGTGACATCACTGAGAATGCAGCTTATCCATTCACTAGAGATCAGCAGTGACATCACTGAGAATGCAGCCTATCCATTCACTAGAGAGCAGCGGTGACATCACTGAGAATGCCGCCTATCCATTCACTAGAGATCAGCGGTGACATCACTGAGAATGCAGCCTACCCATTCACTAGAGAGCAGCGGTGACATCACTGAGAATGCCGCCTTTCCATTCACTAGAGAGCAGAGGTGACATCACTGAGAATGCAGCCCATCCATTCACTAGAGATCAGCGGTGACATCACTGAGAATGCAGCCTATCCATTCACTAGAGAGCAGCGGTAACATCACTGAGAATGCAGGCTATCCATTCACTAGAGATCAGCGGTGACATCACTGAGAATGCAGCCTATCCATTTACTAGAGAGCAGCGGTGACATCACTGAGAATGCAGCCTATCCATTCACTAGAGATCAGCGGTGACATCACTGAGAATGCAGGCTATCCATTCACTAGAGATCAGCGGTGACATCACTGAGAATGCAGCCCATCCATTCACTAGAGATCAGCAGTGACATCACTGAGAATGCCGCCTATCCATTCACTAGAGATCAGCGGTGACTTCAGGCGCTTCTCTCCACTGAACATTTCATTCTCGTGAATACCAGAACACATGGCTGCTTGGTGAATGCGCCGGCCCTTTAATGCGATGCTCTTCCTCTATTACAGTGGAGTATTATAATTATTTACTGTGTGTCATGGCCGCTCTCTATTTCTGGATTACTCGACAATGACATGAAAGGCGTCGTCTCCAGCTGACTGACACAGATAATAAGCAGTGACTCATTGGGATTCTCCCCGTGCTGTTAAGGTCTCGCTTAGAAAACCCATTCAGCAAGTTAATAAAATACATCGGGTCAGATTCATGATGTGAAAACACATCCCCAGATGCCACACATACACAGGGCTATGCTGGGCTTTGTGGTGCCCTGCTCGAACCTAAGGGAACAGTTTGTATCTAGGCTGGGAGGATTTACGCGTTTCACTCCAGATCTGTTCCCCATAGATATAGCAGAGACAAGCTGCATAGAGAATACAGGGGTGGACTGGAAACTTAAAGTGGCCCTGGAAAAAAACATAAAACCTAAAATTGGCCCCGTGTTGTAGGTGGATCCAGTCTGACAGAAGGCCGGGCAGCACAAGTAGACAGGGCCAACAGAAGTAGGTGGGGCTAACCGTACCTTAGTGCAGTACAAAATACCGCCCCCGCAGAACCAAATATCACGGTGCAGCACAAAATACCGCCCCCGCAGAACCAAATCCCACGGTGCAGCGCAAAATACCGCCCCCGCAGAACCAAATCCCACTGTGCAGCACAAACTACTGTTGCCCCCTCTGCAGTATTAAACTGTATCACTGTACAGGGATTCAGGAGGGCACCTGTGGCCACGGCCAGGGGGAAACCGTATTTTTCGCCCCATAAGACAAATCTTTTCCTGCGTCTTATGGGGTGAATACTAAGGAGTGCTTCCATTATGGAAGCGCTCATTAGTACTGTAGGACCGGGTAGCGGTGAAGGCTCTGTACTCACTGCTTCCTGGTCCTCGGCTGGAGGCCGGAGAGGTAAGTGTTTTTTTTTGTTTCGTGTTCTGTGATTGATGAGAGGCATGGAGGCTGATATGGGGGCTGAAACATGGCCTTGGGGCCTGATAATGAGGGCTGAAATATGGCAATGGGGGCTGATGAGAGGCATGGGGGCTGATATGTGGGCTCCTGAGAGGCATGGGGCTCTTATCTGAGGTCTGATTGGGGGTCATTCACATTGGGGTCTGAGCTGAGGTCTGATTGGGAGTCTAATCTGAGGTCTTATTAACATTGGGGGGGTCTGATTGGGGCTGTCATCTGAAGTCTGATTAACACTGGAGGTCTGACCTGAGGTCTAATGAAAAATATATTTTTTCTTATTGTCCTCCTCTAAAACCTGTGTGTGTCTTATTGGCCGGTGCGTCTTGTAGGGCGAAAAATACGGTAAGTACCTGATGCTCCTAGCATTAATTAATGCTGAGAGCATCACATCGTTAAGTACCCAGGTGGCGGCCATTAGGTGGACTCTGGCGGCCCCCTAGGGCATCGGCCGACCGGGAAATTTCCCTGTAGGGTCTAATGGCCCGTCCACCCCTGTAGATATAGGTTCCCGCTGTAATGTCAGTCACATGTAGTGTCGCTGTCTACTCACAACCTGCGTGTAAATCATGTGGAGAATTCAATAGCATCATGGCGCTGGCAGCGGCGATGTCGGGATCTGTGAAAATCAACCAACAGATACGTTACTAAACGTCAGCGTGAAATCTTACACTAAACTTATAGACTCTATGACAGGGAAGAGACGCAGGTAGCCCACCACCAGGGGGCGCAGGCCACCGGCCGAACAGTCACATGATCCGAGAGCGGAGGAAGGAAAGGGACAGAAGAGACGTCACACAGAGCAGAGGACACGGGTCAACCCCCCACCCCCCTACACAATCTCCTAAAAGGCCCAGTATCATAATGTAATATGGAGCTTCAACGCAGCCTAGTGTTGTCACCGAGGTACTTAGGGCTTTGTGTATCTAAGAAGCTGATCTCTGCAATGGTCTCTGGCAGTAGGTCTCCAGGACCAGTCTGACGCCCCCCTGTCCATAAGGCCCTCTGAACCTCGTGCCTCTGCTACAGCAGCTACACTAAATGAAAAGAACACTCATTTTGCAATATGAACATTTCTGTTTTTCTCCGTTTCGTGTTCTCTGGATGCAGCCTGCAGTGTAAAGGATGGAGGTTTTCATCCTCCTGGTCACAGCTACGTCCAGGCTCCAGCCTATATGCATACACAATAACCGTCCTTCAAGCTGTATGGTATCCATACTCATTCACACAGATACTAGGCCACATAGGGTGAACCCTGGATGTAACCATGACAACCACAATGCTAAACCTCCATTCTTTACACTGCAGGACGCATTTAGAAAAATATCAAATAGAAACCAGGTTTAGAAGACGTTTTTGTTCGGCATTTATGACTAAATCGACAATTTCTATTAAAATGGGTTGTCCCGAATTAGAAAAACATGGCTGCCTTCTTGTAAAAACAGCACCACCCCTGTCCCCAGGTTGGGTGCGGTACTGCAGCTGTGCTCCAATGGCTACAATAAAGCCAAGTTGACACTACCTATGGGTGGCGTGGTGTCGTTTTGGGAAGCAAGCAGCCATACTTTTCTAATCCTCGACAACCCTTTTAAGTTTAGCCCCTACGCCATAAAAAAAACTGCCTCCCATCCTCTGCGATGTCGCTTGAGTCTGAATTAGGACAAATTTTGGAATGGTCCATTTTATTTATAAAACCAATGAGCCCATAACCCCTGCACTGGGCAGGAGTGGGGATCTTTTGGGGAGGGTCAGGGGTGCAGGCAATTATTGGGGGATCTGCTGTGGCTGGGAATACCTATTCCACCCCCACCCCAAAATTGTCCTGAAGAGCAATGGAGGACAAATTCTGATGAAAGCAGGAGCAAACACTGTAATAGAGAGGAGACTAGGTAAGTGGGGGGTGAGGGTGTACATTGGGAATAGGGCTGCCACAATCCAGATCAGTCCAAAACCCGGCAGCCCCCCCGCTGATATTTTGCAGAACCAATCCCCATTCTGTTGCTAGACAGATGTCAGCTTGCAGAAAATATTATGGCTTTCCCGATGATCTCCCCCCACCCCCATTCCCGCCGCCCCCGGAGAGAGAGAAAAAAAAAAAAGCAAAGCCAAGCAGTCGGGGCTTCCATGGTAACCAATGTCACCATAACAACAGTAAACATCCAGGATCGGCTGCTGAAAGGAACATCTGTCCTGGCGAAGCGTCCCATCTGCCCGGAGGCGAAACAGAACGACGAGGCGGCGAGACGAGCACCGAACCGCGATGCAGAAAAATGAAGAGACGGCGCCAAATCCCACCAAGAGGATCCCCCTCATCCAGTGCACAGAACAGAACCACCCGGGTCACATGGAGATCGGCACGTTTACTGGCACCACCGTCATCAGGAACGGCTGATAACAGAAGACAATAGCTCATCCCACAATGCTTATAACAGAGCCATCAGCAACCCCTTATTCCCCAAACACCGCCCCTCCTAATGACGACAGCTCCTTGTCGGCTCGACTGTCATGGTCATATCATGTCATTTTGCTGACATCAGCCGATTCTCAATCTGACTCGGGAGAGGGGAGACGATACTGTAATATCATGATAGGATGAACTGCAGAGACTTTTATATAATGCAAAAGTCACGTAATATTATAAAACATTTATATTATACAACTGGTACTGTGGACTGACCAAACATACAGAATAAGAAACTGAGAATTACACCCAGTATACAGGAGAAGAGCAGATACTGAGGATTACACCCAGTATACAGGAGAAGAGAAGTGGTATTGTGCAGTGTCCATGTATACAGAATAAGAGCAGATACTGAGGATTACACCCAGTATACAGGACAGAGAAGTGGTACTGTGCAGTGTCCATGTATACAGAATAAGAGCAGATACTGAGGATTACACCCAGTATACAGGAGAAGAGAAGTGGTACTGTGCAGTGTCCATGTATACAGAATAAGAGCAGATACTGAGGATTACACCCAGTATACAGGACAGAGAAGTGGTACTGTGCAGTGTCCATGTATACAGAATAAGAGCAGATACTGAGGATTACATCCAGTATACAGGAGAAGAGAAGTGGTACTGTGCAGTGTCCATATATACAGGATAAGAGCAGATACTGAGGATTACATCCAGTATACAGGACAGAGAAGTGGTACTGTGCAGTGTCCATATATACAGAATAAGAGCAGATACTAAGGATTACACCCAGTATACAGGACAGGAGAAGTGGTACTGTGCAGTGTCCATACATACAGAATAAGAGCAGATACTGAGGATTACACCCAGTATACAGGACAGAGAAGTGGTACTGTGCAGTGTCCATGTATACAGAATAAGAGCAGATACTAAGGATTACACCCAGTATACAGGACAGAGAAGTGGTACTGTGCAGTGTGTATATATACAGAAAAAGAGCAGATACTAAGGATTACACCCAGTATACAGGACAGGAGAAGTGGTACTGTGCAGTGTCCATGTATACAGAATAAGAGCAGATACTAAGGATTACACCCAGTATACAGGACAGAGAAGTGGTACTGTGCAGTGTCCATGTATACAGAATAAGAGCAGATACTGAGGATTACACCCAGTATACAGGACAGGAGAAGTGGTACTGTGCAGTGTCCATACATACAGAATAAGAGCAGATACTGAGGATTACACCCAGTATACAGGACAGAGAAGTGGTACTGTGCAGTGTCCATATATACAGAATAAGAGCAGATACTGAGGATTACGCCCAGTATACAGGACAGAGAAGTGGTACTGTGCAGTGTCCATATATACAGAATAAGAGCAGATACTGAGGATTACACCCAGTATACAGGACAGAGAAGTGGTACTGTGCAGTGTCCATATATACAGGATAAGAGCAGATACTGAGGATTACACCCAGTATACAGGACAGGAGAAGTGGTACTGTGCAGTGTCCATATATACAGAATAAGAGCAGATACTGAGGATTACACCCAGTGTACAGGACAGAGAAGTGGTACTGTGCAGTATCCATATATACAGAATAAGAGCAGATACTGAGGATTACACCCAGTATACAGGACAGAGAAGTGGTACTGTGCAGTGCCCATACATACAGAATAAGAGCAGATACTGAGGATTACCCCCAGTATACAGGACAGGAGAAGTGGTACTGTGCAGTGTCCATATAAGAAGAATAAGAGCAGATACTGAGGATTACGCCCAGTATACAGGACAGGAGAAGTGGTACTGTGCAGTGTCCATATATACAGAATAAGAGCAGATACTGAGGATTACACCCAGTATACAGGACAGGAGAAGTGGTACTGTGCAGTGTCCATACATACAGAATAAGAGCAGATACTGAGAATTACACCCAGTATACAGGACAGGAGAAGTGGTACTGTGCAGTGTCCATATATACAGAATAAGAAACTGAGAATTACAACCAGCATACAGGAGAAGAGAAGTGGTACTGTGCAGTATCCATATATACAGAATAAGAGCAGATACTGAGGATTACACCCAGTATACAGGACAGAGAAGTGGTACTGTGCAGTATCCATATATACAGAATAAGAGCAGATACTGAGGATTACACCCAGTATACAGGACAGGAGAAGTGGTACTGTGCAGTGTCCATATATACAGAATAAGAGCAGATACTGAGGATTACACCCAGTATACAGGACAGAGAAGTGGTACTGTGCAGTGTCCATATAAGCAGAATAAGAGCAGATACAAAGGATTACACCCAGTATACAGGACAGGAGAAGTGGTACTGTGCAGTGTCCATATATACAGAATAAGAGCAGATACTGAGGATTACACCCAGTATACAGGACAGAGAAGTGGTACTGTGCAGTGTATATATATACAGAATAAGAGCAGATACTGAGGATTACACCCAGTATACAGGACAGAGAAGTGGTACTGTGCAGTGTTCATGTAAACAGAATAAGAGCAGATACTGAGGATTACACCCAGTATACAGGACAGAGAAGTGGTACTGTGCAGTGTCCATACATACAGAATAAGAGCAGATACTGAGGATTACATCCAGTATACAGGACAGAAGTGGTACTGTGCAGTGTCCATATATACAGAATAAGAGCAGATACTGAGGATTACACCCAGTATACAGGACAGAGAAGTGGTACTGTGCAGTGTCCATATATACAGAATAAGAGCAGATACTGAGGATTACACCCAGTATACAGGACAGGAGAAGTGGTACTGTGCAGTGTCCATACATACAGAATAAGAGCAGACACTGAGGATTACACCCAGTATACAGGACAGAGAAGTGGTACTGTGCAGTGTCCATATATACAGAATAAGAGCAGATACTGAGGATTACACCCAGTATACAGGACAGAGAAGTGGTACTGTGCAGTGTCCATATATACAGAATAAGAGCAGATACTGAGGATTACACCCAGTATACAGGACAGAGAAGTGGTACTGTGCAGTGTCCATACATACAGAATAAGAGCAGACACTGAGGATTACACCCAGTATACAGGACAGGAGAAGTGGTACTGTGCAGTGTCCATATATACAGAATAAGAGCAGATACACCCAGTATACAGGACAGAGAAGTGGTACTGTGCAGTGTCCATGTATACAGGATAAGAGCAGACACATGGCTTAAGTGTCCATGGCACAGAACACAGTAAGGGCGCCTTCACCTGCGCAGTTATGGCTCTTGAAGTATTTGCTGCCACGAAAGCAATACAGTACCACCATTACAGATCACAGTTGCATGCTCACCCAGCTTTCCCAGAACCCTGGATGGTAAAATCACACTACCATAACAGTCACCCAGCTTTGCCACCTAATATGGCTGGAGATATTGTCTCCTGTGGAAGGGAAGACGACGATTCAATCATTTGAAATTCCAGGTGAGAATTCGGACGGTGCTATAAAGATCCCCAAATTTAGTATGATTACATGTGGATTTGTAGGAGAGGGGTAAGAAGTGCTCCCCGAGCAGCGAGGGGTTACAACAAGGACATCATTACATCAGCACTCAAATTTCAACACAGGACAAGACACATTCCTTCCACATAATATAATCCTGGAGTCGGCTGCGCTCCCGAACTCCACGTTAACCCCCCGAGGAGGCTGCACCGTCCAGACGCCTCTCCTCTACGTGAGGCACCAGTCTCCGGCCTGTGCTGACTGCAATTATACAGACGACTGTTGGCTATTCTTAAAGGGCCACTCCACCTAAAAGAGTTTTAATAATGCAGGTAAGAGGCGGCGAAAGATGAGGTTTAAGGCCTGCTGAGCCCCCCCCCCGCCTCTTCTCTGCTCTGAGATCAGAGGAAATTCTGAGTGGGAGACTTGAGACATGTGGTTTCCTGACAACTCAAAGGAGGAAACGACGATTATTACAATGTATCCCTAGTAACTTGTCAGAACAGCAGAGAGGAGGCACAACCCCAAAAAAAGTAAACGGATGGAGGCACCCAGATTATAACCGCATGCCATATAGAATATAGATCATATTACGCTCCAGCCTATACCGCCTATTACCACTGGGGGGCAGAATGATCCTCAATGGAGGCATTGTCATTAGGACAGCAGGACGCTTTAGAAAGTAAAGGCCCTTTTTATTCTCTTACTGTTCTTTTTCAGGAACACCAGGCCACATGGGGGCGCTCTTCTACAACAGTATTCCTGATGACTGAGGTCATCATAGAGATCACATTTCCTTTTGGCCCTCGGGCCCCTTAGTGTTTCCCAGGTCTCCGATGACTCTGAACAGCAAAGCAGCAGCAGCCCGAGGCAGTCTTCACTGTTCCCATGTAAAAATCGGAGAACAACGCTTATCCTTAGCAAAGATAGGCGTAACTAGAGGATGATTATTTAAAGGGGGCAAACATGTCCTTAGTTATTTCCATGGTTGCCTTGACAACCATGACCAAAAAAAAATAATTAAAAAAAATATATTCCACCGTAACAAATTCATTGAGGGTTGCGAGTCGCCCGGGGATAAGCAGCCTTGTCACATAGCGAGCGCCTGCGCTCGACTCTCAATTATCACTACGAGAAGATACAGCACCCCCCCTCCCCGCGCAAAGCCCGGACAGCGCGCTCTTCTTGCCTTTGATTCGTTCCCTCCTCGTAAAGAACGCAAACTTTGATGTCAACAAATGGTGTTTGCGGAGTTTAGGCGAGCGCCTTTCATCTCTGCAGGCCGCGATGATTACAGGATCTCTCCGTGCGCAGCGAGAAATGTTTGCTTACAAAAAAAAAAAAAAGACAAAAAAAAAAACTAAACGCTCACCCCACCTTGCTCAAGCGCAATTCATAAGATCATTAGTAAACCGATGACAAAAGCAGATCCATAGAAGAGGACTCAACGCAGGAAAATAATATACACCTTTAAAAAAAAAAAATCTTTTGGAAACTGGGAAAGATGGGAAAAAAAATTACATTTGCATCATCTGCGGTTACTGAAACTTTTCTTGCAAGAGTCGGAATTTCTGCTGGGAGAACTGGAATTTGTAGGATAAGAGGAAAAATAGATTCAGATTCCAGCGTCATGAGAGTCATCGCGGCTAATAATGACTTTTCCTTCGGCCTCGTGAATATTTGTGACTTGTAAGTTTCCATTCTGGAGAATGACCAGTGAGGAAGGAAGAAGAAGAAGAAGAAGAAAAAAAAAAAAAAAAATTCTTCCTGCCGCCATCGGGTCTCTGTTTCTATGGTAACCACTAACATTTTTTATATATCTCTGCACATCCTATAAACTGCAGAGACAGACAGCACATGTCTACTAATGAGAGGGAACCAGGGCTCAGCAAGCTAATGACTAGAGATCAGCGGTGACATCACTGAGAATGCAGCCTATCCATTCACTAGAGATCAGCGGTGACATCACTGAGAATGCAGCCTATCCATTCACTAGAGAGCAGCGGTGACATCACTGAGAATGCAGCCTATCCATTCACTAGAGAGCAGCGGTGACATCACTGAGAATGCAGCCTATCCATTCACTAGAGAGCAGCGGTGACATCACTGAACTCAACCTATCCATTCACTAGAGATCAGCGGTGACATCACCGAGAATGCAGCCTATCCATTCACTAGAGAGCAGTGGTGACATCACTGAGAATGCAGCCTATCCATTCACTAGAGATCAGCGGTGACATCACTCAGAATGCAGCCTATCCATTCACTAGAGAGCAGCGGTGACATCACTGAGAATGCAGCCTATCCATTCACTAGAGAGCAGCGGTGACATCACTGAGAATGCAGCCTATCTATTCACTAGAGATCAGCGGTGACATCACTGAGAATGCAGCCTATCCATTCACTAGAGAGCAGCGGTGACATCACTGAGAATGCAGCCTATCCATTCACTAGAGATCAGCGGTGACATCACTGAGAACGCCGCCTATCCATTCACTAGAGAGCAGCGGTGACATCACTGAGAATGCAGCCTATCCATTCACTAGAGAGCAGAGGTGACATCATTGAACTCAACCTATCCATTCACTAGAGATTAGCGGTGACATCACTGAGAATGCAGCCTATCCATTCACTAGAGATCAGCGGTGACATCACTGAGAATGCAGCCTATCTATTCACTAGAGATCAGCGGTGACATCACTGAGAATGCAGCCTATCTATTCACTAGAGATCAGCGGTGACATCACTGAGAATGCAGCCTATCCATTCACTAGAGAGCAGCGGTGACATCACTGAGAATGCAGCCTATCCATTCACTAGAGAGCAGCGGTGACATCACTGAGAACGCCGCCTATCCTTTCCTTTGGCTGACTCTAGTAGCTGTATCCAGCAGTTGTCGCCGGCAGGGCTCGGCGTTGTGCACACTGTCTGCCCTAAATGACTAAGCTGGGTGTAGTGTAACAACCTGCAGAACGAGTTCATCACCACGGCAACAAACGACTCAACTGCCATGGACACAATATCAACAGAACACAGTCCAACGGATAAGCCGGCCCTGCCCCATTCCTGGAACCGTCTGTTATCCTGCTCGGCTGAAAATGAAAGTGAAGCAGAGAGATGGCGATGAGCAAAAGTTGAGTGTGCAGCGATGGGGGTTCTTCTCCAGGGTGATGTCACCATTGTTAGACGGGAGGTTCAACAAATAACAAAAATACTAAAGAACCTTTGATAACCAAAATGATACACGATTGCTGCAGTTGCTACATTGTATATTCTAACTGCAGAGACGCTGTATAGTCACCTGGGGGGTTGTTGAAGCCACCCAATGTCAGGGTGACCTAGGATTCTGCAAGATTTGCAGGTTGGGGTCTGTGCAATGGCCTGATCTATCCACAATGGTCGCTACTCAGCTTTCCTGCAGCCCTGAATGGCAGGCATGCTTCCTTCTGAGAGTCACCCAGCTTTCCTAGCAACAGATACGTGACCTGCTGGGGATTGTTCATAGTTCTGCAGCAGCAGAAATCATTAGGAGGCGGCGGAGGGGAGAGGTACAACCTGAGCAGTTTGGCAGATCTGAGCCCGTGTGCATAGTGAACAGACACATTTTACAAGCACGGCGGCATTGATTTTTCTGGCCTCACTTTGAAAGGAACCAACGCGTTTCAGCCCTGTTGCATTAAGAGCGATTCCAGCCGGGTCAATGATCACACAGACAATAGGTAGAGTCGCCTCACACAAAAGGTGAATGGTGGAAGGAAGACATCCCCTCGCAATCTGCTCAGCCGGCCTGGGATGATCGTTTAAGAAGAGTGCAGCCTCCGCTCCAACCCCTCGCCAGCGGTACGACGATGATCTCTTGTGACAAGAGGGATTTGTAATAGCGGCTCGGTGAATGGCGTACAGTCATCTATTGTGCAGGGGAAGAAGGGAAGGGGGGCACTCTTATTGTCCGAGGCTAACGAATAACCCTTCTACATTCATGACCTCCTTTTCTCTCTGCTAATGGAAAGCGAATTACGGACGCGTCAGCGCAACATCGGCCATCAACCAGAGGCTTTATAAAGTGCTATATACACACACACATGTACATTATGTTCTCTCATTGCCGCCAGGATGTCTCTAGGCCAAGAAGATGGAACCAAAGAGACCCCAAAACGAATTGTGCAGCTTGTTCGAGGAGCCCCCCCCCCGTAGATTGTTTGGATGAACTTTACTGCCGAGTATAGTGAGAAATGCAGCTTGGAAAATATCCGTCAATTACAACTGAAACCCGTACAAATCCCATGAGGAGCAGATCAGGACCTTAAAGGGATCTTCCAGAATTAGGACCGTTTTTAAAGGGCATCTGTCAGCAGTTTTGTACATATGACCCTGGCTGGCCTGTTACATGTGCGCTTGGCAGCTGAAGACATTTGTGTTGGTCCCATGTTCATATGTTCCAAAGACGTATTCAGGTCCATAGTGACCATCAGTTCGTTTTCTAGGTGTAATGGTAACGCCCCCGTTGCTCCTAGAGATCATTTGCATATATTAAAACATTATTTTTCTCAGCAATGTGGGCACAAATGAACATGGAACCAACACAGATGCCTCCAGCTGCCAAGTGCACATGAAACAGGTCAGCCAGTGTCATAGGTACAAAACTGCTGACAGATGCCCTTTAAGCAGTTCCGCAGTGTGTGGTACCCAAGGAAAGACTAAATACTTACCAGCTCCCCGCTGGCATTCTGGCTCTGTTTGACAATTTTCTGGTCGGGGGCGCTTGTGCTACTATAACTAATGACTGGTTTCAGCGGTGGTGTGTCTCACTGCCTGATGATGTGCAGCTGGAGGGACACATCACCACTGAAGCCAATCATTGGCTGCAGCGGTGACCCTCACCACATCTGTAATTTGAAGAATCCCCAGTCGCATGGAAAAAGTGGGTGGCAACCTCTATGGGATCTGCAATGGAAGCCATATTAGTTGTCAGCTAGTTTTTCCCCTATATGCAGATCTAAATAAGTAATTATTTTTAACAGAAGAGTATATAAAAGACTAATATTTTTTGGGTGCCATTAATTTAATTGGGGGAGATCCGCATTGTGCCAGGGTTGCACTCAGTAACAGGATAAGGCCGTTAAAGCTGCAGGAACAGTCACTGCTGATGCACTTAAAATTGTATTAGTGATCGCGTATCAGAGGCCTCCGCGGGGACCTGTCTCATTCCCAGCGCTCGCCCACTTAACGTGCGGTGTGATCGATAGAGCACCAGGCAGAGGGAGAGCGCTGCGCGTATCATCTGCAGCCGCTGTCAGGAGGAATACGACAAGATAAACCCTGACGAGCCATCATACCCACTATAAATAGACGCCTTCCCAAGGTCAGAGTCGGAGAAGTCATTGGATAAATAGCAGCAGAGTCAGATGTACTGACGGCGAAGAAACAATCAGCGAGATCACAAACCCCTCAATTATACAACCAATCCCGACTACAGCACAATCCCTCTAATCTGGAATCCAGGATGAAATGATAAGGACGGTTCAGTGTTAAAATATAGTGCAGAAAGTCCTGACAACTCATGTCAACCATACAGGAGAAGAGTTAAAGGGGTTGTCTCACTTCAGCAAACAGCATTTATTGTGTAGGGGAAGTCAATACAAGGCACTTACTAATGTATTGTTATTATCTATATTGCTTCCTTTGCTGGCTGGATTCATTTTCCCGCCACATTATTCACTGCTCGTTTCCATGGTTACGATCAACCTGCAATCCATCAGCGGTGGTCATGCTTGCACTTTATAGGAAAGAACACTGGCCTCTCTTGTGGTCGGGTCCGTGGGAGTGGGCTTAGGCTAGCGCTTTTTCCTATAGTGTGCAAGTACGGCCACCGCTGCTGGATAACACGGTTGCATAACCATGGAAACGAGCATTGTATACTGTGGCAGAAAAATGAATCCAGCCAGCAAAGGAAGCTATAAGGATAATAACAATACATTAGTAAGTGCCTTGAGTTCCCTTTCTCTACATAATAAATGCTATTTGCTAAAGTGAGAGAACCCCTTTAATAAGCTGGAGCCACCAACATACTTATAAATTATCTAGTACTACAATATTGAGTTACATCCTGTATTACACTTCAGAGCTGCACTCACTATTCTGCTGGTGCAGTCACTGTGTAAATACATTACTTATCCTGTACAGATCCTGAGTTACATCCTGTATTATACTCCAGAGCTGCACTCACTATTCTGCTGGTGCAGTCACTGTGTACATACATTACTTATCCTGTACTGATCCTGAGTTACATCCTGTATTATACTCCAGAGCTGCACTCACTATTCTGCTGGTGCAGTCACTGTGTACATACATTACTTATCCTGTACTGATCCTGAGTTACATCCTGTATTATACTCCAGAGCTGCGCTCACTATTCTGCTGGTGGAGTCACTGTGGACATACATTACTTATCCTGTACTGATCCTGAGTTACATCCCGTATTATACTCCAGAGCTGCACTCACTATTCTGCTGGTGGAGTTACTGTGTCACCGTTTTTCCTACATCAGGTGACTGCACACAGCCTGGAGTAAAGATGACACTTCCCAGAATGCAGATCAACCAGAGCAAGTTCTTTGCAGACTCTGAACAAGCAGGAAATGCTGGGAAATCTTAGCAATTACTTTTGGGTTAAGATGAAGGCCAATACGATCACGTGTGGCTAGATACAGATTATTACAACCCTCAATCAGCCTTGATCCCGCACTTGTGCCCCTCATGTAACATGCTTTGTGGACATTGCTGTCATCTACAGCAGTACAGTAGGGTGGGGGAGGGTAATTCTTCCCATACAACCAGGGGCAGGCGCTGCTGCAGGCACATCTTTCAACAGCTGGGTTGGAGGGAAGACGACAAAAACCGGTTTGGCTCCATGCAAGTCTGGGCACAGGTCTGAATTGTTTACCCCCTGCTCCCAATGCAGGTGACATGAAGACGAGGCCGGAGCACAGGTCGTGTATTCTACATTAAAGGGGTATTCCGGTGACATCAAGTTATAACTGTTAGATGGGTGGGGGTCTGACCAGGACCCTGCAGGGACCATTGTAATGAATGGACTAGCAGGTCAGGTATGCACACGGTCCATTCATTCGCCAAGTGTAAGCCGAGACGAGTGGCAGAGGGCATGCTCCATTTCCGGGGCTCCCACTGTCATGATAAAGAGGGTCCCAGAAGTCAGACCCAGCTTTCTTGGGTACAGATGGAACTGAGAAATGGTGCAATATGATTTTCAACTCCAGGACGTGACGTGGGCCCCTGCTGGAGTCTATTCACACAGTGAATGGTCTTAGCGCTGCCGGCCTTGGAGGACGATGATAAATGTGGTGATTTTCGGCAATCCGTCCACCCGGCAGCTGCAAGATCATTACTTTTAAATGAAGTGAATTAAAACCGCGAGCAGGAACGTCTTATCCGATAACAGGCGAGGAATTTGGCCTCGTGTCAACTATTTCAGGACAAGAGAAAATAAGAGGCAGAAATTGGTTGGCACGCCGCTCGCTTCGCTGCCAGGCGCTTCCTTTTAAAACCAACGTCCCTTTCGCATCGGTGGAAACGTTACAAGAGTAAGCGTTCGCTGACCCTGCAGTCAAAGATGAGAAACAAAACTCTCATCATCCTGCCCCTAAACATGACAAACGTCGGGATACAGGGGATGGCACGGCTCGTTCATTAGCCCCATTGGTCGCTGTAGGAGATGGCAGGACGTGACTACAGGATCAGACTACACAGGGTTTGTTTGTAGTCTGTAACCATGGCGACAAAAAGGTCCACTCAGGAAGAGATTCTGAGTAGTGTTGAGCGAACTTCTGTTTTAAGTTCGGCGTCTAAAGTTCGGCTTCCGGTTAGCGGAGAATTCAGATATGGATTCCGAATTACGTTGTGGTCCGTGGTAGCGGAATCAATAATGGCCGATTATTGATTCCGCTACCACGGACCACAACGGAATTCGGAATCCATATCGGGATTCTCCGCTAACCGGAAGCCGAACTTTAGACGCCGAACTTAAAACAGAAGTTCGCTCAACACTAATTCTGAGGAAGACTATTTGCAAAGTTGCCTCATTTATCTTTTGGATGCACTGGGGCAATAAAATGTTCATACATCGTAAGGCCTCCTACACACAATCGGATCCGTTTTTGCGATCTGCAAATCCGCAAAACACAGCTACCGGCCATGTGCGTTCCGCATTTTGTGGATCATTATGTCCTGCCCTCTGTTAGAAAGGCCTAAAGGTGCAAAACTGACAAGAATAGGATGTATTCTAATTTTTTTGCAGGGCTGTGGAATGGACGTGCGGATGCGGACAGCAGCACGCGGCGTGCTGTCTGCATCTTTTACAGCCCCAATGAAATGAATGGGATTGCATCTGATCTGCGATTGGATACGGACTGAAACTACGGTCGTGTGCATGAGGCCTAAGTGTAGGCCTATGTAGCGGATAACAGGTCTGGCTTATTTACCCGCCCCCCCCCCCCCCCCCCCCTTCAAAACACATGCATGCTCAACCAAACCGAGTGTGCAAGTAAAATCACTGAGGTTTTTTCCAGCAGTAAGGGTTAAGACTCTGTACATGAGGGCATCAGATTGCAGATAATCGCTGTCTACACACCTAGCATTTAAACAGCAGCGTGCTTTCACCCTGTAATTTGCAGCCACACCTCGCGGTTACTACGGCGACCAAACTGCGGCACTAAACTTTGGCCTGTTTGGTTAGGAGGTGGGAGCGGGACGCTTTGTGCTCACGACTGTTACCAAGTCTCAGCACAAAGAGGCGACAGAAACGTTTAGTCTCCCATTTCTTTGTCGCTACCTCCGACAACTCCGGCAGCGGCGACAACCCTAACAGCCCATGCACGGCGGCCCATGGAAACGTGATCCTGTTCCTGCAAGGCGAGAGTCATGCTTTCCAAAATCGAACTCGGTCATCGTTAAATACAGAGTGTGCCTTAAAGGGCCCCTCACCCTAATGCTGGCAGTGTGCCCTGGTGCACATAAGAGGGTGACTTCAGCATCCATGCTGATGACGTCACCGATGAACCCCTCTGCCTGTAACGACATGCGGATCGGCATGAGCCAAACCTCATTCGTTTTACGGTTTCAATAAAAAGTAAACAGCCTTAAACTTTATGCAAATTAACAAGTGCATGAGAACGCCGCGCCTCGGCTCCGGTTACGTGATAGGGGCTGTCAGGCCGCATGGAGCCAAAATGAAGCTTCATATAAACGTAACCAGATTAGGGTTGAGCGGATCCATTCTAACGAACCGATTTGTCTCATTAGCAGGGGCTGTACCCCTAGCTGCCCGTTGAGTGACCTGGCCCTGACAATACGGGTCCTGCAGCAAAGCTCAAATTCAGCTTCGGGGGCAGCAACTGTGCATGCGCCTCAACACTGCCACAGTCACAGTCACTTCTCCCAAGGTCAAATTCGAGTAAAAAAGAAACACAAAAGGGGGAGATTTACCAAAACCGATGAGAAGGAAAACGGTCTTAGTTGCCTCTAGCAACCAGTCAAGCCGATACTGTAAAAAATGAAAGGTGGAATCTGATTTATCAAAGTTTCCCTTTTCACCAGCTTTGATAAATCTCTCCCAGAGTCTACTAGAAAGCTGGAGAACTTCATCTACAGGAGACCGGATCGGCCCATTTAACCCTTGATACCGGACACTAACAGAACTCCGTCTCCACCGGTCATGGACGGCAATCAATACATGTAAGTACAGGGAGAAAGAATATACACAAAGCTAATGCAATCTAGAGACAACACACAGAGAAAGCAGGAAATCCGCCATCACACCAGCAGCAGGCTCCATCCCCGGAGTGCAAGTCCTAGGTGTACGCCGGGCACTTACCTTGAAGCAAAGCTCCATTTTTCTTGAAGAAGTTGCTTCCGGGCCACAGAGGAGGGACCGATGTGCTGTAAATGGAAAGAGAAAAACAAAAGTATCAATACTCTGCAGATTACCATGCATCAAACCTCAAGTTCCCTGCAGTTCTTACTAATCACATTGTATCTTTCTGGTGCTAGGTGATTAGCGCTGAGATTTAAGTGTGTTGCCCAGGGATACAACAGACCTGCTGTGCTCTCTGCCCCGGATACATTGTATCTGTAAAGTTCATTGTGTGGTAACCGAGGGCAACAAAACTTCACAGCAGCAAACCAGACAGGCAAAAAAAAAAAAAAAACACAACACAGATTTTTATTTTTTTGGGCAATGATCTGCATTTGCCGTTACCATGTTGGCTATGGACGTTGGCGTGACTAAGGTCACATGACAAGTCACGAAAGCGACATGACTCTTTTTGACGAAAATCAGCTATTGTCTTCTATGAGGCACAACTGATGCTGCAACAGCCAAAGAGCACTGTGCAGCTGAGGACACAATTTATTACCCAGCTTTCCCGGGGATGGATAATCAATTTGGCCCTATTAACTTCTGACTCAGATTCACTTATCTTAAAGAGCATCTGTCAGCAGTTTTATACCTATGACACTGGCTGACCTGTTACATGTGCGCTTGGCAGCTGAAGGCATCTGTGTTGGTCCCATGTTCATATGTGCCCGCATTACTGAGAAAAATGATGTTTTAATATATGCAAATGAGCCTCTAGGAGCAACGGGGGTGTTGCAGTTACTCTTAGAGGCTCCTCACTCTCTGCAACTGCCGCTCCCTCTGCACTTTGATTGACAGGGCCAGGTGTGATGATGTTCTCTCTGCCTGGTCCTGTCAAATCAAAGTGAAGAGGGCGCGCCAGTTGCAGAGAGAGCTGATCCTCTAGGTGTAACGGCAACGCCCCCGTTGCTCCGAGAGGCAAATTTGCATATATTAAAACATCATTTTTCTCAGCAATGCGGGCACATATGAACATGGGACCAACACAGATGCCTTCAGCTGCCAAGCGCACATGTAACAGGTCAGCCAGTGTCATAGGGACAAATCTGCTGACAGATGCCCTTTAACTCTTGAATGGCAAATTTACCTAGTCATACACTGGTATTGTGGTGGGCATCACGACACAATGAGGCAGATGTGCCATCCAGCGGTCTACAACCGCTGGGTGAGACGCACTTGTTTGTGCAGCCTACTGGTTGTCACCCAGCTTTCCCTGGAACTTTTTATTTGCTTTGTCTTTCCACACTTCCTTGCTTTTGTTGAATGGGGGACTCTAAGGACGATGTACCAAATGGACAAAGGGTTAACAGCATCAAAAACCTGTCAACATAATCTATGACTTTTCATGAAGAGGGATCATCCATCCACCCATCTCGCCCAGTCTCCTGATTAACCAGCCCATACCATACAACAAGGGGAATGATTTGAGACTGCGACACAGACCGTGTCACAGGAGCAGTGATTTACACACTAGGCGCACGGTCCTTTCGGACACTCTAATGGCTCTTTATGACTGTTACGACCTCAGGAGTGGAGGCAATGAGGAGTCACAATGGTTACTGCGGCCTCAAGGCCCCTCCGAGCACACGTCAGGAGAATAGAGGAGCGATCTGGGATTCAAGAGTCCGTGACACTCATTCATGTCATGTCGCCAGCAGACAAAGGGGATGCAGACCCACAAAAAGACGCTCATCTCTGCGTCTACATCGGGCGGCAAAAGACAACACAACTCAGCTTCACAAGACCTTCGACGGGGGAAAAACAGTGACAACGAATGACTCTGCCAGACACTAATTATTCATATTTAATCCAGGATTTTCTTTCTCTGTTGTAGCAGTTTGTCGCTTTGTGACAACTTTTTTTCCTCACACCAGTAAATAGGTGTCAGCCTAGACTCCTCATTGAATCAATCATTTGGTGGACATCCTATAATTTTCAAGTCCAGTTATTACTGGTCTCATACATGGGGCAATGTCAGTGTGACAGTAGGTGAAGACTAGAGGAAATGATTAAATATTGAGGTGGTCATACCATAAGGTGAACCTCAACCAAACCTGGACTCATCCGGGATGGTTGACCATTTAACATGTTTGGGGGCGTCCTGACTCTCCTCCAACAAAAGAAGACAGATTAAAGAATGGTTGGGAAATTTGGATGTATTTATTTTGGTGGTGGGGTGGGGTTGGGGGTAAAGAGGCGCTTGAAAGAGGTGAGAACACAGAGGTGCCTAGGGGTGAAGGGATATGAGATAGAGGTGCCTGAAGAGGAGGCAGAGGCACCCTTGAGTACGTAGGGAGGAGCGTTGAGGGACAGGGGACTGAGAGGCCTGAATGAAAAGGACAACAGAGGGGTTACAAGGAGGTAAGGTACAGAGGAATCCAGTGGGTTAAGGGGCAAAAAAAGCCTGAGGGGTGGAGAGAGGGGCCTGAAAGGGAGAGGAGGCAGAGGGGGCCTGAAAGGGAGAGGAGGCAGAGGGGGCCTGAAAGGGAGAGGAGGCAGAGGGGGCCTGAAAGGGAGAGGAGGCAGAGGGGGCCTGAAAGGGAGAGGAGGCAGAGGGGGCCTGAAAGGGAGAGGAGGCAGAGGGGGCCTGAAAGGGAGAGGAGGCCTGAAAGGGAGAGGAGGCAGAGGGGGCCTGAAAGGGAGAGGAGGCAGAGGGGGCCTGAAAGGGAGAGGAGGCAGAGGGGGCCTGAAAGGGAGAGGAGGCAGAGGGGGCCTGAAAGGGAGAGGAGGCAGAGGGGGCCTGAAAGGGAGAGGAGGCAGAGGGGGCCTGAAAGGGAGAGGAGGCAGAGGGGGCCTGAAAGGGAGAGGAGGCAGAGGGGGCCTGAAAGGGAGAGGAGGCAGAGGGGGCCTGAAAGGGAGAGGAGGCAGAGGGGGCCTGAAAGGGAGAGGAGGCAGAGGGGGCCTGAAAGGGAGAGGAGGCAGAGGGGGCCTGAAAGGGAGAGGAGGCAGAGGGGGCCTGAAAGGGAGAGGAGGCAGAGGGGGCCTGAAAGGGAGAGGAGGCAGAGGGGGCCTGAAAGGGAGAGGAGGCAGAGGGGGCCTGAAAGGGAGAGGAGGCAGAGGGGGCCTGAAAGGGAGAGGAGGCAGAGGGGGCCTGAAAGGGAGAGAAGGCAGAGGGGGCCTGAAAGGGAGAGGAGGCAGAGGGGGCCTGAAAGGGAGAGGAGGCAGAGGGGGCCTGAAAGGGAGAGGAGGCAGAGGGGGCCTGAAAGGGAGAGGAGGCAGAGGGGGCCTGAAAGGGAGAGGAGGCAGAGGGGGCCTGAAAGGGAGAGGAGGCAGAGGGGGCATGAAAGGGAGAGGAGGCAGAGGGGGCCTGAAAGGGAGAGGAGGCAGAGGGGGCCTGAAAGGGAGAGGAGGCAGAGGGGGCCTGAAAGGGGGAGGAAGCAGAGGGGGCCTGAAAGGGGGAGGAAGCAGAGGATTCTGGGAGAAAAGGGGGGCCGAAAATGCGGAAATGGAAGGGACACAGAAGTTTGGAGGGGACAGACCTGAAACACACCAACAACACATGCCACAGTAATTCTATGAGAAAAGACATAAAAGGAATTAAGTGCGGATTATGCGGAGTATTTCTACACCACGTGTGACGCCCCGAACAGAACAGACGCTAGACACAGACCCCCAGCAATTTGCCCCAAGTGACAGAACATTAACTCAAAGTTCTCCCGACTCAGTTTATATTTACAGAGGTCGCGCCTTTCAATGTGGTTTCCACAGCTCTACCCTAATGAGGCCATTTAACTAAACGACGTGATTAAAGAGGCCGCGTCTCGTTACCAGAGACAAATGGAACCCTGGAAACTTTGTCTCTGTGGTCGGCGTTAGACCTATGAAAAAAAAAAAAAAGGGTTTTATTGTATTGTAAAGTGGGCGAGCTGGCGTGAGGTCTGCTTATTAGCTTGGATTTATGGTAGACCTTAGACGGCGGACTGGTGCAAGAAATAAAACATCTGCTGCTATGGAGAAGCCTCAGACGTCAGATGGTGTTTTATGAGCTGCAGTTATTATAACTGATAGTCCAGAACATGGGATGATCCGGCACCTAGCGGGGTCCCTTGCATATTGAAACTGATTTTCATTAGGGGCGCTGTCCCTTTAAATAAAGTATACGGAAACTTCTCTGAGAACCATTTTATTTTTGCTCTGTGTAAGGGGAAGGAAGTGGTCAGCCGCAAAGCGTAGAAACGCTGCGAAGATTGTAACGACACCGGTGAACCTGGGATCATGAACTTCTCTCCACCAGAGGCCAGAGAGCTTGGCGCTTCTAAGCGGATACTAGAAATGCGTTAAAAATAAAGGAGGAGAAACGCGTTTCGCAGACCATGTTTTGTCAGGACGCAGCACTGAGCCATCCATCCCTCTCTCCGTGCCCGGTGCCAGTAACCAGGGAGTGGCTGTTCTACTGCAGCTGCCAGACTGCAGGTCGGATGGGGGTAGGAGAGCGAGGAGCTATGCTACGTTCCATTTACCGCGATTGTCAAAACAAGGGTAGCGGCGTCTTCGGTGACAAATATTACAATTATCTGGTTGCTTAGCGACAGTCAACATTGTTGAGCGTGAGAGTCTGGATCGCTGCGGGCCATCTACGTCCTGGAAAGACGCTCGCTTCAAGGTGAAAAATCAGCAACGCGTCATGTGACCAAAGGGAACAGCCAAACGCGGATACCGGCGGAGCGAATATCTGGCATTTCAAAGGAAAGCGAGGGCAGAACATCCCGATGATTCACAACGTCAAAGCTGGTGCGGCTGGAAGGGAGATTTTATAGCCCAATATGAGGGAGGATCCGACAGAAGTGATGCATGTAGTTTATGTACAGCCCCTGCAGACAGTGGTATATAGACACAGACATTCATGTATGGACCTGTCTATATACAGCACTTACAGACAGCGGTATACGGACCGGTCTCAAACAGAGTCTCATACATAGGGGTTAAAATACAGGGCACACAGACAGTGATGTATGAATCAGCCTCATACATAGGGGTCTATAAATTGCACACAGAACATGGTGCATGGACGAGCCTCTTACATAGGGGTCTATAGATCGCACACAGACCGTGGTGCATGGACCGGCCTCATACATAGGGGTCTATAGATCGCACACAGACCATGGTGCATGGACCAGCCTCATACATAGGGGTCTATAAACAGCACCCAGAACACGTGGTGCATGGACGAGCCTCATACATAGGGGTCTATAGATCGCACACAGACCGTGGTGCATGGACCAGCCTCATACATAGGGGTCTATATACAGAACACAGAACATGGTGCATGGACCAGCCTCATACATAGGGGTCTATAAATTGCACACAGAACATGGTGCATGGACCAGCCTCATACATAGGGGTCTATATACAGAACACAGAACGTGGTGCATGGACCAGCCTCATACATAGGGGTCTATATACAGAACACAGAACATGGTGCATGGACCAGCCTCATACATAGGGGTCTATATACAGAACACAGAACGTGGTGCATGGACCAGCCTCATACATAGGGGTCTATATACAGAACACAGAACATGGTGCATGGACCAGCCTCATACATAGGGGTCTATATACAGAACACAGAACGTGGTGCATGGACCAGCCTCATACATAGGGGTCTATATACAGAACACAGAACGTGGTGCATGGACCAGCCTCATACATAGGGGTCTATATACAGAACACAGAACGTGGTGCATGGACCAGCCTCATACATAGGTGTCTATAAACAGCACACAGAACACGTGGTGCATGGACCAGCCTAATACATAGGGGTCTATAAACAGCACGTGGTGCATGGACCAGCCTCATACATAGGGGTCTATATACAGAACACAGAACGTGGTGCATGGACCAGCCTCATACATAGGGGTCTATATATGACAAGAAAGAATGTGGTATATGGACCAGCCTCATACATAGACGTCTATATACAGAACACAGAACGTGGTGCATGGACCAGCCTCATACATAGGGGTCTATTAACAGCACACAGAACATGGTGCATGGACGAGCCTCTTACATAGGTGTCTATATACAGAACACAGAACATGTGGTGCATGGACCAGCCTCATACATTGAGGTCTATACACAGTGCACACATAGTGATGTATGGACCAGCCTCACATATAGATGCCCATGTACAGCACACACACAGAGTGGTATATGGACCATCTTCATACATAGGGGTCTATGTACAGCACACACATAGGGGTGTATGGACAGGAGGGCCATCTTTTAGTCCATGTGAAACTCCTTAAAATTTCAATATATAAATAGAAAAAGTAAATATTTCCAGCAGGATCTAGAATGCCCTGGTGAACCAGAGACCCTCCGAGGCCGTGTTCTCCTGCAGCAGATCCAGGAATTCATGTGGCTGGGGGAAAGGCCGTGCAGGGCTGGAGGCCGGGCACCCACTTATAGGGCGGACAATGGACGCTCTGTTACCACAGGGCCCGGGGTATGAGAACAGATTCACGTAGAATACCGCCATTATTGGAAACACAAACAGGGAGAGAGCATGAACTATTATACAGAAAGATAAGGTGCTCCTGAAAAATGGCCGCTGCCTACACCTCCGAGACTGCATCACAGGTGAAAGGCTTGGATACATCAGATCAGCAGTGTCTATCACACGTGACAGGATTAGATACAGCAGTTTAGCAGACAATATCCCACAAGACAGCAGTTTAGTTAGTCACATAACAGGGTTAGAAGCAGTGGCTGAGCACACAGTATCGGATTAGATACAGGGGCTCCACAGACAGTATCACACATGATAGGATTAGATACAATGACAGTAACACATAAGACAGTATCACGCATGATAGGCTTGGATACATCATTGTCGCAGACAGTAGGACACTGGACAGGCTTAGATACATTGTTGCTGCAGACAGTATGACAGTGGATAGGCTTAGATACATCACTGCAGTAAACAGGATGACAGTGGATAGGCTTAGATACATTGTTGCAGGAGACAGTATGACACTGGATAGGCTTAGATACATCCGTTGCAGCAGACAGTATCACACTGGATAGGCTTAGATATACCATCTCAGTAGACAGTATCACAGATGACAGGCTTAGATACACGGCCTTGGTATACTGGTATCCAGCAGTGTAGGCCTCGTCCTCCTTGCTGACTTGCTCCACTGCTGCAGGCGCCTCCGTCACACACATGGATCAGATTATATTACGACGCTGGTATGCGTCTCTATGGAGACTGCAGACTCTGAAATATGAAGGGGGGGGCAGATATCTCCCCCCCCTCTCAGCTTGCTGTCTAAGGAACCATTTATGAGGCCAGTAAATAGGAGACGTGTACTTCTGCGTACTTAACCTCATCAGTGCCAGGCAGGAAGCATCTTCGCAGTCGGTGCCTGCTGAGGAGGTGACTCACTTCCCAGGAACCACACATCTAAGAAAAAGGTTTATAATTGATTATAATCCAAAGCCCAAGACACAATCCTTCCCTCATCTCTCTACTTATGCTGACTTTTATCCTTCTACTGCTCCTCCCGAGTTCTTGGACTGGCCAGGCCTCACACGCGTTCCCTGCGGCCAGGCCGGGATATCGCGGGGAACGCCACAGCTGTTGCAGTTATTGATCAAGGTGAATGATGGGCTCAGTTTCTTGTCCGCCACATTAGAAGTTCTCACGTCTCAGTGAATATTGAGAAAACTACTGAAAAGGTTCATCCAGCCGTCAGATCTGTCTAATGGGTGAACGAGGCACAAAAGGAGAGGATTTCACTGTGCGCAATAATCATTAACAATTCACTGAACAATCCGTTACAGACAGACACCGGGGTGTACTCACTGTCTACACATGCACAGGGTGAGCCACAAGTCAGGGAACCTCCCGAAAAACCATAAGAATCAATTTTATGTCCACCGGTTTAAAGATCTGTAATATATTACTGATCCTGAGTTACATCCTGTATTATACTCCAGAGCTGCACTCACTATTCTGCTGGTGCAGTCACTGTGTACATACATTACCTTTCCTGTACTGATCCTGAGTTACATCCTGTATTATACTCCAGAGCTGCACTCACTATTCTGCTGGTGCAGTCACTGTGTACATACATTACCTATCCTGTACTGATCCTGAGTTACATCCTGTATTATACTCCAGAGCTGCACTCACTATTCTGCTGGTGCAGTCACTGTGTACATACATCACTTATCCTGTACTGATCCCGAGTTACATCCTGTATTATACTCCAGAGCTGCACTCACTATTCTGCTGTTGCAGTCTCTGTGTACATACATTACATATCCTGTACTGATCCTGAGTTACATCCTGTATTATACTCCAGAGCTGCACTCACTATTCTGCTGGTGCAGTCACTGTGTACATACATTACATATCCTGTACTGATCCCGAGTTACATCCTGTATTATACTCCAGAGCTGCACTCACTATTCTGCTGTTGCAGTCACTGTGTACATACAATACTTATCCTGTACTGATCCTGAGTTACATCCTGTATTATACTCCAGAGCTGTACTCACTATTCTACTGGTGGAGTCACTGTGTACATACATTATCCTGTACTGATCCTGAGTTACATCCAGTATTATACTCCAGAGCTGCACTCACTATTCTGCTGGTGGAGTCACTGTGTACATACATATATTACTTACCCTGTACTGATTCTGAGTCACATCCTGTTTAACTCTCCAGAGCTGCACTCACTATTCTGCTGGTTGTTGTTGGTAACAGCCTGCAAGTTTGCAACTAACTGTTTAGATTCCCAGTCACAAGCTTGTTGCAGATACTGAACAAGCAGGGAGTACTGGGACATTTAAGCCCTCTATTCTATCATTCCAGAAGGCAGAATTAAATACCTGTAGAGAACGTCACATGCTGGAGCTTGTAGTTCTTCAGTAGATGGCCGATCAGTGATGTAATAAATAAATCTAAATGTTTCAATAAATGATTTTCTAGAATCAAAGCTGAGAAGTGTGATTAAGTTTCCCCACGTTTCCCCTGCGCCAATGATGAGGGCAGAGCTGAATATCCCATTCCCCGCCGTCCCCAGGCAGAGGTCAGTGCTCAGGCAGCCGCTTGAAGAAATCTGCAGGACATTGATCTGCCACTTCAATCTCCAAACTGGATTGTTTCACTTACTCCAGCGAAATCGTTGCATTATGAGCGGAACAAAAGCGAGGAGCCGTCTAATACCATAATCTCATTTCAAATCCTTTCGCCCGGTGCCCGTCCCTTTAGCCCTGAAATTGCAATCCTCTTTCAGTAATCACAGGGCTAATTGGTGGCAGCAAAGTGGCGTTTCCGAATGTGGATTCTTGGACGCTGCGTGGCGACAGATTATATATATATATATATATATATATATATATATATATATATAAATTATTTTTTTTTATCTCCGCCGAGATGGAGCTGCGTGAGAATATAGACAGAGGGAGAGATAGTGGGGAACAGACCCTGGAGACTTTATGACGACCCATGCCTCCAGAGCCGGAATACAGGCTGCCATAAACAGCACCTATAGTCTGGAGCTACCCAGTTTATTTAGGGTTTATGTGGATTTTCACAGAATTTCTGCATTGATACAGCATTCGGATATAGACAGCGACAGAAGCTGTGGGCACACCCAGGACACTAAATGACGACCCGTGCCCCTAGAGCCAGAATACGGGCTGCCATAAACAGCACCTACATTCTGCAGCTACCTAGTTTTATTTGGGTTTATGCAGATTCTCACTTTGTTTCTGCATTACGATATAGACAAAGAAAGAGTGTCACGGGGTAGAGTCGCGGGTATAAAGATAGAGCGGAGGTGCACCCCTGAGCTGCCACCCGGTCCCCTGTCCCTGCCTACTTGCACCACCCGCCCAAGGTGACGGGGCACAACTGGGCGACAGTCCCTGACCTGAGTAAGTGCAAGCAGAGAGATAGAGATAGCAGGGAAGCGGAAAGCCAATGAGAGGTAGCACTAGAGTGGACAGAGAGGTGGAACAAGCAAGGTACCACCAAAAATGGAAGGGCGAGGCGGGTCAACTAGCCGGAGTAAGTCCAGGAGGTCACGTCAGTACAAGGAAAGAGGCAAAGACTAAATCCAAAAGGAAGCCGAGGTCAAAATCCGAGAGGTAGAGCAGGCAGAAGAGGTCTCAGGAAGCAGATCAAGGGTCAAATCCAAAGGTAAGCTAAATAACAATAATAATAATAATAATAATAATAATAATAATAATACACAGCCTAAGGGACCAAAATCACAGGCAACCTGTAGCCAGCAGGTTGCCTGTATTTATAGTGGGGAGTGAGGGTCATGTGACGTGGCCAGCGTCACATGACCGACAGACAAACAAGTCGAGCACCGAGTGATCAGCTCGTCGCTCAAGGCAGACCTAGGAGCAGGGAGTCTCCCAGCTAGGAAAGCCGCCCTGGGAATGAGGCCGAACACAGATCCTCGCTCCCGAAGCCAAGCAGCAGGTCTGCGGCTGATGGGAGACCGAGTGCGCCTTCGGAGCCCTGTTACAGAGGAGCTGTGGGCAGACCCTGGAACACATTATGACGACCCGTGCCTCCATAGCCAGAATACAGGCTGTAATAAACTGCACCTACATTCTGCAGCAACCTAGTTTTATTAGGGGTTATGTGGATATTAACTGCATTCCTGCACTGATGCTGCATAAGGCTCGGATTTTCGCGCAGAAAATCTACTGTGTAAGACATCAGCTAAGTAAATGACATTTTCTAAATCTCTCGCGCACGATGTGGAAATTTCCAGCCCAAATATTGAATTGTGGGGTGGATTTTGAAATCCGCAGCATGTCAATTGTTTGTGCGGATTCTCCCTTACCGATGCACAGGAAGAGATCTGGGGCAAATCTGCATCAAAATCCGCACAGTCAGACATGCAGATAATGGTGCTGGTGCGGTGGAGAAACTCAGCGAAAACTGCACGAAAATCCACACACGCTACACTGCCGCGTGCATGCATGTTAAACACGCACCGTGTGCATACACTCCTACTGGACCGCTCTCACACAGAGGGGAAGGGGACCGTCCAGACAGAATTACAACTATAAATCCGCGTATCGTCTAGCTGTAAGCCAATACCTTGTTAACTCTGCTACCACCAGTTACTCCAGCTCAGCTGCACTGTCTGCTGGAGTAGGCTGAAATCCTACTACTGTGTGAACAGAGGCTCAGACTGCTGCTTCCTGTCTCCCATGCTTTACACTGCAGCTCTGCTTGTTCAGATCGGCTGCAATGTAGAAGGACAATTTCAGCAGGGGGGCAGTACATGCACGGCGGAATGAAATCGCAGCACGGACAGGCGATTATAAATCCAAAAATCCCCCCCCCCCCCAATACTGTCTGAACACAATGCATAAGCTGCGGTCGGACTAAAAGTACCATCGCCACCTAAAGATCGGACAGCCATAGGGTACTGTTCAGTCTTTCCTGAGGATGAAACCATAAATTGCGTGGCTGTGAGCGGAGCTCTGACAATGGAAGTAATGGAACGTGCAAGGTTGGGGGTTGCGGAGGGGGGAGGGGGGTAGTCTTTTATATATTTTTGCCTCCTGAGCACTTTGTCCCGGCCTCTGCGCTAATTCTCAGTCTGATGTTTCCTCCCGAAGCTATCTGACCTCAAGTTGTCATTTTGGATATTTCATGCCGTCGCGGATTTTCACAATAAAAAAAAAAAATAATTGTAAAAAACAGACAAAACCAGGTAGCGAGGACGGGGCTGAGAGCCAACTGTAGTCGCTGCGTGAGGTTTCGGGGGTTGCCATGGCAACCGCAGAGTTATAACGTGCTAATGGCATGTTCTTTTGCCAGGCAACTAACAGTCTTGTGATGCAACTTGCACCTGTCTCCGCTATGTGTTGCTATAGCGACGCTCCAGTTGCCACGGTTACCATCACGCTAATCGCCTTGCGAGGGCAGACTTACGGCAGTCTTCCCCTGCATCCCAGCTGTTCCAAGTATCTCTTGGTGAAGATTGATTGTCTGGGCATGTGATGGAATGCTTCTCGCCGGAGACGCCAGCGAACTTCATTAAAAAGGAAGGGCGCACGCGTACAAAGCGCGCGCCGTCCTACCGAACAAATATTAGTCAGGCAACACCCCCTCAGCGCAGTTCTGCTCAGCAACGGCAGGGTCACTTTTATTTTAAAGGGGTTTCCCAGGCATTAGATATTAATAGGCTATGGTATCCTCTGGACAGGCCTTTAATATCAGATTGGTGGGGGACATCTCTTCACTGCATACCAGGCACAGCGCCATACATTGTATAGTGGCTGTGCTTGGTACTGCAGCTCATTCCCACTTGACTTGCAATGAGCAGAACAAAGGCCATGTGACCAATCGATGTGATGTCACAACCCCTGATGATCAGCAGGGGTGCTGGGAGTTGGACCCTCAAAAACTATCAATATTTGAAGGGGCTTTGCAGTATTTTTAATTTTTTTTCTTCATTCAACCCCCAGGCATCAGGATCTGTGGATAAATCCATACTCACTTGGTCTCCACTGGAATCCGGTCCTGACTATCAACTTTCTGCATGTATGGGGTCACATGCGCTGCTGTCGCCAATGACTGGCCTCAGTGCTGGTGATGTGTCTGAACAAGTCACCCTGCAGTGACATGTAGCTTGGGGACAGTCATTGGCTGCCGCGGCACACGTGACCCCATCTATACAGGAAGTTGTCAGTTGGCGAATGGAAGCCCAGGAGCCAGAACCAAGTGGTGGAGAACAGGCGAGTCTGGATTTCTCCACAGCTCCCAAGATCTGGGGGTTAGATGTAAAAAATAAAAAAAATATTGTCCAACCTTATACAGATAAAGCTTCATCGATGTATAATGATAAGTTCAGGCCGCGCTCCCTCCGCTAAACACCGCCTAATTCACTGAAGTGAAAAGTCGCAAACTATGGTGCAAATATGGCATACGGCAACTACTATACTCCGTAAAAACGGTGTTATGAGCCCAATGCGTTTCAATTCTTCACCATTTTCTAAATGGCTCTGTCTACAGTCAGTGAATTGAAACTTCCTTCAAAACAGGGGCTCGAAACCCGTCCTGGTCTCGCAGCTGGGGGTCTGTTACAGTTGTATCCAGTCGAAGCTAATCACAACAATGGCACAAATCTCTCTCCCGTCCTGTTACAATGTATCAGTCTGTGGGGTGCAGGCTTGTTTAGCTCACAGATGATTGGCACAGCGCTGAGATGTGAATGCGCCCTTAGTAATGGTTGGAGCTCGTGAACCCCCAGGGGGCACAAGGGTTCCCGCTGCCTGGAGGACACAATAGACAAGGTCTCGGTGACGTGTGGTCATCACTGTTGTGGTTTCAGACTATGTAACTACAACGAGCCGCCCATAATCTGCACCGCAGCAACGCATGGAGACGACTCAATACAAACCTCCAGAGGCAGGAGGACCTGTCACCAGATCCCTCAGTCCTCACAAGCTGGAGAAGCAGCAGCACAGGGGGCAACGCAATAGAGGGGAGCAGGTAGGTTACACCCGGGGGACTATGCAAGTCTAATGCAATCATGAAAAGTTCTGCAAATTTGTTAATAGACTTTATGTTTCAATTTCTTGCTAATTTCAGGACGTCTGCTTGCTGTCAGTGAACATGAAAGATGTTTTCCAGGATTACTTCATTTTACCGTTATTCTCCGTACCATGTATAACCTACTGAAAAGATTCATACTTGCCTGCTACCCGCCGCTTTGGTCCTGTGTATTGGCTCCTGCTCTTCCATTTTCCGGTCCCTGGCTAGTTTAGTCCTGGTTGGGCATGGATGTGGTATTTTGCGCCGCTTTATCCAACAACTGGCTTCAGCAGTGATGTGTCTGCAAGCTGCGCAGCACCGCTAAGTGACATGACACTTGGGGATATGCCACCGGTTAAGCCGGTCACTGGCTGCAGTGGTGCAGATGAAGGGATATGCCACCGCTAAATCCGGTCACTGGCTGCAGTGGTGCAGATGAAGGGATAGGACACTGCTGAAGGCGGTCACTGGCGGCAGTGGTGCAGATGAAGGGATATGCCACCGCTAAATCCGGTCAGTGGCTGCAGTGGTGCAGATGAAGGGATAGGACACTGCTGAAGGCGGTCACTGGCGGCAGTGGTGCAGATGGAGGGATATGACACCTCTGAAGCTGGTCACTGGCTGCAGATGAGAGGATATGACACCATTGAAGCCAGTCACTGGCTGCAGTGGTCCATATGACTATGTCCAAACTCAGCCCAATATAAACAAGCTGGAAACAGGAAGATTACTGAACAGAAGCCAGGGCGCAGAGCAGCGTGGAGCAGGCAGGTAAGTGTTGTTCAATAGGTAAGTTACTGGAGATAAGTGAAAATCTAATAAATCCAGGAAAACTCCTTTAAGGTCAGGTCAAAACATCGTAAACTTGTGTAAATCTGCACTTACTTATAATATCCATGCAGAAGGGGATTATTTTTTTTAAAACCCCATCCACATGTACTAGAACAGGGATGCTCAACCTGCAGCTGTTGTAAAACCACAACTCCCACGATGCCCTTCTGTAGGATGATAGCTGTTGGCTGTCAGGGAATGATGGGAGTTGTAGTTTTGCAACAACTGGAGGGCCGCAGGTTGCGCATGCGTGTACTAGAACAATTCAGCAAGGAAATCAGAGCCCGATTTTATAGAATTCATGACATGCTCATTGCCTTTTAGCTTTGAATCTCACCCTTTGTAATGTATGGGGTAAAAACCGCCATGTAATACAACACGTAACTGCTGAAACCAGTCACAGCTGGGGGTTTGCAACAATTGCATCCTGTGTAAACAATGCTCTGTAGGCTAAAAACAGCAACAGCAGTTGGGCATGGATGTGGTAATTTGCGCCGCTTCATCCAACGACTGGCTTCAGCAGTGAGGTGCCTGCAAGCTGCGCAGCACCGCTAAGTCACATGACACTTGGGGATATGCCACTGGTGAAGCCGGTCACTGGCTGCAGATGAGGGGATATGCCACCGCTAAATCCGGTCACTGGCTGCAGTGGTGCAGATGAGGGGAAATGCCACCGCTAAATCCGGTCACTGGCTGCAGTGGTGCAGATGAGGGGATCTGTCTGGGACCTAATAGTTTGCAACAATGTATCAGTGCAGGTAACATGTATCGGTCTGGTGTCCAGAGATCATGGAGCACGGTGTAGACTCTGCACCACTGTAACAAATCCCAGCCGCATGAAGTCAGGAGGGTTTGTCGGCTTCTAGATATCTGCCTATTTTTGGTTTACTAACAGCAAGCAGAGACTTTGAAAACTGTTATACAATGAAAAGGAACAGAAAGAATATCAGAAAGTTGCAGAACGTTTCAGTACGTACGGCTTTGTGCACTTCCACGTTGGCAAGTTTGCGGCATGCACCAGGAAAGCTCCATACATTTCCTTCACCCCTGAGCGCTTTTGGCATCCGCCAGGTTGGAATATGTTGGTTTACCTGTTCTTCAACTCTACGGAATAGCAGAGTCGACTACGCTATTCCATGAAGAAGCTTCCAGAAAAAACCTATACTACGCAGTACACTTTTTCTTAGAACAAAGGACCCTATGGGCGATGGATGCCACTCTATGCTTATGTATATGCAAAAGCATACATGTGAAAATGCAGTGTGAATGCAGCCTTAGGCCTCTTGCACACGAACATTATTTTTGCCGTTTTCGTTCCATTTTTTGCGTTCCGTATATGGACCGCATACGGAACCATTCATTTCAATGGATCTGCTAAAAAAACGGAAGGTACTCCGTATGCCTTCCGTTTCCGTATTCCCCTTCGAAGATAGAACATGTCCTATTATTGTTCCGTTATTGACCGCAAAATACTGAACAAGCCATATGGTCGTGTGCAAGAGGCCTTAGGCTGAATCACACGTCCGTGGAACACTGTCCGTGAGATACAGGACTGGCATCCTGCTGAGTGCAGGAGCGCACAGCGTCATTGGTTGCTCTGACGCCGTGCGCTTCGTGCCGCCGCTGCTGTACAGCAATACACTCGTATGATCTATACGAGTGTATTACTGTACAGCAGCGGCGGTACGCAACCAATGACGCCGTGCGCTCCTGCACTCAGCAGGATGCCAGTCCGGTATCTCACGGACCGTGTTCCACGGACGTGCGAGTTCAGCCTTACACAGTTGGATCCAAGAGGTCCAATAACTAGTGTTAGGCTGGAGTCACAGCGAGCAGTTACTGATCCGACACTGCATCTGCAGCTCTTATACCCAACAGTGGAAGAGCCTAACAGAATGTGCAGTTCTCAGTCTTCAATCTTGGGGGATTCTAGATCAGGGGTAGGCAACCTCCGGAACTCCAGCTGTTCTAAAACTACAACTCCCAGCATGCATACTTGCTCTGCAATTCCAAGAAATATCATAGAAATGAATGGAGCATGCTGGGAATTGTAGTTTAACAACAGCTGGAGTGCCGGAGGTTGCTGACCCTTGTTCTAGATTATCGGCAGTTCTGTGCTGGAAGCCACAATATTGGATTAAAGGGAACCTGTCTCCTCAAAAATGCATCTACACCCGCCAGCAGTACCTCATAGTAGCCCGCAGCCTGTTAATAATCATATGTTTCATCCTGTTGTCCGATGCTGCATAAGTTAAAAGAAACCGCAGGTTTATTCTCCATCAGCACTATGTTGCCGGCCAGCTTCAAGTCAAGGGGGCAGCGGCCTCCGTGCTTCAAGTCAAGGTAACCACACACCCTAACCGCCCCCTCTTGCCTGAGAGTGACAACCTGCAGTGCGGCCGCAATTCCCAAGTTCCACGCATGCGCGGTGCGCTCTGTAGTAATGCGCGATCCAAACTCCCGCTGTTAGCAGTGTTTCAGCGGCGCAATGCGCGAGACTTGGGGAATCGCGGCTGCACTGCAGGCTGTCACTCAGGCAAGAGGGGACGGTTAGGGGGCGTGGCTACCTTGACTTCAAGCTGGCCGGCAGCATAGCGCTGATAGAGAATAAACCTGCGTTTTTTTTGTTTTTTTACTTATGCAGCATCGGACAACAGGATGAAACATATGATTATTAACAGGCTGCGGGCTACTATGAGGCACTGCTGGCGGGTGTAGATGCATTTTTGAGGTGACAGGTTCCCTTTAAAGGAATTGTATTGTTTATAAAAAAAAAAAAAAACAAAGCCGGATCAACTTACCTTTGATAGGCCTGAGGAGAGGTGGGGGGTGTGTTGAAAACATGGGAGTATGGGTGGTAGGGCGTCTTTTTCAAGGCTTGTATCAAGTTCTGCCGGTATTCAGGGTCTATACACCACAAGGATCCTTTACCAATGCTCTGAAGGAAAGAGAAGAAAAAACATTAAAATCAGCAAAACTCTGAGCAACAGATGGAAGCCTGAAATTACACAGGAAATTGCTGCAACGTTTCCACCTCAGATCAACATTTTATGGTTCCCATACAGAGTTAATCTCCATAAACCGTCCTGCACTAACTTTGAGTTACATCCTGTATTATACTCCAGAGCTGCACTTACTATTCTGCTGGCGCAGTCACTGTGTACATACATTACTTATCCTGTACTGATCCTGAGTTACATCCTGTATTATACTCCAGAGCTGCACTCACTATTCTGCTGGTGCAGTCACTGTGTACATACATTACTTATCCTGTACTGATCCTGAGTTACATCCTGTATTATACTCCAGAGCTGCACTCACTATTCTGCTGGTGGAGTCACTGTGTACATACATTACTTATCCTGTACTGATCCTGAGTTACATCCTGTATTCTACTCCAGAGCTGCACTCACTATTCTGCTGGTGCAGTCACTGTGTACATACATTACTTATCCTGTACTGATCCTGAGTTACATCCTGTATTATACTCCAGAGCTGCACTCACTATTCTGCTGGTGCAGTCACTGTGTACATACATTACTTATCCTGTACTGATCCTGAGTTACATCCTGTATTATACTCCAGAGCTGCACTCACTATTCTGCTGGTGCAGTCACTGTGTACATACATTACTTATCCTGTACTGATCTTGAGTTACATCCTGTATTATACTCCAGAGCTGCACTCACTATTCTGCCGATGGACTCACTGTGTACATATGTTACAATACATACCCGTAATCTGGAAGTTATTGGAAACAGTCAGCAAGCTTTTGGTCAGGCAAAGCTTGACTGAGCTCACACATAATGCAGAGGGGCAGTTAGTGTTTTTCCTACATCAGATGACAGTATAGGGCAGTGGTGGCGAACCTATGGCACGGGTGCCAGAGGCGGCACTCAGAGCCCTCTCTGTGGACACGTGCACCCTGGAAAAACCCTATGGTGTACAAATCTGCCTTAATCTGTTCCTGCCACTCATCAGCACAGGGCACACTATGAACAGCACAGGCAGAGTACTGAATGCAGGCAGGCTGTTGTAGCTAGATGATAAGCTATATGGAAGATATACTATATTATAGGATTGTAGTATTCAGGCCGTGTTGGCACTTTGCGATAAATAAGAGGGTTTTGGGTTGCAGTTTGGAAACTCTGTCTGTAAAAGATTCGCCATCACTGGTATAGGAAAACTGAATGACAACTAATGACGCCAAAATTAAAGTTCCCCACCAGGGTTGTCACCCAGCTCTCCTAACATCCTGCACAACAAATCACACTTGCTATTTGGAGAGGTCTGCGCCTTTGCTGCATTCCTGGGCAGATTTACTGTATACACACAGATAACACATCCCACAGGCAGGCCTGGCAGATGATCACGCGTGCTCCCAAAAAGGCCCGGACTAAAGGAGCCGCCACATCAGGGCATTGATCGCTGCGAGGCCGCACGCTCGCACTGACCCCCGGGACACAAGTCATTCAGATAAAGGTTGCTCCAAATATTGACTTTATTGTGAGCACAGAGGAGCCTAATAGAGACCTGACCCCGGATGTCAGCAGCACGAGAGCGCGGTCACCACCAGAAAACAAGCCCCTTCATCCTCCATTCATGAGCGCGAGGCACCAAGCACCTCATGCCTCGCTCGGCATATGATCCATACTAGCACCGCGCCGATTGGCCACACACGCCGCCACCTTTCCTGGCACGTCTGATTCGCATATCACTTGTTTTGCTGAAAGTAAACGAGACTTCAAAAGAGAGAGAGAGTGACCCAATTACAACGATAAACTCCGAAATACTTGTCTCCTTCCAGGCGGAGTGCAGATACAGAATACAGGTCACATCCAGCCATCGGGTGCCCTGAGGCGGTGACCCAGCTTTCCAAGAACCCGGAATGACATGTAACTTGTACTGATGTGAAGGACTATGTTTCCCTCTTGCATGACAAGATTACTTTATTCATGAACCTGAAAGATCAGGATGAACAGGGGAGGAGTGACATGTGAGACATTTACATCCTATGTGACTGATATCAGCCGCTCCTCTTATAACGCTCCGTTCCTTTATTATTCCTACTAGAAATCTATGAATGAATTGCTAGCAGTCTGCAATAAAAGTAAAGATGGCTGTTACCAGTTGGGATGCATCCCTGCACATTTTGACACCATTCAATCAGTGCTGCCCCCCCCCCCCCCCAATTGGTAACACTCATTCTAGACCTTCGTCGCAAACTGCTAGCTATACATTCATACCTTCTAGAAGGAATAATAGAGGAATGGCACATCCTATAGACGCTCCAGAATTGCTATTACATGAGGAATGCAAGTAGTTACTGAAGTAGACACGTCAGGGGAGGGGACGGGTCCTCTTTACACTGTATCTGTTTCTGGGAAAGTTGGGTTACAACAACCAGCATGGCTCCATAACAGTCGCCCCTCTGTCCTCCTAGAATCCGGAATATCAAAACTCCCCAGATACATATCAGTCACCGAGCCCTGGCTCCATACTGCCATATAGCTAAGCAGAGTTGCCATTTTGGAGCCTAGGAAAGCTGGGTGATGTATGTGGAAGCTGCACCGACGGCCACGTGGGCCGACACCCAGCTTTCTCACATAGATAAAGCACATTTTAACAACAGGATAAGTCAATGATGTATTTACTAGTGACCCGACAACCAATATGGCTGCTGTTACAGGAGTCACCCAGCTTTCTCAGGCTCCCGAATAGCAAACCTGTATCTAATGCAATGGGATAGATCAATAAATATTAAGGCAGAATTGCCTGACAAACCCTATGGATGCATTAGTGGTGGCCATATTGTCGCCTTACAGCTGACCCAGGGGCCAAACGCAGCACTGGACGTGGTTGACGCAGCGGTACAAGTTGCATGACGGCGCTGGGGCCCACAGCTCTGGTATCATGCCGCTGTGGGTGGGCCTCGCTAAGCGCTCTCTTCCCAGGACGGCGCTGCAGCGACTCCAGATGTAATATTACTAAATAAATGATGACGCTTATATTTTCTGCGGGCTAAGGAGACCTTAATGGAGTTGTCCTTACAGACAGAACATGTGTCCGAGACCATAAAAAAAAAAATCTGGAAAGGGAAGCAATGAAATAAACCATAAACGACCGCAACATGGTGGGACAAAGCCTAATGCAGCGCGGAGACAGGTGGAGGGCGCCACGTGCTCTGTCCGAGTGACCGACCATCACACAGAGAGCGAAACACTGTTCCGACACTTCCGAAAATTGATCTAACTTAGGGCTCATGAACACCTCGCAGTCCGCAAATAAAACGGGTCCGCAAAATATACAGATGACGTCCGTGTGCATTCCGTATTTTGTGGAACGGAACAGCTGGCCCCTAATAGAGCAGTACTATCCTTGTCCGTAATGCGGACAATAATAGAACAAGTTCAACGTTTTTGGGGAATGGACATATGGAAACGGAATGGACACGGAGTAACTTCCGTTTTTTTTGTTTTTTTTTGCAGACCCATTGAAATGAATAGTTCAGCATATGGTCCACAAAAAAACGGACACTGAAAGAAAATACGTTCGTGTACATGAGCCCTTACACTGACACATTGAAACAAAAATAAATAAATAAATGAATAGGGACACAAGATGCCCGCTGTGCATCTTCCTCTGCTCCAGACATTGGGGGTCATTTATTAAAGGCAGTCTTTTGTTAGACATTTTACGCCGGTGTTGCTGCAGGAAGATGCATCTAATTTATGATGGGGCGTGCGCCTCGTCGTATATTAGGTGCATCTTTCCTAGTCCTTGCGCCTGCCGGAAAAATCAATTTTTTGGCAACTTTTACGCCTTTTTCCTGGCGTAAAATTAGTACATTTACTAGTTTGTGTAAAAACGCCTGTCTGAGAAAAAATATTTCTCGCATAGGCTGTTAAAAAGTCGCAAAATAGGGGGTTGTGCGACAATTTTATGCCCAAAAGAGGCGTAAAACTGTCAGTAAATGACCCCCATTGTGTCTACGGTCAACTTTAGTAATCCAAATACTTATGCCAAGCCCTGAAGGTAACAAATTACCCCCATTTTATTCCGTGCCGCCGCTTTGTCGAAAGTGAAGTGGGAGTGGAGAACGACCTACTCATACAACACTGCTTTATATCGTTGCATCAGACGCTGCGGGAAGACTGCGTGTGAATGGCGGCGATAAGGAGCGTTCCCCGGGCCGCACAGATGGCAGCTCAGGAAGGAGCAGGAAACACTACTCCCAACGGACCCATTCAATCAGCGAGGCTTCCTAGATCCACACGGGCTAAAACTCGTATCATGGAGCAAAACCGCGCAAGAGTGGCGTCTCTGTGCACCAACGGTATCCGTTCATTTGACACCCTGCGTTAGTCATAACCAATAATAGTTGCCATGACGTCACCCATACAGGGTGACACCCGGCTATCTACAGAACCCAAATAGTATAATTATTCAGCGACATCTTTTCTCCTTGACGCTCTCCTCTAATGCTCTGCAGGTGCAGGTGTCAGTCCTTTCAATTCTAGGCATAAATCAGGAGGCTCAGGATGAACAGCCTGGTAGTCGCACTTGCTGCTGTACAGGGAAAGACTCCTTAAGGTCACTATTTCTGCTCCAGCTTGACATGGCATGCTTGGAGCTATTACCTTAAGAAGTCTTTCTACAAGTTACCCCCGCCGCTGTCGCTTCATCCGGGGTTAATACAGAAACTCAGCCAAGTGATCAGGGACGTGCTGCGATCCAATCTGCTCCGTACACAGCACAAGCCTTATTACAATGTCAAAGAGATGAACATGACCGGGGGGAGATGTGCGCACGACTACGGCACTACCACAGCCTCCCCCCATCATCGGGTTTTGGGGTGCAGTGTGACAGAATTGGGGGATGCAAGTAGTTGCTAAAACAGACGTGTCAGGAGAGGGGACGGGTCCTCTTTAACTTATCTCTGTGGGTGACTACCAATATGGCCGCCATTACAGCCATAAAGGACTCCAGGGCTGCCATTCAGAAGCTGTACCCATAATGCATTGCATATACTGGGGATTTCCTTATTTTAGGGGTCAAGGCTCCCTGATGGAAGGAGGGGTCCCGTGTCTATACAGACAGAGGCTGCCTCCGATCTTCCTTTTACTTGGATCGGAGCACTGGATGCATGGAAACGTCACATGACCCTGCAGAAATACCGCGAGTCCCGCCCATGCTGACCTACGTCATACGTAACATTGTAACAGTATTGTGTGCCAGCCCATGCCCCCTGTAACTATAACCATGAGCCCCCTTCAAGTAGAACTACAAGTACCAGCCTTACAGACTCGTCCGGGAGTGTAGTCCTATTGCATGGCTTTCCGGCTACCCACCCGGCCACGCGGGCCGCTTAATCCTCCGCTGTATAAAATAATCCATTTATAGATCTGAAGCCGCTGACTCAACGCAAGAGGAGGGAAAAAAAAAACACTGAAAATCTACTGCGAAATCCTCCAAAAATAAAAATAACATTTTGACATTGTGTCACGCGCTCCCCCCACCATCCGCGCCCCCTTGTAATATAGCCGCACCGCACGAGTCCTGCGCCCGCCTCTCCTCTCGCGCACAAACTGCCACATCAGGAACTCTGTCGCTATGGCAACTGGTTACTCTCCCTATCAACTGTGAGACCGTTGCTATGGAAACACGTATACAAGAAAAATTCCTCTCTGCAGCCGAGGACCAGATGGCAGGGGATTCGGAAACTCACGGGCAGAAGGGACATTACGGGGGGGGGGAAGGGGACTCATCGTTCAGATTACCAACAGGAACCTCGACAAATGACCCCCCCCCAAAATCTCCTGACCCTATACTGGGTCACAATACCGACAAGTGATGTTTAGGGACTACAACTCCCAGTTTTTCCTAATGGGTGCATTGCTATGTAACTAAACACAGTTGTCACCCAGCTTTCTCAGGAGGAGTAAGGATTTTAGGGGGACTGAAGATTTTGCTGCATGGGGTCAATGATGGAATTGCAGGACTAGCAATGGCCCAACATAGCCCTTGTCATAATAAAATCTACAGGTGCCATCTGCCGAATGAAGACGCCATATTCCGCCACATATCCTTACTGCTGATGCCGTCCGCCACTAGCTCCTTCCACTGAAGGAATACCGACTGCACTGCGCGACACAAGGCAAAGAGGGGAATGGCTGAAATCGAAACACTAGATTTTGGAATTGCTAGTTTGGCAATTACCCAATTTAAAGGGGTTTTCTGGGAATAATGATAGTTTTTTTGCAAGTGTCCCGTAAACAGAATATTCATACTTACCTGCTCCGCTCGCTTACTTACATCCACTGTAGCATGGATATGGTCGCATGCACTGCTCCAGCCAATGACTGGCTTCAGTGGTGACGTGGCCGCAGGCAGCACGTCATTGGCTGGAGCAGTGCATGTGACCGTGGCCAGCCGGATGTAAGCAGTGCAGGGACCTGAAGATAGAGAAGGGGGGACAGCATGAATCAGGTAAGTCTGAATCTTCTGTTTCAGTGAGCAGGCTGGGGGCACATGATAGAAAAATAATTATTACTGGAAAACCCCAAGATAGGGGAGGCGTATCGGATCAGCAGGGGTCTGACTGCTGCAGCCTCCGCTGTCAGGAGAATGGGGGCCCGGCCTCCCTTATTTTAAAGCACCCCCAGATGAAGGTGTTGCCGAAACGTGCGTCGGGGTGTGCGGTTCTCCTGAGGAGATTGTCCCACTCATGGGTATGTAAGGACTGGTTTTACATATTGTTTGTTGTCTCTGAGAGAGGTGTTAAATGCATTTGATTATATAGACACAGGTCTGGACGCTTTTCTATACCTCATTTGTTTCCATTGACTATCATTTGATGGTTAAGTGATGTATAGCTTATGTACTCCCCTCTGCATTGAGAGCCCTACTATATTTTCCCTCAGGTGTATACCGCACTTTCATTTTTGATGTATTTCGTCTCTATTTTTTTTAATCATGTTTTATATATGTATTTAATAAAGATTATAATTTTTGAGCCATTTTAGACTCAGCTTTTTTGGTATAGGTTTGTTCCCCCCGTTTCAAAGCAGCAGGGGTTACACGTGCGCGCTGTCACCCACTTAGCTCTATGGGGCTGCCGGAGAAAGCTGATCGATTGTCGTGTCTGCCGCTCCTGTGGATAGGGGATAAGTTGTCTTAGGCCTCACGCATACAACCGTATGTATTTTGCGATCCGTGAAAAATACTGATCACGTCCGTGTGCATTCTGTTTTTTGTGGAACAGAACAGCTGGCCCCTAATAGAACAGTCCAATCCTTGTCCCTAATGCGGACAATAATAGGACATGTTCTATTTTTTTGCGGAACGGAAATACGGACATACGGAAACGGAATGCACAAGGAGTAACTTCCTTTTTTTTGGGGGGACCCATTGAAATTAATGGCTCTGTATACGGTCCGCCAAAAAACAGAACGGACACAGAAAGAATATACGTTCGTGTGCATGAGGCCTTAATGGGACAACCCCTTTAAAAGGGCACTTCAGCCATAGGAAAAAAAAAAAAAAGAAATAAAAAAACACTAGTTTGTGAATTGCACTATAAGCAATTGCCTAATAGAATGCAATTACTAGAACTGCTCTCTACAATTCATAGGGAATTTAGGTAATTGCATTATAAGCAACGCTCTGGAACTGCTCTCTTTATATCCAATCACGCACGGAGGACACGCCGCTCCCAAGATTCGAGTCAGAGAATCTCTCTATATATACTATTAACGGGAATTGTTAGTAATTGTATGTTAGGCAATACAGGGATCAGCAATCTTCAGCACTGCAGCTGCTGTGAAACTACAACTCCCAGCATGCACACTTACTCAGCTGGTCTTGTAACTCCCATAGAAGTGAAAGCAGGATTCTGAGGGTTGTAGTTTCAGAACAGCTGGAGTGCCGGAGGTTACCGATCCCTGCCCTAATATAAAGATATTACAGGATTGCGCCCCTTTACTGCTCGCAGGGTCAGTGACGGAAGACGCTGCGATCCTACTCTGTCACTTCCTTTAACCAGGCCACGACCAGAAACATTCGCGGTTTCTTTTTTTATACATGCAGCTTCACAAGCTGTGGCTTTTTATTACGTTCAGTTACGTAAAAAAAAATGTTTATTTTTTCTTCTTTAATTTTTCTTTTATACATGGGTAAAAAGCAAAAAATAAATAAATGAAAAAGGTAAAGTTTTTCACTATTTCACTAATTGTGTCGTTTTAGGGGATATAGAATTTACATTCGCCTAGGCTAAAAGTGCCTTTTTTTTTTATTTTATTTTAAAATTTTACTTTTTTGCCTCCATAAGGTCATACAAAACCGTTGGGCATATTTTAACATTCCTTTTTTTTGTGCCAATTTCTCCTATAACTGGGACTCCGTGCAGACAGAAATACAGCTCCGGGATCCTCACTGCAGAGCTAATCTGGGCTTGCTAAGACCCAAAAACTCCTGCCGTCCCCTGACACCCGGCGATCACATGATCACTGGAAGGCAGAAGTGCCATGGCCGCTTGACTTCTGTTTTCACAGCGCTCATTGGGCACGGTTTATAAAGCGATTGGGAAGGCAGGGATGGTAATAAACAGACTATGCCTTCCATGTGGGGAGCCCAGTTGCGATCCTACATGATCTCAATGCAGCTGCAAACTCACCAAACGTGTTTAGAAGCATCCTTGCGGAGATACATGTGGACCTGTCCTATACTAAGGATAGGTCATCAATATCTGATGGGTGGTGGTCAGACATCCCTGCAGATCAGGAGTTGGAAGAGGCGATGGAACACCAAGCACAGTGCCATTTGTTATATAGTGGCTGTGCTTGGTATTGCAGCCCAGGCCAATTCACATTCATAGAACGGTGCTGCACCTAGGCTGTATAACAGATGAATGTGACATCACAGGCATAGGAAGAGGCGCCGTGGCCTTTGGCGAGGGTGTCAGGAGTCGGACCTCCACCGATCTGATATTGATGACTTGTCCTGAGGATAGGTCATCAATATATGAATCCGTGAAAAACTCTTTTAAAGCAATTCCCTAAAATCAAATAAATTGATGCTGGTTCATATTTAGGGATGAGCAAATTTCATATTTTGAAGTTCATGTGCAGGTTCGTGTTGTAGTATTTACTGAATTGCGTTATGGATTCCGTTACCACGGACCATGACGGAATGCCTTTAGAGGCATTCTGATCTTCATTCCGTCATAATAGAAGTCTATGGCCTGTATGACGGATCCGTCCGGTTAACGTTATGCTGGAGTCCTCTCCTGCATAACGGAAACCGGAAGGATCCGTCATACAGGCCATAGACTTCTATTATGACGGAATGAAGATCAGAATGCCTCTAAAGGCATTCCGTCATGGTCCGTGGTAACGGAATCCATAACGCAATTCAGTAAATACAACACGAACCCGCAGACGAACTTCAAAATATGAAATTCGCTCATCCCTATTCATATTGTATTCCTTCAGAATAGTCAGATACCATCTGGGTGGTTTGTGGCCGTGTGGCAACGTCGCACCTTCCAGCCTCGTCTTACCTGACTTCTGTCCTTATCCACTTTCTTGAAGCATTTATTTAAGGACAGGTTGTGTCGCACTGAGTTCTTCCAGCCCGTGGGGGCATTGGCAAAGTAAGGGAAGTGTTCCAGAATCCAATTGTAAATATCCTTCACAGGAAGTCTCTTGGTGGGAGAATCCTCGATAGCCATAAATATGAGACAGCTGAAGGAGTAGGGGGGCTTACAGTTGGGGTTCTGCTTGGCATCGTAGGGCATGTCTGACTGGGCGGGGGAGGGTGGAGTGTCATCGTCGATGTCCTGAACGGGACTGACACTCCGTAACACAGAGTCCCCAAAACTTTTCAGCAAGTTTTTGCTCTCGTGGAGCCAGTTCAAATTTGTTAGCTCCTCGTCCTCCATGCCGCCTTTCTCCTTATTAGTCTTTACAGGCGGGGGAGAGAAGTCTAAGTCGTCGTCATCCTGAAGCGGATTCGATAATGTGCTACTCCGGAAACACTGGCTGGAAACGCTGATTCCCGTCCCCTCCGGCTTCTTACTGGGAGGCATCACTGGACCCATTTAGACGAAGGTTCCTGGAAGGAGAAGAAGAAGACACAAGGATATCAGAGGCTTGTCCGGTGACAGAGTTAATGGTAAGAACCGAGAGGAAGCAAACATTCTACAAAACCAGGATGCCGAGCAAGAAACAATTCTTCTACTCACAGGGGCGGGCGGGGGCAAAGAGGTCTTAAAGGGCGTCTGTCAGCAGTTTTGTACCTATGACACTGGCTGACCTGTTACATGTGCGCTTGGCAGCTGAAGGCATCTGTGTTGGTCCCATGTTCATATGTGCCCGCATTGCTGAGAAAAATTAGGTTTTATTATATGCAAATGAGCCTCTAGGAGCAATGGAGGCGTTACCATTACACCTAGAGAATCTGCTCTCTCTGCAACTGCCTCTCCATCTTCACTTTGTTCGACAGGACTGGGTAGTGGAAAAGTGATCACACCTGTCGATGTCAATCAAAGTGCAGAGGGTGCGGTAGTTGCAGAGAGTGCAGAGCCTTTAGGTGTAATGGCCCCCGTTGCTCCTAGAGGCTCATTTGCATATATTAAAACACAATATTTCTCAGCAATGCGGGCACCTATGAACATGGGACCAACACCGACGCCTTCAGCTGCCAAGTGGACATGTAACAGGTCAGCCAGTGTCATAGGGACAAAACTGCTGACAGATGCCCTTTAAAGGGGTGTTCCAGTTTTTACATCAATAAAAGCTTCATCAATGTATAATCACTTCATCATTTCAAGATCTCTGCTTGTCGTCAGTGAATGGGAACATTGTCACAGCTGGGATTTATAATCCTCTATGCTGTAAAACACTTCAGTACAGTTAGGTCTCTTTCACACGAGCGAGTTTTCCGCGCGGGTGCAATGCGTGACGTGAACTGAATCCTGACCCATTCATTTCAATGGGTCTGTGTACATGAGCGTTGTTTTTCACGCATCGGTTCTGCGTTGCGTAAAAATCACAGCATGTTCTATATTCTGCGTTTTTCACGCAACGTTGGCCCCATAGAAGTGAATGGGGCTGTGGGAAAAACGCATTGCATCCGCAAGCAAGTGCGGGTGCGATGCGTTTTTCACCGATGGTTGCTAAGAGATGTTGTTTGTAAACCTTCAGTTTTTTATCACGCGCGTGAAAAACGCATCAAAACGCATTGCACCCGCGCGGAAAAATCTGTACGCAATCGCAGACAAAACTGACTGAACTCGCTTGCAAAATAGTGCGAGTTTCACTGAACGCATCCGGACCTAATCCGTCACGCTCGTGTGAAAGAGGCCTTAGACCCCTTTCACACGGGCGAGTTTTCCGCGCGGGTGCAATGTGTGAGGTGAACGCATCGCACCCGCACTGAATCCGGACCCATTCATTTCTATGGGGTTGTGCACATGAGCGGTGATTTTCACGCATCACTTGTGCGTTGCGTGAAAATCGCAGCAAGCTCTATTTTGTGCGTTTTTCACGCAACGCAGGCCCCATAGAAGTGAATAGGACTGCGTGAAAATCGCAAGCATCCGCAAGCAAGTGCGGATGTGGTGCGATTTTAACGCACGGTTTCTAGGAGAAGATCAGGATGGAGAGCCGATCATTATTATTTTCCCTTATAACATGGTTATAAGGGAAAATAATAGCATTCTTAATACAGAATGCATAGTACAATAGCGCTGGAGGGGTTAAAAAAATTTTTTGAACTCCCCTTAATCCACTTGTTCGCGCAGTCCGGCTTCTCTTCTGTCTTCTTTCTTTAGGACCTGGGTAAAGGACCTGTGATGACGTCACTGCGCTCATCACATGGCCCGTCACATGATCCATCACCATGGTAAAGGATCATGTGACGGACCATGTGATAAGCACAGTGACGTCATCAAAGGTCCTATTCCTCAAAGAAGAAGACAGAAGAGAAGCCGGCTGGGCGAACAAGTGGATTAAGGCGAGTTAAATTATTTTTTTAACCCCTCCAGCCCTATTGTACTATGCATTCTGTATTAAGAATGCTATTATTTTCCCTTATAACCATGTTATAAGGTAAAATAATACAATCTACACATGTCGGCATCTAACCCAAACCCGAACTTCTGTGAAGTTCGGGTACCAAACATGCCGATTTTTCTCACGCGCGTGCAAAACGCATTACAATGTTTTGCACTCGCGCTGAAAATTTGCGCATTTTCCCGCAACACACCCGCATCTTATCCGGGCAAAAAACATGACGCCCGTGTGAAAGAGGCCTTAGAGTCTGTTCATGCTGACTGAGCCTTTTTCTGTGCTAAAAAGAAAAGAATTTGGAATCCTCTTCAAAATTGTATGTGGTTTTTGATACTACCCATTTCAATGGGAACTCAAGATCTCTACTTGTTGTCAGTGAACGGGAACACAGTCACAGCTGGGATTTTCAATCCTGGATGCCACAAAAAGCTTCAGTACAGTTGAGGTCTGTTCACACTGAGTTTTCTCTGTGTTAAAAAAAACTAAAACAATGCGGAATCTGCTTCACAATTCTATGGGGTTTTTAATTGCACCCATTTCAATGGGAACTCCGGATGGGGATTCAACGCAGAATTAGCACCAAAAATGAACGTCACTCCTTTTGTCCACCCTGTGGGTTTTGATAAGCACGAGCAGGAAAGACAAAACAAAACAAAAAGCATGTCGTATAAATTACTGCGCAGTTTTCCCATTGAAATCAATGGGAGGTGGATTGTATGCATTTTCTATGCAGAATTTACAGGTGGAATAAACTCCAAAAGCCATGTCATGAAAAAACTCTTGTGTGAACATACCCTTAGGCCCCTTTCACACGGGCGTTGCAGGAAAATGTGCGGGTGCGTTGCGGAAACACCCGCGATTTTTCCGCGTGAGTGCAAAACATTGTAATGCGTTTTGCACTCGCGTGAGAAAAATCGCGCATGTTTGGTACCCAAACCCGAACTTCTTAACAGAAGTTCGGGCTTGGGATCGGTGTTCTGTAGATTGTATTATTTTCCATTATAACATGGTTATAAGGGAAAAAAAATAGCATTCTGAATACAGAATGCACAGTAAACTAGCGCTGGAGGGAGGGGTTAAAAATAAATAAATAGTAATTTAACTCACCAAGGGCTCTTTCACACTTGCGTTCTTGTCTTCCGGCATAGAGTTCCGTCGTCGGGGCTCTATGCCGGAAGAATCCTGATCAGGATTATCCTAATGCATTCTGAATGGAGAGAAATCCGTTCAGGATGCATCAGGATGTCTTCAGTTCCGGAACGGAACGTTTTTTGGCCGGAGAAAATACCGCAGCATGCTGCGCTTTTTGCTCCGGCCAAAAATCCGGAACACTTGCCGCAAGGCCGGATCCGGAATTAATGCCCATTGAAAGGCATTGATCCGGATCCGGCCTTAAGCTAAACGTCGTTTCGGCGCATTGCCGGAGCCGACATTTAGCTTTTTCAGAGTGGTTACCATGGCTGCCGGGACGCTAAAGTCCTGGCAGCCATGGTAAAGTGTAGCGGGGAGCGGGGGAGCAGCATACTTTCCGTCCGTGCGGCTCCCCGGGCGCTCCAGAGTGACGTCAGGGCGCCCCAAGCGCATGGATCACGTCATCCATGCGCATGGGGCGCTCTGACGTCATTCTGGAGCGCCCCGGGAGCCGCACGGACTGTAAGTATACCGCTCCCCCGCTCCCCGCTCCTACTATGGCAACCAGGACTTTAATAGCGTCCTGGGTGCCATAGTAACACTGAACGCATTTGGAAGACGGTTCCGTCTTCAAATGCTTTCAGTACACTTGCGTTTTTCCGGATCCGGCGTGTAATTCCGGCAAGTGGAGTACACGCCGGATCCGGACAACGCAAGTGTGAAAGAGGCCTAAGTACACTTGATTGCGTAGCCCGGCATCTCCTTCTGTCTCCTTTGCTGAACAGGACCTGTGGTGAGCATTAATTACAGGTAAAGGACCTTTGGTGACGTCACTCCGGTCATCACATGATCCATCACCATGGTAAAAGATCATGTGATGACCGGAGTGACATCACCACAGGTCCTTTACCTGTAATTAATGCTCACCACAGGTCCTGTTCAGCAAAGGAGACAGAAGGAGATGCCGGGCTACGCGATCAAGTGGATTAAGGTGAGTTAAATTATTTTTTATTTTTTTTTAACCCCTCCAGCGCTGTTTTACTATGCATTCTGTATTCAGAATGCTATTATTTTCCCTTATAACCATGTTATAAGGGAAAATAATAATGATCGGGTCTCCATCCAGATCGTCTCCTAGCAACCGTGCGTGAAAATCGCACCGCATCCGTACTTGCTTGCGGATGCTTGCGATTTTCACGCAGCCCCATTCACTTCTATGGGGCCTGCGTTGCGTGAAAAACGCAGAATATAGAGCATGCTGCGATTTTCACGCAACGCACAAGTGATGCGTGAAAATCACCGCTCATGTGAACAGCCACATAGAAATGAATGGGTCGGTATTCAGTGCGGGTGCAATGCGTTCACCTCACGCATCGCATCCGCGCGGAATACTTGCCCGTGTGAAAGGGGCCTTAGACCTAAAGCTGGCCATACCCTTGCGGCAATGGTCGGCTTGGCTGCGGCTGGGGAGCCATTGACTAGTTTTTACAAATGACACTTCGGCCAGGCTTTTATCTGGTGTGTACAGCCAGCTTCAATGCCCAGGTTACATACATGGCAGCTTTATTTGCTGAATGTACAGTATTCACAGAGACGAGTGACAAAAGATGGAGCATGTGGAACCTGGAGCAGGCAATGCTGACAACTCGGCTTCGCGTACAGTTCTGCCTTCAGCCACATTCACAGAGATTACCACATCATTTCTTACAAAGAGCGTTTGTCAATTGGTAAATAAAGTTGTGCTGCCCATTTTGAGAGGGACTAAAAAAAAAAAAGTTGTTACCAATCACATTGCTGCTCTCATGTAACTAGTGCAAGCTGAAAAGTGAAAGCAGTAACCTGATTGGTTGCCACTGGAAACTCCTCAGCGTTAGAAGGCCTTGTGTGTATGTGTATATATATATATATATATTATATTATAATATATATATTACACACACACACACTGCTACGAGCAACTTCTATTTCTTGTTTGCACTGACGAAAACCACCACACTGGGCAAATGTCCTATAGATCTATATAAAGTACTGCAGTCGTCCTCTCCTGTCTCCTATTCAGCGTTCAGTGTTAAAAAGTTTTCTCAGAACTTTTTCCAAACTAAGAACCGTCCCCAGAGCCTCTACCCAGAAAATGATATCCGGGCAGACAGTGAAATCATTTCATTTTATGGTTGCTATGGCGACATGCGGCTCATCAGCAAGAAGCCTCCATAGGACACAGTGTCCGCTCATTGCTACGGAGGACCTCCGAGTGAAGACGTACCGCTGTCTGTCCTGTACCCCAAGTGACAGCGTCCTGTACCCCAAGTGTCAGTGCATCACTGTCCTGTACCCCAAGTGTCAGTGCATCACTGTCCTGTACCCCAAGTGTCAGTGCATCACTGTCCTGTACCCCAAGTGTCAGCGTCATTGTCCTTTATCCCAATTGTCAGTGTCCTGTACCCCGTCAGTCCGTCATTTTCCTTTACCCCAAGGGTCAGCGCATCACTGTCCTGTACCGCAAGTGTCAGCATCCTGTACCCCAAGTGACAGTGTCATTGTCCTTTATACCAATTGTCAGTGTCCTGTACCCCGAGTCAGTCCGTCATTTTCCTGTACCCTGTGTCAGCGTGTCATTGTCCTTTATCCCAATAGTCAGTATCCTTTACCCCGTGTCAGTCTGTCATTTTCCTGTACCCCAAGTGTCAGCGCATCATGGTCCTGTACCCTAAGTGTTAAGGTTTGCTTGACATGAACCCCAAGTGCCATTGTTATTCACCCCAAGTGTCAGTTCTTGTTCCACAAAGTGTCAGTGTCCTGTACCCCAAGTACCAGCGATTTCCACAGAGCTTGCACTCTACCCTCGCGGTGCTACGGTCCGCTCATCTCCTCTGGGTGGTTGCTGATGAACTAGCACAAAAATCAGGTTTATGAAACCCGGTAAAAACCAGCAGACGATCGGTGGCGGTGGTGCGTAGTCGCCAAGACCTGTACTTTATACTGCTACAGGACAGCGCACAGACATTCGGTGATAAGAATCATTGGTTGCACAATTACTCTGGCATGTAAAGGGTTACGCCTTAAAGGCACAGAGGTGACTTGCTGCGACCTCACAACTTCTTTGTGTTTACAGGTTTCTAAACACAAAAGGGAGTTCAGGAGGGTCGGGGGTGGGGGCTATTCAGGGGGTTTTATGGGGATAAAGTACTGGAGAGTTGTGCAAACACAACACTTCATCAGGAGTCAATGAAGAGTGCGGGGGGGGGGGGCATGGCGGAGCTGTCAGGGGTAGGAAAAGGGGCATAAAAGAGCTGCTGGGGTAGAGCATAGCTGTCAGGGGCAAGAGTGGGGTGGCACAGACAAGAGGGGGAGGGGGTCGTCCTGCACTATGAACTATAATATTGCACCACCCCAGTATTAATGGCCTCCGTCGCACGCGCAGGGATCATTGGCTGCGCAACGAGTCAATCCTCTTGTTGCTAGGAAACCTCATAACCGTTCTTCTTCCACGTCTTACATGTAGGGCGGGGAGGAAGGGGGGTGGTACATCCAACACAGGACAGGAAGGGGTGGGGGGAATTATTATTATTCCGAAAATATACCCCCCCCCCCCTAATGTCTGAGCAAGAAACATCATCACCAAAGTAACTCAAACTGTCAGTACATTGTGCATACAGAGCCTCCCAGGGGCCTACAGAAAGCCTGAGGTTCTGCAGCAGCTGGGGCTGAGAGCACTCTTCTCTAGGAGGTGTGTGTGTGTGTGGGGGGGGGGGGGTTATTATTCCGAATATATACACCCCCCCCCCCCCCCCCAATGTCAGTGCAATAAATATTGTAACTGAAACCTGCAAACTCTCAGCTTTATAGTACTGACAGGAAGCCCTTACTTACTCTTCAAAAAGAGGTTCTGCAGCACCTGGGGCTGATGGCATTCAGCTCCTGGGGTGGGGGTTATTAGGAGCAAGTAACTTGCCCACCAATCTCAGCAATCATCTTCATTTACAGCGCTAAACTGCCATTCGCCAGCTGTGATGACTGACAGGAAGGCCTCTGCCCCCCAAAAAAGAGGTTCTGCAGCAGAACGAGAGCATAAGGAGGGGTGTCATTATTTAGGACATACAGGCTCCACCTAAGCATATACCCCCACGTCAGCTGTCTATCAACAGCAAGAACAAATAACAAGAAGTCTATCCTCTTCCCAAAGAGGTTCTGCAGCAGCTGGGGGCTGAGAGCATTCAGCTCTTGGGCTGGATTTTAAGTGTAAGCAAATTTTGTTTTTTTTACAGCACTCAACTGTCAATCATCAGCTGTGATGGCTGTCAGGAGGTTCTGCAGCAGCTGGTTCAGCCCAAGTGAATAAGGAGGGGTAAGGGGGGGGGGGGGTCATTAGTTAGGGCAGATTCTACCCAATCAGAGCAATAACTCTAAGTATGTGCCCCTCCCCCCTCAGCTGTCAATCAAAAGCTAGAGTAAATAACAGGAAGCCCTCCCTCTTTCCAAAGAGGCTCTGCAGCAGCTGTGCCGACGCTCCATAAACAAACAGTAGGAAGGATTACATAAACACTGTAACAACCAGAACCGTCTCCGGCCCGCGGTACCGGGGGCGCAGGAAGTTCTCCGGACTCGCAGAAAGTTCCGGGGGGTCACGTGTCCCAGCTGCTGCTGCTCTGCGGTCCCCCACTTACCTGGCTAATCCCCCTCCCCCAGACTGGGGGGTCCCGGGGGCGCAGCACGTGGAGGGGCCGGAGCCTCCGGGAGGGAAGGAGTCTCCGCTCTACACACAAAAAGCCGCCGCACATGTCCGGAGGGGGAAGCGTGGGCCGAGGAGGGCGGGGCGTGGGCCGAGCCGGGGGGGCGGGGCGAGGAGGGGAGACACCGAGGGAGGGGCAGCCGGGCACAGGGCTTACACTGTACCCCCCATGCTAAGGCGGACCCTCCATTTATGGGGGTGCTCTAACTTTTCCAGACCCCTTTTCACTCCTGTTACATCAACAGCAGGCTATTTTCGGGGGTGTAATATTTTATTTATTTATTATTTTTTTTGGAGGGGGGCAGATATTTTTTTTTAAGTATTCTTCATGTTAATATGTTATTAATGCACTGCCTTATGTCTGGGGTGAGGGGGGGGGGGTACATGTTACTTTTAGGGTACAGTTTTTCTGGAGGAATAGATTTACTTTATTGGGGTACAGATGATCCCCCTTTTTTTGGGTGGGGGGGGGGGGTTCAGACAGCAGCCCCATATATTATTTATGATGCCCCCCTTTCCGGTGACAGCTGGGGGTTGGCTCACATTACTGTATATGAGTCTCTGCCAGAGCATGCTGAGAGTTGTAGTCTCACAACAGCAGGAGAGCCACAGCTTGCAGAACGTTGATGCGTCTTAAAGGGGTTGGCCCCTCTGGGACGCTGATTGCATATCGCTAGGATCTGCCATTAATGTACGATAGCTGCGGGTCCCACCTCTGAAGAACAGGGCACAGCGCATGCGCAGCGTGCTCTCCTTTCACTGCCGTGGGAGTTCCGAAAATGGCCGAGTAGGCCCGACCGCCTCTCCATTCACTGCTATGGGACTGCCAAAGAGTGCTCAGACATTTTCAGAACTCCGATAGCTGCGCATGCGCGGCTGTTCCTTGTTCACCTGGTGGGTCCCATTCTGGAGATAGGAGCGGGCCCCAGGTGACTCTCTTGCCATCAATGTCCCAGATGGGAATACCCCTTTAATTCCTCAGCATTTTCAAAATCTCTGCTTGCTTTCAGTGAAAGACAATCTTAATTCTACAGGTCCAGAGGCTAAAAACCTATCTTGACCTAATGTTTTGCTTCCTCCGTGACCATGGACTGTGTACCAGGGGGAGGGTTCTTCTGTTGCGTCCAAAGGGACCCTGACGCGTCATATGACGATATGAGCTGCTCTTTGCCCAGTTTTACGGTGTATTGAGAAGTCGTTTCTGTAAAGGGGCGTCCAGAGTCAGGGTACCCCCCCTTTAATAACTCCATATGGTCTAACAGAGTCCTGGGAAGATCATTAATGGATTTGGCTACAGTTGGAATAAGGAGCTCGGCCGGTAGCTTCCCAGCGACACCTGCCCACATCGCTGGAAGCGAAAGACCAGAACCTGGCTGAAGACGGGACCACCAGAAGGCGGCAGCTGCAGTTTGGAGCCATTGTAAAAAAAAAAGTCACGTAAAGAGCATCTGTCAACCCTGGTCATGCTGATAAAAACGATGCCCTGATTATGACAGAACGTTACCCTATTGATGAGAAATTTATATTTTTATTTATATGCCAGTTACCTTACTGGAGCACCAAGGGGCTGGCCTGAGCCCTCGGAGCACTAGTGTGTTACACCCCAGCTTTATTCTCTTCTCCTGGATTGGCAAGGCTAGACTTCCGGTCTAACCCAGTCTTTTTACGCCTGAGCCGCGTGTCCCTGGCTCGGCGCTTGAGCAGTGCATCTTCTGCTGCTCTACAGGTCTCATCCCCCCCCCCTTATTCTTGCACAACCCCTTTAAGTTAGGTAATTGTGCTGTAAACAATTTCCCCAAAAAGTCCACAGTCACTCTCATCCGAAACCACTGCCAATGCAATAGAAACCGCACGGGAAGCTCTCACCGAGTGCATTTACATGACCATATGTATTTTGCGGTTCGCAAAATGCGGATCTGCAAACAATACGGATGATGTTCATGTTGTATCCGTTTTTCTGCTGACCCGTTGTAACAATGCCTATATCTTGTCCGCAAGGATGTGCGGGGCTGCAGAATGGACCAATAGAAATCAATGGGTCCATGTGCGATCAAAAAAAAAAAGTGTGCATCGGATGTGGACCAAAAATACGGTTGTGGGAATGGGGCCTTATACAGTTACATGTCAGAATCTCTTGTAAAACGACCCAAGGGTCCATTCACACGTCCGTGAACGTGTCCGCACCCGTTCTGCAATTCTGTGGAACAGGTGCGGACCCATTCATTCTCTATGGGGCAGGAATGGATGCGGAAAGGACACAGAGTGCCCTCCGCATCCGCATTTCCGGAGCGCGCCCCCGATCTTCCGGTCCGTCGCTCCGGAAAAAAATAGAACATGTCCTATTCTTGTCCGCAATAGGCAGTTCTATGGGGGGTGTCGGCCGGGTGTATTGCAGATCCGCAATACACTACGGACGTGTGAATGGACCCTAATTCTGACGCTATACTGGGAAACCGCTCATAGTACAATTCCCTAAATTCATCTTTAAATGGGTTCACTGTAAGCAGGATGCAATTTATTTCCTTGTTACTTTGCTTCTAATGAAAACGGTAATAACGGACAACCAGCCGGTTCTATCTCTGACTACTGAGCGTGCCCCCCCCCCCCCCAATACTACGTCCACTGCAGCGGAGACTCCTCGTCAGACAATCGAGAGTTCACCGTATTCAGCTTTAAGCCTCTTGTACACGAACGTTGTTTGCCCGCGGCTGTATGCGTTGGGTCCGCAATACTTGGGCACCGGCCCGTGTGCACTCCGCATCATGGATGCGGACCCATTCACATGTCTAGAGGTTGCAAACCTGTCCTGGCCTGATACTCCTTCACAGCTGAGGGTTTGTTACAATTGTATCCAGTCTGGACAATCCTCTGTGAACTAAACATATCCGTCTCTCCTGATACTTTCTTACATTGTATCAGTCTGGAGTGTTCAGAAGGATGCCACCCTGAACCCAGTCTGAGATGATGGGTCGACATTTGGGCAGGGGGGTGGGGTGTCTGCATTTGCATGCCTGTTTATGGGCGCTGAAGACTAATACCAGGTTCCCATGGCAGGGAAGTTCTGCTTCTCTTCTTCATGAAAATCATACACGCCATTATACAACGAGCAGCAGGCGTGAAATCGTAGAGCGCCTGCTGCGGCATCCCGCCACAATACCACCATCACCCGCGATTCATTCCTATGGCGCTATATGGCGGCTCCCAGCCAGACTGCACAGGCCGATGATGACCCAGGAATGTATTATATCCAGTCTAAGGGCTCATGTCCATGTATTTTGCGGTCTGCAAAAGGCGGATCTGCAAAATATACGATTCACGTCGCATCCATTTGCGGATCCATTGTAACAATGCCTATCTTTGTCTGCAAAACGGACAAGAATAGGACATGTTCTATCTTTTTTGCAGGGCTACGGAACAGACATACGGACGCGGACGGCACGCGGCGCGATGTCCATCTTTTTTAAGGACTCACTGAAATGCGGATCGGATTCAGAAAAAAAATATACGGTTGCGTGCATGAGCCGTTCTGTCTTTTTATTTTATTTTTGCGGCCCATATGCGAAACCATTAACGCAAAAGAAAACAGAAATGACTCCGTGTGCATGGCGTTTCCGTATGTCCTCATGGCCGTTCCGCAAAAACGTAGAACATGTCCTATGGTTGTCCGCATTACAGCCAAAGATAGGACTGTTCTATAAGGGGCCGGCTGTTCTGTTCCGCAAAATACTAAATGTACATGGCCAGTATCCGTGCTTTCCGGATCCGCAATTTGTGCACTGCAAAACATCCTATGGTCGTTTGCATGAGCCCTAAATCACTTCTAAACATGATAGAAACATCGGATACCACTGGCTTCTTCCATATGAAACCTGCTCTTCAGGCCCCTCCCCTTCTTGAGGCTCCTCCCCTCCAAAAATATACGCAGCATCCCCATCATCTTAATCTCAGTTCCTCGCAGTTTCCAATCCTTTCTCCTTGCTGTGCTATAATCATCTCTCCAGGAACTGGCTGCCGGCTGAGCTTGTGCGGACACACAGCAGCCATTCTGTGCAGGCAGAGCTGCAGTTAAGGCTCCATTCACACGTCCGCAAATGGGTCCGCATGCGGACCCATTCATTTTCTATGGGGACGGAATGGATGCGATCTTCGGGTCCGCAGCTCCGCAAAAGATAGAACATGTCCTATTCTTGTCCGCAGCTGCAGACAAGAATAGGCATTTCTATAGGGGTGCCGGGCGGGTGTGTTGCGGATCCGCAACACACCACGGACGTGTGAATGGAGCCTCAGGCTACATGCACACGACCGTATGTGTTTTGCGGTCCGCAAATTGCGAATCCGCCCAAAAAACTGAAAAGACGTTTCCTATGGCATCCGTTTGTTTTGCGGATCCGTTATTTTTTGCGGATCCATTGAATAATGCCTATCCTTGTCCGCAAACTAGAAAAAAATAGGACATGCACAATTTTTTTTGCGGAACAACGGAACGGACATACTGATGCGGACAGCAGACGGTGTTCTGTCCGCGTTTTTTGCGGACCCATTGAAATGAATGGGTCCGCATCCTATCCGCCAAAAAAAACGGATCGGACACGGAAACAAAATACGGTCGTGTGCATGAGGCCTCAAAGGAGTTTTTCCGAGACGTTACTACTGATGACCTATCCTCTGGATAGGTCATCAGAATCTGATCGGTGGGGGTCCGGCGTTCGGCATTGTTTGAGAAGGCACGGGCTTTTGCGGTAGCGCCGCGGCCCTCTTGCAGCTCACCAAGCACAGTGCCGTACCTTGTATAGTGGCTGTGCTTGGTATTGCGCTCAGCCCCAAATTTTTAGTTTGCATTCAATCCATTCATTTCAACCAGGCCACAAAAGATGCGCAAGTCCGTTCTACTGTACCGCAAAAAGACGCACAGGGCTGCAATCCGTGATTTTTTGCTGATCCGCAAAATAAATACGTACGGTCGTGTGAATGGGGGCTAAGGCACAGGGGAGGGATAGGGCGGCAGGAGGTGGATTTCAGATCACCTAAGACCCCGGTAGACAATGCAGCTTGAGTCACTGATCAGAGCTGGTGACATCCGCCATATACCTCCATATTGCACGATGGAAATATAAGAGGATTATCCGGTGACACATTCCGGTGCATGGTTTCGGCAGCTCTGCTCTACCCAGAGAGGACTGCATATTCATTACACAGTGTCCCAGATGAAAGAAAAGCACAAAGGAGGGAGCAGACGCTGGGGGGACAGGGCTGCAGGGATAATTACCCGGCCCCTGTAATCCACACTGTATGCTCAGGGCCATCTCCATCCACCCTCCACCCCCAGGGGGTCTCCAATTTACAGTGAATAAAGAGGGTGTGCTCTCATAATGGGCAAACAAATCAGGTTCCCATATGTATAAAATACAAGAGGATTAAAGGGCAGTGACCCTACCGTCTAGAGCAGAGGACACCTATGTGGATGGGGCAGTGATCATGGGGGGCAGGGATATTATAAAACTGCTTGTCTCTTTCCTCTCCAGTCTGACATGGCAGACAATAAGGAGTAATAGATTAAAGGGGGGCTCTGGTTGTAAGTAGTTATCCCCTATCCATAGGATAGGAGATAACTATTAGATCGTTGGGCATCTAACCACTTGGACCCCCGCTAATCATGAAAATGGGGACACATACCACATGGGGCACCCCGAAATGAACGAAGTGGCTGGTCGGGTATGCACAATGACACTCCACTGGACTGATGGAGACAGCCAAGTACACTGCAGTGTGCATGCTGGGCGTGTGGGGTACAGGGATAGTTGGGGGTCCCAGTGGTTGGACACCCACCGATCTAATAGTTACACCCTATCCTGTGGATAGGGGATTACTAGAAACAATAGGAATACCCCTTAATGTGCAGCTCTGGAGTATAATACAGGATGTAACTCAGGATCAGTACAGGATAAGTAATGTATGTACACAGTGACTGCACCAGCAGAATAGTGAGTGCAGCTCTGGAGTATAATACAGGATGTAACTCAGGATCAGTACAGGATAAGTAATGTATGTACACAGTGACTGCACCAGCAGAATAGTGAGTGCAGCTCTGAGGTATAATACAGGATGTAACTCAGGATCAGTACAGGATAAGTAATGTATGTACACAGTGACTGCACCAGCAGAATAGTGAGTGCAGCTCTGGAGTATAATACAGGATGTAACTCAGGATCAGTACAGGATAAGTAATGTATGTACACAGTGACTGCACCAGCAGAATAGTGAGTGCAGCTCTGGAGTATAATACAGGATGTAACTCAGGATCAGTACAGGATAAGTAATGTATGTACACAGTGACTCCACCAGCAGAATAGTGAGTGCAGCTCTGGAGTATAATACAGGATGTAACTAAGGATCAGTACAGGATAAGTAATGTAATGTACACAGTGACTGCACCAGCAGAATAGTGAGTGCAGCTCTGGAGTATAATACAGGATGTAACTCAGGATCAGTACAGGATATGTAATGTAATGTATGTACACAGTGACTCCACCAGCAGAATAGTGAGTGCAGCTCTGGAGTATAATACAGGATGTAACTCAGGATCAGTACAGGATAAGTAATGTAATGTATGTACACAGTGACTGCACCAGCAGAATAGTGAGTGCAGCTCTGGAGTATAATACAGGATGTAACTCAGGATCAGTACAGGATAAGTAATGTATGTACACAGTGACTGCACCAGCAGAATAGTGAGTGCAGCTCTGGAGTATAATACAGGATGTAACTCAGGATCAGTACAGGATATGTAATGTAATGTATGTACACAGTGACTCCACCAGCAGAATAGTGAGTGCAGCTCTGGAGTATAATACAGGATGTAACTCAGGATCAGTACAGGATAAGTAATGTAATGTATGTACACAGTGACTGCACCAGCAGAATAGTGAGTGCAGCTCTGGAGTATAATACAGGATGTAACTCAGGATCAGTACAGGATAAGTAATGTAATGTATGTACACAGTGACTGCACCAGCAGAATAGTGAGTGCAGCTCTGGAGTATAATACAGGATGTAACTCAGGATCAGTACAGGATAAGTAATGTATGTACACAGTGACTGCACCAGCAGAATAGTGAGTGCAGCTCTGGAGTATAATACAGGATGTAACTCAGGATCAGTACAGGATATGTAATGTAATGTATGTACACAGTGACTCCACCAGCAGAATAGTGAGTGCAGCTCTGGAGTATAATACAGGATGTAACTCAGGATCAGTACAGGATAAGTAATGTAATGTATGTACACAGTGACTGCACCAGCAGAATAGTGAGTACAGCTCTGAAGTATAATACAGGATGTAACTCAGGATCAGTACAAGATAAGTAATGTATGTACACAGTGACTGCACCAGCAGAATAGTGAGTGCAGCTCTGGAGTATAATACAGGATGTAACTCAGGATCAGTACAGGATATGTAATGTATGTGCACAGTGACGGCACCAGCAGAATAGTGAGTGCAGCTCTGGAGTATAATACAGGATGTAACTCAGGATCAGTAAAGGATAAGTAATGTATGTACACAGTGACTCCACTAGCAGAATAGTGAGTGCAGCTCTGGAGTATAATACAGGATGTAACTCAGGATCAGTACAGGATAAGTAATGTATGTACACAGTGACTGCACCAGCAGAATAGTGAGTGCAGCTCTAGAGTATAATACAGGATGTAACTCAGGATCAGTACAGGATAAGTAATGTATGTACACAGTGACTCCACCAGCAGAATAGTGAGTGCAGCTCTGGAGTATAATACAGGATGTAACTCAGGATCAGTACAGGATAAGTAATGTATGTACACAGTGACTGCACCAGCAGAATAGTGAGTGCAGCTCTGGAGTATAATACAGGATGTAACTCAGGATCAGTACAGGATAAGTAATGTATGTACACAGTGACTGCACCAGCAGAATAGTGAGTGCAGCTCTGGAGTATAATGCAGGATGTAACTCAGGATCAGTACAGGATAAGTAATGTATGTATGTACACAGTGACTGCACCAGCAGAATAGTGAGTGCAGCTCTGGAGTATAATACAGGATGTAACTCAGGATCAGTACAGGATAAGTAATGTATGTACACAGTGACTGTACCAGCAGAATAGTGAGTGCAGCTGTGGAGTATAATACAGGATGTAACTCAGGATCAGTACAGGATAAGTAATGTATGTACACAGTGACTGCGCCAGCAGAATAGTGAGTGCAGCTCTGGAGTATAATACAGGATGTAACTCAGGATCAGTACAGGATAAGTAATGTATGTACACAGTGACTGCACCAGCAGAATAGTGAGTGCAGCTCTGGAGTATAATACAGGATGTAACTCAGGATCAGTACAGGATAAGTAATGTATGTACACAGTGACTCCACCAGCAGAATAGTGAGTGCAGCTCTGGAGTATAATACAGGATGTAACTCAGGATCAGAACAGGATAAGTAATGTATGTACACAGTGACTGCACCAGCAGAATAGTGAGTGCAGCTCTGGAGTATAATACAGGATGTAACTCAGGATCAGAACAGGATAAGTAATGTATGTACACAGTGACTCGACCAGCAGAATAGTGAATGCAGCTCTGGAGTATAATACAGGATGTAACTCAGGATCAGTACAGGATAAGTAATGTATGTACACAGTGACTCCACCAGCAGAATAGTGAGTGCAGCTCTGGAGTATAATACAGGATATAACTCAGGATCAGAACAGGATAAGTAATGTATGTACACAGTGACTGCACCAGCAGAATAGTGAGTGCAGCTCTGGAGTATAATACAGGATGTAACTCAGGATCAGTACAGGATAAGTAATGTATGTACACAGTGACTGCACCAGCAGAATAGTGAGTGCAGCTCTGGAGTATAATACAGGATGTAACTCAGGATCAGTACAGGATAAGTAATGTATGTACACAGTGACTGCACCAGCAGAATAGTAAGTGCAGCTCTGAAGTATAATACAGGATGTAACTCAGGATCAGTACAGGATAAGTAATGTATGTACACAGTGACGCTGTTAATGTAGATTAATTCTATATGTGACCTGTATCATGGTTATGATATGCTAAACATCCTTAACAATCGTTTTCCTACCTTAATACTGTGCGTCTCTACTCTTTCCCAGAATTTACACCATTACAGTCATGTTCTCTTATATTTACGTGCTGAAATTTGATGGGAAAAGGTCGCCTCCACATCTTGTACAGCTCACTTGGCTCCAGGAGTTTTTTCCGGGCCGAGCACACAATGAGACTCCCCGTCCGACATCCTCACAATTGTCAGTTGGAGCAGCTTCTGAATCTGGCGAGCAGGAGACGAGTGTGAACAGATCCCTGGAGACCTGGGACATGAACGAGTCCTCGGAGTCTTTTTGCCTGGAAGGTGTCAGTGACGCTGCGCAGCTTTACATCGTCACGTGCTTAGACCCAGTAACCTGTTTGGTGAGCATGCCTGACATCACCGGGCCGGCGGAGCTTCCTGTGGACCTCTCCACACCCTGCTGATACGGCGTACCAGGACAGGAACGTGCAGTGAACTGCCTGGGGGCGCTCTGCTGTGTGGCAGGAGGATAACCGCCTCTCCTGGATTAGTGCATTCAGAAAACATCAACAAGAAGGGAGATGGCAGGCATTGCTGGGACTTGCAGTTCAACAAATGCTACAAGCTCAGACAGTGGAAATGAATGGAAATGTATTAGATCAGATTTTATTTTTTATTTTTTTTACATACTGGGGGTCATTTACTAACAGTTATACACCTCTTTTTGACACAAAATTGTTGCACTACCCCATTTTGCAACTTTTTAAAGGTCTGCGTGACAATATTTGTCACGGGGGTGTTTTTACGCCGCATTTGACACATAGGAGTGTCAGGGGCGGATGGCGACTGCGACTCTGGCTCCGGCAAATTTACTAACTTTACGTCAGAAAAAAGGCGCAAAAGTTTGCAAGCCAGGGGCTGACGTAGATTTCCTGGGAGGCACACGGACAACAAAGAGTCTCCTAATTTATGACGAGGCGCATGCCCAGTCATTATTTAGGCGCATCTTCTGGCAGTAAAGCCTCATTCACACGTCCGTGTTTCACGGACGTGAGCTGTACGTATGCTCCACGGACAGCACGCGTCCCCATTCATTTTAATGTGTGTATTCACACATCAGTGTTTTAGCACGATCCGTGGGTCCGTTATTTTTTTTTGTCACGGATGCATGCTCTATTTTGTACATGTTCACGGATCCATCACGCCCATTATAGTCTATGGGTCTGCGAAAACCACGGATCATTAGGATCAGATGCTTTAAAAAAAAAAATTCTGCGAAATTTCAGTGAAACACGGATGGCACACGGACAGCAAAACAACGGACACGCAGACTTTTTAAAGGTCTGCGTGACAATATAACACGGATCCTTCACGGACAGCTTCACGGATGCATCACTGACCACCTTTTCACGGATTTGAACACTGATGTGTGAATGAGGCTTAATGCCAGCATAAACTAAAAACACGGTCAAGAAATGATGGTCTTAATTAATGACGCCCAATGTATAATACTAAGCCACCAACAATACTCAACCAAGCTGTGTGATTTGTCTCATCCCAGCACAGCTACATCAATACATTGATCCCGTTCCCCTTTGGGTCATGTGATCCCCATCTGACTACTAGTCTAGAGCTTGTTCTCCTGTGCAGACAGGTTGTCAGTCTCTCCCGCGTGGCCCACTCCCTATAAACTACAGGGTTACATCATCACCTATTCAGAACTTTCTGGCAGATCTTAAAGGGCAACTATCATCTTTTAATTTTATTTGCTAGTTTATTAGAGCTCGGCATGTGTACCCGAGTTAGTCTGTCAATGATTGCCAAAACATCTGTAATTACCTAATAATAACAGCTTTCATTAATGTCCCCTGTCCCTTTCCACTGCTCCCTTAGAAGACAGTTGCTATGGCTCGTCTGTCTCTGGCTAGGAAGACAGAGGGGGCGGTCCTTCACGCTGCATGCCTGCATTAGGCTTTAGAGTGAGGAGGCGTGTCTCTCAGTAATCCATTCTGATTGGCTGGCAGGAAGCTGCTGGCTACTGCAAGTTTGTATGTGACCTGAGGGAAAGCAGTTTTGGCCTCAGAGAACAGGCAGAGGAGCCATCTTGAGAAGGTCCTCATATTGCAAATGTTTAAACAGCCATAACTAAGGGAAAAACTCAAGGAAAACGGTGGTATGTTAAGAAACTAAAGTTTGCTTTTTGCACAATGCTGCTGCTGCAGTAACACGCTAAAATTGTTTTTTTTTTATGAAAACATGACGGTTACCCTTTTAAGCACCTCCCCTCCTCACCGAGCTCCGCCCCCCTTGTGCCTCTGTATGTCCCTCCATGTATGGAGTGCTGCTGAAGATATTATTTCTGCCCTATCTAAAAGAGCAGGAGTGTAGTCATATAGTAGGCGAGTCCATTTAATGATTAGCTAACAGTCTATGGCATATGCTATAGTCAGGGTCGGTTTTAGACAAAATGTGGCCCTGGGCAAAATCAAAAGTGGGGCCCCAATTCTTGTAATAATGTGCTAAAAACACAGTCCGACACCTGACACCCCCGCCGATCAGCTGTTTGAGCAGATGGCGCGTGCTGTTTACTGCTGCTGTCCCATGGACATACAGCAGTGAGCAGGAAGAGAGAAGGGAGACGACACGTGCGCACAGCTGATCGGCAGGGGTGCCGGGTGTCCCTACAGTACCCTAGTAGTAATAATATAACCATAAGGCCCCTTTCACACGAGTGAGTTTTCCGTGCGGGTGCAATGCGTGACGTGAACGCATAGCACCCGCACTGAATCCTGACTCATTCATTGCGTTTTTTTCACGCATCACTTCTGTGTTGCGTGAAAAACGCATCATGTTCTATAATCTCCATTTTTCACGCAGCCCTGGCCCAATAGAAGTGAATGGGGCTTCAGTGAAAAACGCAATGTATCCGGAAGCAAGTGCGGATGCAATGTGTTCTTCACTGATGGTTGCCAAGAGATGTTTTTTGTAAACCTTGTTTTTTTATTACACGGGTGAAAAACGCATCAAAACGCATTGCACCCGCACGGAAAAAACTGAACAACTGAACGCAATCGCAGACAAAACTGACTGAATTTGCTTGCAAAATGGTGCGAGTTTCACTGAACGCACCCGGAGCCAATCCGTCACGCTCGTGTGAAAGGGGCCTAATGCTCCCAGTGGCTCTAATGCCCCCCTGTAGTGCCTCCCACTAGTTCCATATAATTCTTCCCCCCCATATTGCCAGTATATATATATAATGTTCCCCCGTAGTGTCAGTATATAATGCTCCTACATTCCTCCCCAGTAGTGCCAGGTATACTGTATATAATGATCTCCTTCCCCCCTTTCCTGGTGCCTCCAGCAGTGCAGACATTTATAAAAAACTCGCCTCACTCCCGTTTTCCCCGGCACTGTCTGCGATGCAGACCACAGTTATCTGTGCCTCACTTTATGGGTAGCGAAGTGGTGCCCTAGGCGGATGACTTCCCTCGCCTATCCATTTTCCCGTCCTTGCACATTACCGCAGGAGGTATAACAGGAGAGGACTATAACTCCCAGCATATCCAGGGTGTTGTAATGTACCCTGATATTACATAATAATGGCCTGGACATGCTCAGAGTTGTAGTCCTGTTATACCTCCTCTTGTAATGTACTCTGATATTACATAACAAGCTGGGAGTTTTAGTCCTCTCCTCATACCTCATCTTGTAATGTACTCTGATATTATATAACACGAGGTATAAGAGGAGAGGACCACAACTCCCAGCACTTCCCTGTCACTTACATTGAATCCTTCACTACTTCCCATGCATCACTGGTCTTCTTCATTACTTTACGGCACTGCTTAGCTCCTCCTCCTGTTCTGATCACATGATGGTGAGGTCATCGCAGGTCCTTCACCCTCATCTTCACTGCTGAGCTCTGCCTCCTGCACGTGACATTATCGCAGGTCCTACAGCTCCAGTAGAAGAGTTGCTGGTGTCAGGAGCTGTCAGTTTGCAGAGCAGCACTGTGGTAATGATTTGTGTTATGTGTACAGGGAGGGGGCTTTACACTGTATTGTAATGTGCAGCTTTTCAGCTGTCCGCCCGTTTGCTTCCACGGACGTTCAGCTGAACAGCAGCACTGAACCCTTAGATGATGGAGGCCCAGGGAAATTGCCCAGTTTGCCCCCCCCCCCCCCAACGCTGGCCCTGGCTATAGTATATATGTGTGCAGTGTAGGGAATCAACATTGTATTTTATGAGATGCAGCTTCAGGGCTCATGGACATGACTGTTGCTACTTTTGCGGTCCGCAAATTGTGAATCCGCATTTTGCGCAACAGTCCTATCCTTGCCTGTAATGCGGACAATAAAAGGACATGTTCTATTTTTTTTGCGGAATGACCATGCAGACACAGAATGCACATGAGTCCTCACACTGCTCTCCCTGACTCACACAGACTGTCTCGATTTTTCTGCGTACACTGAGATGCAGCTTCACACTGCCCTCTCTAAGGATAGTTTCATACTAACGTTCAGAGATCAGGCAGGCTGATGTGGCTGGGAATAGCCTACTGGAACCGGCATTGCCAGATGCTGTCTGAATGCCCGCCGGCCCCATTAAAGGGGTTGTCACATCATGGACAATGGGGGCATATCGCTAGGACATGCCCCCATTGTCTGATAGGTACAGTTTCCACCGCTGGGACACGCACATATATCGAGAACGGAGCCCCGCAAGGTGGTGGCTGGAGGACTCCACCAAGCCGGCTCCCTATAGAAGTGAATGGGAGCGTACCGAGCATGTGTGGTCCCCGCTCCCATTCATTTCCATGGGCCGACGGAAATAGCCGAGCCAGTGCTCGGCTATTTTCGCCGGCCCCAATAAAAATAAATGGAGGGCGGCTGCGCATGCGCAGTGCGCCCTCCTTCACTTGCGGGGCTCCATTCTCGATATAACCTATATCCTAGCGATATGCCCCCATTGTCCATGATGAGACAACCCCTTTAACCACTCCAAGCCAGTTTGGACCAAATGTCGGAGCCCCATTTTTCAAATCTGATGTGTCAGTTTATGTGATAATAACTCTGGAATGTTTTTACTGACCCTGCCATTCTGAGATTGTTTTCTCGTGACACATCATACTTCATATTAGTGATGAATTGGAGTTGATACATTTTACCTTTATGCAACAAAAAAAAACACATTTGCAGAAAATGTGAAAAAATTAGCTATTTTGAAAATTTTTATTTCTCCGCTTTTAAGACAGGTAGTGATACTTCATAAAATAGTTACTGTACATTCCCCGTATGTATACTTTATATTGGCATCATTTTGTAAATGTCATTTTATTTTTTAGGACATTAGAAGGCTTAGAAGTTTAGAAGCAAATTTTTAAATTTTTAAGAAAATTGCCAAAACCCACTTTTTTAGGCCTATTGCACACCATATGGCTTTTTCTGTGTTTTGCGGTCCGCAAAAAACGGATCCGCAAAAAATACGGATGACATCCGTGTGCATTCTGTATTTTGCGGAACGGAACATCTGGTTCCTAACAGAACAGTACTATCCTTGTCCGTTATGTGGACAATAATAGGACATGTTCTATCTTTGAACGGAAAAACGGAAACACGGAAATGGAATGCATGCGGAGTACATTCCGTTTTTTTTGCGGACCCATTTAAATTAATGGTTCCATATACGGAACGCAAAAAAAACACGTTCGTGCGCATGAGGCCTTAAGGAGCAGTTCAGTTATGAAGTCACTTTGTGGGGCTTACATAGTAGAAACCACCCATAAATGACCCCATTTTAGAAACTACACCCCTCAAGTGATTCAAAACTGATTTTACAAACTTTGTTAACCCTTTAGGTGTTCCACAAGAGTTAAAGCAATATGGAGGCAGGCAAATCCGGTGATGCGGTGCAGAAGCATGGATCGGAACCCCACGGAAGCACTACGGAGTGCTTCCGAGGTGTTTCTGGCAGTGCCTTCGCACCGCAAAAAAGTAGTCCGCAATACACGGGAACCGGCCGTATGCACCCCGCATCATGGATGCGGACCCATTCACTTGGAACGGAAGCACAGATCAGAAGCCCACTACGGAGTGCTTCCATGGTGTTTCTGCCCGTGCCTCCACACCGCAAAAAAAAATAGAACATGTTCTATCTTTTTACGGTGCGGACAGATCATGGACCCATTCAAGTTGAATGGGTCTCGATCCGTCCCGGCCACCGCACGGATATTGCCCGTGCATTGGGGACCGCAAATTGTGGTCCCCAATGCACGGAAACGGCCGCACAACGGTCGTGTGCATGAGGCCTAACTTATGGAAATAACTGACCAAATAACTGAAGGGTGAACTCAGCCTAAGGGCTCATGCACACAAGCGTGTGCCGGCCTGTGCCGCGGACCGCATATTGTGGTCCGTAATGCATGAGCACCGACAGTTCATGCACTACTATTTTGCGGTGCAGAAGCATGGACAGAAAACCCACGGAAGCACTACGGCTTCCAATCCGTTCCTCCATTCCACACCGTATCTCCCGGATTGTGGACCCATTCCTGCACACGTTTACACGAATAGGTCCGCATCCGTGATACGGTGTGTACGCGGCTGGTGCCTGTATATTGCGGACCCGAGGTTTGCGGGCTGCAATACGCGCAGGGGACGCCTACTGTCGTGTGCATGAGCCCTAAGTCTGTGATTTAGTGAAGAGAGAAGCGAGCTTTGGATATTACACCGAAGTTATTCAACGAAGTCACACACGACTTCGCAAATAACTAACTTCAGCTCATCGGAGCCAATACATTCTAATACTGTATGGAGCGCTTACTTCGTACAGTATTAAAATGAAATTTTATGCAAATCGACTTTGGATGTTTCATCCGAAGTCGATTCGCTCATCCCTAGTCATCACTGTCTGTGATACAATTACTAGAGGTCTGCCCCATCAGTCAGAACACTTCTTCCTGTTCTAAATCTTTTCTTGCTTTTCCTACCACCTCCAGCCACTCTACACCTGCCTCTAGTGGTGGTACGCAGTACTGCAGGCTAGAATACTGTGTCCAGTACTTTCAAACACCTCTGAACCCTGACCATGAAGGTTCCCTGCAGGACGTCTTGGAGCTACAGAAACAGGCAATTCCTTTACTGCCTGAAACAGTCAATGCAAACACAGTGAGCGACAGGTAGAAAAATAGCCGTCTCCGGCTCCATCACCTGACCTATTTGTGTTTATTACTACATGAGCGGGGCCCGGTGTAGTAGAATACAGTGGCTGCACCGGGCCCCGCTGCCATCACAAAACAAGATGCCGGCCCCCAGCCCCTCCTCCCTCCCCGCTTATACACACGCCGGCCACGCCAGCGGCGGTGTATCAGTGTAAATTGCAGCATTCGCCCCATAAGACGCAGTGCTATTCCCCCCCCCCACACTTTGGGGGGGGGGGGGGGGGCGTCTTATAGGGTGAAAAATATGGTACTTAAATGTTACTTCATTATAAATATATTCCTAAATACCTTACAATAGTTATAGTGGCTCGTTTTGTCTGGGGAGCAATGATTAGGAGAAACAAAGTGGCCTCCGTCCTATTAGTATACACAAAACCTGTCCTAATTACACAGGAGGACAAGTTACTTCAGCACAGTGAGCTAAAGAGCTGCCTCATCCTCCTCTCTGCTTGTCAAGGATTATGAATACAGATGATAAGACCTTTGGCTAAATCTCTGTTGGAATGGAGTTCATCAGCAGATGTGGCTAATGAGCAGCAGCACTTGTCTGCAGTCTCCATTACCACAGTCTGTCCTGTCCATCCTTTCTGTACTTCATGTCTCCTCATGAACTCCATTCCCACAAAGATTCAGCTAAATATCATATTAAACTGTATTCAGGATCATAATCCCTGAAAAGCAGAGAGGAGGATGAGGCGGCTCTTTACCTCAGTGATGTGAAGTAACTTGTCCTGCTGTGTGATTAGGACAGGTTCTGTATGAACTAATCGGACGGCAGCCATTTTGTTTCTCCTAATCATTGCTCCACAGACAAAACGAGCCATTATAACTAATGAAAGGTATTTGGGAATTTATTTATAACAAAGTAATATTTACATAATTTCATTTTCTTAATTCCCGGAAAATCCCTTTAATGTGTTTCCACTGATGAAGCGCTGAGGAGAGTTCAGCATGCAAAGTGATTTTTGCTTTTTCTTGTGGAATTTTCAGCTTTTTTCTTCAGAGACTCTTTTATGAAGCCGCTTTTATATTTTATATTATATGTACTTTGCTTTCCTTGCCGTATACGGATGCGTATGTCTACTCTAGTCCTCTCCAGAGCTGCAGCGACAGAACTTCTAGTTTCTATAGGAAACAGTCTGTGGTTTATTTCTCTCCTGCCATCATCGGAGCTCTGTATAACTGCAAGCTGAGTCACCGGTAATGCCCCAAATTCCCTTTTTCGTCTTCCTGTGCGACCCAAAATCTGCTCAAAAGGGAAAATGGGGATAGGGTGTATGACAGAAAGAGCGACCCTGGCCTGATATGGGCCAGGTCATCACCCCTCTGTAAGAGTATGTGGCCCTTGTGATGTGCAGGCTCAGCTCAGTTCGCAATCATTTGGCTGCTGTGAAATTACAACTCCCAGCATGAACACTTGCTTGGCTGTTCTTGTAACTCCCATAGGAGTGAAAGGAGGATTCTGGGAGTGGTAGTTTCAGAACAACTGTTACTGGGCTAATGATAAATTACAAATTGCTAACCCCCATCAGGCTAAGGGCTCATGCACACAGCTGTAGCCATTTTTGCAGCCCGCAAAACACGGATACCGGCTGTGTACATTCTGTATTTTGTAAGACGGACAAGAATAGGACATGTTCAAATTCTTTTGCGGGGGCGCAGAACGGGCACACGGTGTGCTGTCCACATCTTTTATGGCCCCACTGAAGTGAATGGGTCCATAATGGTCGTGTGCATAAGCCCCCAGGAATGCCCAACCTGCGGCCTGGACAGTCTACAGCTATCGGAGCATGCTGGGAGTTGTAGTTTTGCAACAGCTGGAGGGCCACAGGTTGGGCATCCCTGGGCTAAGTAATTATGCACACATCCATCTTGGTATTTTGGCCTGCAAGCTGTAGACTACTGAGGACAGTGACCGGCTGCAGCGGTCACATGCCGTATACAGGTAAATCACCGCTGCTGTTTGGAAACATACAGTGGTGAAAGTACCGGATCAGCGCGGCGGAAAATGGTGCTGGAGAAACAGGTGATTGTATAATGTTATAGTTTTTTAAGACACTGTAGGGTTTGTCCAATGTTTGGGGGCAGAGACGTCTGAAGAGGGTAGAGGAGTCTGGAGGGGACAGAAGTGTCAGAGACGGCAGCGGGGACTGGAGGGGCCGGAGATGGCAGCGGGGACTGGAGGGGCCGGAGATGGCAGCGGGGACTGGAGGGGTTGGAGATGGCGCCGGAGATGGCAGCGGGGACTGGAGGGGCCGGAGATGGCAGCGGGGACTGGAGGGGTCGGAGATGGCACTGGGTACTGGAAGGGTCGTAGATGTCAGCGGGCACTGGAGGGGTCGGAGATGGCACTGGGGACTGGAAGGGTCGTAGATGGCAGCGGGGACTGGAGGGGTCGGAGATGGCACTGGGTACTGGAAGGGTCGTAGATGTCAGCGGGCACTGGAGGGGTCGGAGATGGCACTGGGGACTGGAAGGGTCGTAGATGGCAGCGGGGACTGGAGGGGTCGGAGATGGCACTGGGTACTGGAAGGGTCGTAGATGGCAGTGGGGACTGGAGGGGTCGGAGGCGGGTACTGGAAGGGTCGTAGATGGCAGCGTGGACTGGAGGGGTCGGAGATGGCACTGGGGACTGGAAGGGTCGTCGATGGCAGCGTGGACTGGAGGGGTCGGAGATGGCACTGGGTACTGGAAGGGTCGTAGATGGCAGCAGGGACTGGAGGGGTCGGAGATGGCACTGGGGACTGGAAGGGTCGTAGATGTCAGCGGGGACAGGAGGGGTTGGAGGCGGAGACGGGGACTGGAGGGGTCGGAGATGGCACTGGGTACTGGAAGGGTCGTAGATGGCAGTGGGGACTGGAGGGGTCGGAGGCGGGTACTGGAAGGGTCGGAGATGGCAGCGGGGACTGGAGGGGTCGGAGATGGCAGCGGGGACTGGAGGGGTCGGAGATGGCAGCGGGGACTGGAGGGGTCGGAGATGGCACTGGGGACTGGAAGGGTCGTAGATGTCAGCGGGGACTGGAGGGGTCGTAGATGGCAGCGGGGACTGGAGGGGTCGAAGATGGCAGCGGGGACTGGAGGGGTCGGAGATGGCACTGGGGACTGGAAGGGTCGTAGATGTCAGCGGGGACTGGAGGGGTCGTAGATGGCAGCGGGGACTGGAGGGGTCGAAGATGGCAGCGGGGACTGGAAGGGTCGTAGATGGCAGCGGGGACTGGAAGGGTCGTAGATGGCAGCGGGGACTGGAAGGGTCGTAGATGGCAGCAGGGACTGGAGGGGTCGGAGATGGCACTGGGGACTGGAAGGGTCGTAGATGGCAGCGGGGACTGGAGGGGTTGGAGGCGGGGACTGGAGGAGTCGGAGGCGGGGACTGGAAGAGGCAGAGTAGTCTAGAGGGGCAAAGAGATCTCGAGAGGGCAGAGGGAACTGGAGGGGACAGTGGGGAATGGAAGAGGAGAGAAGTCTGGAGAGGGCAGAGGTGCCAGCTACTTAATCCTCTTTCCCAACTGAACATTCGAATATGTATGAGACTGGGAGAATTAGAAGAGATAGGCCTCATTCACATCTGTTCAGAGATCAAGCAGCCTGCCGGATCTCACATGCAACGTTCTGCATGAAACGTTTTTTTGTCCAGCCAAAACCCGGCATTTATGCAGTCAATGGGGATCCTGCGGTGAGTGAAGAAGAGGATCCGGTAACGCGGGAACCTGCGAGATCCGGCAGGCTGCTCTGTGCCGCGACAGCCTGCCGGATCTCAGAACGGATATATGAATGAAGCCATGTCTGTTTGGCCGCCCGCTACTGAAGAAGTCTGAGAACCTTTACCCATTTGGGCGCCAGGGGAAGTAGGGCTGTTTCTACCCTGTCTAGGAAGTAAACAACCAAATCCGAATGGGTGATAATTGGCGCCATAATCAGTGGCTTGATGTTGATTCTGGATGATAATCACAGATAACGAGATCTCCGCGTTATCAGAACAGGAAGACAAATACAATATTATCCTCAGGAGAATCGTCAATTGATCTTTGGATACAGATATTAATAAATCATTTAACTGCTCGTCCAGCCCTAAGTAAACAACGCCCCAGCGCCGTACAATGAACAGCCTTGTGACTTTCTAATATACCCATCCTCACACCGCTGCAGCACTTGCTACAATGTATCAGTGCAGACAATCCTCAAATCTCTCTCCCGCCCTAATAGTTTGTTACAATGTATCAGTGCAGGTAGTAACATGCATCAGTCTGATGATTATTTTTTTCTTTCTTTTTACTGACAGCAAGCAGAGATCTTGAAACGGATTTCATTATATAATGATGGAGCAGCTTTTTACCGAATAAAGTAGTGGATTAAATCAGAAACCTGTAAGCTCCAAAAACAAAAGGGTTGGATGTATTTCACATCTGGATTCGTGCAAAAGTAAAAAGGGGGGTTTCTGGGAGTTTAATATTAATGACCTATCCTCAGGATAGGTGATCAATGCCTGATCGGTGGAGGTCCCCTGCCGATCAGCTGTTTGAAGAGGCCGGCCTCCTGTTTGGTGCTCCGGCCTCCTCACAGCTTATTGAGTACAGCGCCATACATTTTATAGTGGCTCCCATTGGTATTACAGGCTCATTCACTTGAATGGGACTGAGCTGCACCTACGCCATTTGACTGATGAATGTGACGTTACTGGCCTAGGAAGGGGCTGCGGCACTACAGTGACGCGATCTGTCTCCCGAAACCCCAACCGATCAGATATTGTTGACCTATCCTGAGGATAGGCCATCAATAATAAAAGGGTTTGCCAGGCTCCTGATATTGGTGACCTATCCGCAAGGTTATTTATCCCCAATTGGTGAGGGCCTAACACACTGCACACCCATTGATCAGCTGTTCCTTGCAGCCTCCGATGCTGGTGGAACTAGCTCTTGAATGACGCAGACAGCGCCATCCAAAAAGTAGTGTCCGTGCTGGGTTACTGCAGCTCAGGTCCCATTGAAGTGAAAGGGAGGTGAGCTGCAATGACCCAACATGGTCACTACACTTGTGGGGTAGGAGGTCCTTACTGATCAGATATTATCCTGAGGATAGGTCATCAATATCGGGAGTCTGGAAAACCCCTTTAAACTAATGGAAAACCTCTTTAAAGCGGCCCTTTCATGTTTTTTTTTTAATTCTAGATAAATACCTTTACTTGTAGGGTACTTCCCCCCCCCCGCCCCCCCTGCTGATGCTGCCACCCTGCCTGTCTTTTTAAAATATGGTTCCTACGCCCCCCGGAGGTTTTCTCGCTCAGTATGAGCATCAGTACAAGGAGGAGGAGACTCCAGGGTTCCTCAATGGGCGTCTCCTTCTCCCTGGCTGTGACGCTCTCCGCTGTGATTGGATCGCGGCACAGCCAGGGAGAAGGAGACGCCCATTGAGGAACCCTGGAGTCTCCTCCTCCCTGTACCGTTGCTAAGTATTAACATACTGAGCGAGAAAACCTCCAGGGGGGTGTAGGAACCATATTTTAAAAAGACAGGAAGGGTGGCAGTATCAGCGGAGGGGGGGTACCCTACAAGTAAAGGTATTTATCTAGAATAAAAAAAAAAAAAAACATAAACATAAGCAAACGGACAGCCAGAGCTTATGATTCTGACCTCTTTTAACAACTGCCCCCCCCCATACTGGGTTCAATATATTTGCATTCCATAGAGTGAGCTAAACTCTTCCCCAAAAATGTCTGGGAAGGTCTTCTGCTGCCAACGTACTATAGAACAAGGATCAGCAACCACCGGCATTCCAGCTGCTCTGAAACTACAACTCCCAGAATCCTCCTTTCCCTCCTATGGGAGTTACAAAAACAGCCGAGTAAGTGTGCATGCTGGGAGTTGTAGTTTCACAGCAGCTGGAATGCGGAAGGTTGCTAATCCCTGTTTTCTTCAATCTAAAAATAAAAAAAGATCTCTTTCCGGGCTGCTTCTCTACTTCATGAATGACCCCCGGCTGCAAAAGCATGGGGTAATTAACCCATTCAGAGATGATCCAGCTGATTCTCTTCTCAAAGTCATTAACATGGGCGCTGCCAGCGTGCTACTGTGTTAGTGCAGTGAAGCTTATGAAATCCGCCTCCTGGCACTCGCTCGTTCTTGTGAGAGCCACATGCGGTGACTTGGCCTCGGGGCCTTGTGAGTTACAATTAAAATCCCTTTAAGTTGTAATAAGACAAAACTAATCTTTACCCCTCGTCACTTTAATTCCAGGATTCATTCCGCAGGTCCCAGCCCACACGGCTCCGGTGTTAACCTCCACGCTCGTGCTGCCAGCCAGCCGCGTACCGGATTTTTCACTTAACCTAATTAAAATGTGTGCTGCTTCCTAATGCCGCGCTTGTGTACGCCATCTGGGATGTGTTTCAATTATCGCAAAAGGATTCACATGGGAAACGAGCGTCGCAACCAATATGGGCGGAATACAGCGCGCAGATCATCAATGAATTATGGGAAAGAATAAAATACGCGAGGTTTCTGTCTTTTTTTTTTTTTTAGTTATCTGCATTTAATCAGAGTCATAATTGGGCTGTGAAAACTACAAAGAAGGAAAAATGGACACTGCACAGTACCACTTCTCTGTCCGGTATACTGGGTGTAATCCTCAGTATCTGCTCTTATTCTGTATATATGGACACTACACAGTACCACTTCTCTGTCCTGTATACTGGGTGTAATCCCCAGTATCTGCTCTTATTCTGTATATATGGACACTACACAGTACCACTTCTCTGTCCTGTATACTGGGTGTAATCCTCAGTATCTGCTCTTATTCTGTATACACAGGACAGACAATGCACAGTACCACTTCTCTGTCCTGTATACTGGGTGTAATCCTCAGTATCTGCTCTTATACTGTATATATGGACACTGCACAGTACCACTTCTCTGTCCGGTATACTGGGTGTAATCCTCAGTATCTGCTCTTATTCTGTATATATGGACACTGCACAGTACCACTTCTCTGTCCTGTATACTGGGTGTAATCCTCAGTATCTGCTCTTATACTGTATATATGGACACTGCACAGTACCACTTCTCTGTCCTGTATACTGGGTGTAATCCTCAGTATCTGCTCTTATTCTGTACACACAGGACAGACAATGCACAGTACCACTTCTGCTGTTCAATTGCTAGTTTGCAATCATTAATATTCCCACAATTTTGCTGCGAGTCTGCAGACACTTACCAAGCTGTCCCAGCCCAGTCGTCCTCTCGCTCTCCCACCGCCCCAGCCCAGTCGTCCCCTCGCTCTTCCACCGCCCCAGCCCAGTCGTCCCCTCGCTCTCCCACCGCCCCAGCCCAGTCGTCCCCTCGCTCTTCCACCGCCCCAGCCCAGTCGTCCCCTCGCTCTCCCACCGCCCCAGCCCAGTCGTCCCCTCGCTCTTCCACCGCCCCAGCCCAGTCGTCCCCTCGCTCTCCCACCGCCCCAGCCCAGTCGTCCCCTCGCTCTGTCACCGCCCCAGCCCAGTCGTCCCCTCGCTCTCCCACCGCCCCAGCCCAGTCGTCCCCTCGCTCTCCCACCGCCCCAGCCCAGTCGTCCCCTCGCTCTCCCACCGCCCCAGCCCAGTCGTCCCCTCGCTCTCCCACCGCCCCAGCCCAGTCGTCCCCTCGCTCTCCCACCGCCCCAGCCCAGTCGTCCCCTCGCTCTCCCACCGCCCCAGCCCAGTCGTCCCCTCGCTCTCCCACCGCCCCCGCCCAGTCGTCCCCTCGCTCCCCCACCGCCCCAGCCCAGTCGTCCCCTCGCTCTCCCACCGCCCCAGCCCAGTCGTCCCCTCGCTCTCCCACCGCCCCAGCCCAGTCGTCCCCTCGCTCTCCCACCGCCCCAGCCCAGTCGTCCTCTCGCTCTCCCACCGCCCCAGCCCAGTCGTCCCCTCGCTCTCCCACCGCCCCAGTCCAGTCGTCCCCTCGCTCTTCCACCGCCCCAGCCCAGTCGTCCCCTCGCTCTTCCACCGCCCCAGCCCAGTCGTCCCCTCGCTCTTCCACCGCCCCAGCCCAGTCGTCCCCTCGCTCTCCCACCGCCCCAGCCCAGTCGTCCCCTCGCTCCCCCACCGCCCCAGCCCAGTCGTCCCCTCGCTCTCCCACCGCCCCAGCCCAGTCGTCCCCTCGCTCTCCCACCGCCCCAGCCCAGTCGTCCCCTCGCTCTCTCACCGCCCCAGCCCAGTCGTCCCCTCGCTCTCCCACCGCCCCAGCCCAGTCGCCCCCTCGCTCTCCCACCGCCCCAGCCTAGTCGTCCCCTTGCTCTCCCACCGCCCCAGCCCAGTCGTCCCCTCGCTCTCCCACCGCCCCAGCCCAGTCGTCCCCTCGCTCACCAACCTCTTCATCTTAATTTCATTTGGAAAACTTTCAAAGTTCCAAGTAAAACACATCATAAAATGATCCAGACTTCAGCACTGAGCTCTGCTTCTCGGCATCTTTAAAGGGGCTCGAATATTTCCATCAGAGTCTGAATGGACTGGCGGACCCCAGACCCACCCACCATTTCATCTAAATAGGGGACATAGGGTACCCATTCTCATGATCAGTGGAGACCTTAGCGATCAGACACTTGGCATCTATCCATCTTTTCTAAAGTAGTGGTGGTGGGGGTCACTACGAGCTGTGCAGAATCCTAGAAAAGATGAGAACTCCTGAAGGGCTATAATGAACACCAAGATGGTCACCGAGCTTTCCCAGGAACGGATAGAACTAGTACATGTTTGATAGGTAGAGGATGACTTCAGATGATCAGGAAATGAACTGCCGCCTCCTGTTATTTCCTCCGGCATCGGACGTGGCTTCAGTAGATCACTATTATTATTGCAGGCGTTTGGGATAATTGCGTCCTCACCCGTCACTCTGTTATTACCGTTAATGGTGCTGGTAGCGCGGCGCACTGACACGCTCTACAGATGGCGTGCCCACAATACCTTCCAGGCTGTCAAGGGTTTATAATGTAATCTCCAAAACCTGCAAGCAGTGCCCGGAGCGCCCCTGAACCTTCTTACTAAGGACACAAAGCGGGTAAGGCTCCTCAGTGAAGATGCCAGGATGACAAGCACTCAACATCCACAAGCAGATTCAATTAGATTGTAAGCTCCTGGGGAAAGAGACGTCTCTACTCAGTGTCCAGACTGATGTAGTAATGTTGTGTTTGTCATCTCCAGGATCTGCTTCCACCACGTGCTCCCATACACGTAAACTGCGCGCCATCTGTACAGAGCGACATTCATAGGCCGGTGTGACTGCGAAATCAGATAATGTTACTGAGCACCATCATATAGTAATCACCACTGTATCTAAGCTTATCATGAGTGATACTGTCTGCTGAGCTGCTGTATCTAAGCCTCTCATGAGCGATATTGTCTGATGAGCTGTTGTATCTAAGCCGATCATGTGCGATACTGTCTGATGAGCGGTTGTATCTAAGCCTATCATGTGCGATACTGTCTGATGAGCTGTGTATCTAATCCTATCATGTGCGATACTGTCTGCTGAGATGTTGTATCTAAGCCTATCCTGTGCGATACTGTCTGATGAGCTGTTGTATCTAAGCCTATCATGTGCGATACTGTCTGCTGAGCTGCTGTATCTAAGCCTATCATGTGCGATACTGTCTGATGAGTTGGTGTATCTAAGCCGATCATCTGTGGCCTTGGCTGCCAAGCTGCTGTGCCTAATCATATTATGTAATGCGTCTGCTGAGCTGATGCATCTAAGCCTTTCATGTGTGATACTGTCTCTTGAGTCAGGTATCTAATACTATCATGTGTCACACTGTCTGCTCAACTGGTTTATCTAATGTTACCATGTGTAATACTGTTTGCTGGGCGATTGTATCCAAGCCCTTCATGCATGATACTGTTCACTGACATCAGCTCGACAGCATCATACATGACAAGCTTACTACAGGGGCTCAGAAGATAGTATCATACATGATAGGATTAGATACAGCAGCTCAGCAGACAGTATCACACATGATAGGATTAGATACAGCAGCTCAGCAGACAGTATCACACATGATAGGATTAGATATTACAGCTCAGCAGACAGTATCACATATGATAGGATTAGATACAGCGGCTCAGCAGACAGTATCACATATGATAGGATTAGATATTACGGCTCAGCAGACAGTATCACATATGATAGGATTAGATACAGCAGCTCAGCAGACAGTATCACACATGATAGGATTAGATACAGCGGCTCAGCAGACCGTATCACACATGATAGGATTAGATACAGCAGCTCAGCAGACAGTATCAGACATGAGAAGATTAGATACAGCAGCTCAGCAGACAGTATCAAACATGATAGGATTAGATACAGTAGCTCAGAAGACAGTATCACACATCATAGGATTGAATATAGCAGCTCGGTATACAGTATCACATATGATCGGATTAGATACAGCGGCTCAACACACAGTATCAAACAATACAGGATTAGATACACCAGCTCAGCAGACAGTACTCCATATTACAGCAGTACAGCAGACAGTATCACACATGATAGGAGTAGATACTCTCTGCTGAGTAACTGTATCTAAGCCTATCATGTGTGATACTCTCTGCTGCACTGGTGTACCTAAGCCTTTTATTCAGGAACCCAGATCTCACTCTGTTCTCTGTGAGTTTAGATCCGTACTCAGGGTGCACGTTACGTGTCGCACCGCACCCGTTATCTAAACCGTTCTCGTTACCAGCAGAAACCTCTAATTAAGATGACTTTGTTTTGATTAGTTTAATCCTTCAGATTTATCGAATTCAAAATAGAAACAAGCAGAAAATAACTAGCGAGGAAATAAATACCGAAAATGAAATGAAGACGGTTGTGTCCCTCAGAGGAGTCCGGGGAACCAATACTCCAAAATTCCCGTCACTGACGGCCTATCGCGACCTGACGGAACGGAACTTCCTGTCATTGCACAGATGTGAGGTTACCAGGGGCAACAAAAAGATACAAAAATCCAGTCTAGATACAATGTATCCCATGAAGAAAGCAGCAAATCTGTGCTGTATCCAAGGGCAACAGAGAAAGGGAATCCAGCCACATACATGTCCCGGGTTAGGGAGCAGATACTGTGGGGTTAGAGACCCTTACATGTCAGTGAATCACATACGTGAGCTATCCGTGGTCTCTACAGACCGTTCACACATCGATTTCCATCCTAGGAGTGCTCGCGAAATACGGATCACACACGGGAGGGCAATAAACGTACACACGGACCAAACACGGATATCTTCACAGATAAACCACTGACCGTCTTGTCCCAGAAGTTATCAAGGACACGGACATGTGAATGAGGCCTTAGGGTCCAGCCACATGGCGGCATGTGTCACGCAACTTTATTTTGTAGTGATAGTCAATGAGGTCGCAACGCAACACACTGCGACACGACAGTTGGATTTTTTGCAACTGCCTTGTCACAGTTGCAGCAGCATGTCATGACGCCATTGACTATCATAAAAAAAAAAATTTGCGCAACTTTTCTGCAACATACGTCGCCATATAGCGGTGACCTCTTTTGTTGTGCGACACATGTCGCCGTGTGGTCATAAGATAAGAAGTCACTTTGTCATATAAACTTAATGTCTTTTGCATGCTGCCTGCAGTGTAAAGAATGGAGGTGATCATGCGGGCTGTCACGTATTGGTGTGTATGGGTTGAAGTTGGAAAATCCGTGTTACACAGCATCTACATGACGATAATGTGCAATACGTGACTGTCTAAGTGCAATAATGGCTAAATCTGTACCCCATTCATCCAATTAGAAAAAAAATGAATTAACAGGATTTTTGCCGCATTTCGCTTTCTATTCACGTTCCATTTCTTTAGGTGAAATGGTTGCTGAGGGGGTTAATTACAATCCATTAGGAGGTCCGAGCCGGGGTGGGGGAGACGCGGCCACACATCATTTCCCTCTAAGATTATAGGGGGGACGCTATTAAAGAAACAAATAGACATTAAATCATCATTTATTCCGAGAGGACGTCTTATTCACCCGATATCCGAAGCCAGTATGAAATGTGATGGAACCGCTCTGTGGCGACGTTTTAGTCACTGACTAATCCACTTCTTGGACGGTAACGGCAACAGAGCCATCTGCCGGCTGAACACGTAAGACAACCAATATGGCCGACATCACACATCCAAAGAGTTCCTCCACTCCCAGATTATTGCGGGGGGTGTAAGGGTGGCCATGATGACCATTGTCCATTGACCTCACCCAGCTTTTCCCGGCCTCTGACCTGCCTAGTAGTTTAGTGATACAGAAGTGGTGGATCTACGATTGCTTAAAGGGGTCACCCCATGACTACAGCCCTGTACCTCACATGGATCCAGACATCTCCACATTCATTGTTCCAGTTGCTCTGCTCAATTTATATGAAACTGACAACTCGGGGAGTGTGTCCTTTCTGCTGCAGCTCAAGGAGTGTGCCCTTTCTGCTACAGTTCTCTCTCTATCACAGCTCAGGGAAGGGGGTTGTCCTTTCTGTTGCAGCTTTCTCCCTATCACAGCTCAGGGGTGTGTCCTTTCTGCTACAGTTCTCTACCTCTCACAGCTCGGGGAAGGGAGGGGGGGTGTCCTTTCTGTTGCAGCTTTCTCCCTATCACAGCTCAGGGGTGTGTCCTTTCTGCTACAGTTCTCTACCTATCACAGCTCGGGGAAGGGAGGGGGGGTGTCCTTTCTGTTGCAGCTTTCTCCCTATCACAGCTCAGGGGTGTGTCCTTTGTGCTACAGCTCTCTCCCCTTCCCAGCTCAGAGGGCGGGTCCTTTCTGCTTTAAATCTCTTCCTAAGGCCTAGTTGACACGAACGTTTTTTTTTTGCGAGTGTACGGGCCGTTTTTTTGTGTTCCGTATACGGTCCGTATACGGAACCATTCATTTCAATGGTTCCGCAAAAAAAAACGGAATGTACTCCGTATGCATTCCGTTTCCGTATTTCCGTTCCGTTGAAAGATAGAACATGTCCTATTATTGCCTGCAAATCACGTTTGAAAACTGTAGAATATATTTTTGTGGGACAAACCGTTAAAATAAGTCAGATTTGCCTTTTAGGAATCTAGGAAAGATGGGTGATAATCTAGATCAGGGATCAGCAACCTCTGCCACTCCAGCTGTTCTGAAACAACAACTCCCAGAATCCTCCTTTCACTTCTAAGGGAGTGAGAAGAACAGCGGAACAAGTGAGCATGCTGGGAGTTGTAGTTGCACAGTAGCTGGAGTACCGATGGTCGCTAAGTTTTGGTGATGCCCTTTAAGTCTCTCTGTAGGTAACAACAGATAGTGTCTCTGGAAAGCTGGGTGACTTACAGAGAATTCCCAGTGCTTCCAGTCTGCAGACAGAATCCATGGCTACAGTGTAAGGGGTTTGCTGAGCGGAGATGTCATCCAGTTCTATGATCATTTATCCATATCACCACAGGTTATAGCTGCTGCTCTCTCCCATGCTTTACCCTGCAGCGATGCTCTATTACAGCACAACTCTGCTCAAAGACTCCCGATGGGCTGCACTGTCTATTGAATTCTCAGATGCTCTGAAATCCACCAACTGTCTCCAGCTGCTGCTGCTTGCTCTCCCACCATGCTTTACACTGAAGTTCTGCTTCATAAAGATCAGGGACAAATTGGATAACGGTCATTGTATCTGGATAATGATGGCCTGAATGGCTGGAGGAGTCCTAAAGTAGGGTTTGAAGGGTAGGAGCTAGAAATTCCCCACAGCATTGGCGAGGTCTGCTACCACAAGGACTACAGCCTGACAACAAAAGCGTGAGGATTTCTGTAATGACTTGTGTGACAATAGGCTGAAACCCCATCCTGAGCTAGTCCTGCTCGCACAGCTGACAGCTTGTTACAGTGTATCAGTAAGGCCTCTCACACGTCAGTGAATCACAGACGTGTGCGGTCCATGGTCTCCGCGGACCACTCACGTACCTATTGACTTTAGGGCGTATTCACACATCAGTGGTTTTCCATGGACTGTGGTGACAACATGGAAGCATGACTTATTGTGTCCGTGTTTACGGATACCTCACGCACATTATAGTCTATGGGTCCATGAAGACCATGGACTCAACACGAATGTCATCCATGTTTGGTCCGTGTTTTTCACGGATCATTGCTAAGGAAAACTCTGGAAATTAACTTTCAGCCTAGCAGTGTCCGTGGAATACGGTTGACGCACGGAGGGCAAAAAAACAGACCAAACATGGATTCTTAATGGATAAACCCCTGAACATCTTGTCACGGATGTCACCACGGACACAGCCGTGTGAATGAGGTCTAAGCGTAGCGTCCAGGCCAGGAGACATATTGGTGCTGCTGCGTCCCACTCACAAAGCAATGTCTGTACTGAATGTAAGGGCTCATGCACACGACTATGTATTTTGCGCTCCACAAAAAACACAAATGATGTCCGTGTGCATTCCGTAATTTGCGGAACGGAACAGCCGGCCCCTGATAGAACAGTCCTATCCTTATCTGTAATGCGGACAATAATAGGACATGTTCTATTTTTTTTGCGGAACGGAAACGGAATGCACACGGAGTAACTTAATTTTTTTTTTGCGGACCCATTGAAATGAGTGGTTCCGCATACGGTCCTAAAACAAAACAGAATGGACACGGAAACAAAATATGTTCGTGTGCATGAGCCCTAAGGCCCCTTGCAGACGAGCGAGTTTTCCGCGCGGGTGCAATGCGTGATGCGAACGCATTGCGCCCGCACTGAATCCGGACCCATTCATTTCAATTGGTCTGTGTACATGAGCGTCGGTTTTCACTCATCACTTGTGCGTTGCGTGAAAATCGCAGCATGTTCGATATTCTGCGTTTTTCACGCAACGCAGGCCCCATAGAAGTGAATGGGACTGTGTGAAAATTGCAAGCATCCGCAAGCAAGTGTGGATGCGATGTGTTTTTTCACGGATGGTTATTAAGAGATGTTGTTTGTAAACATTAAGTTTTTTATCGCGCGCGTGCAAAACGCATTAAATCGCATGGCACCCGCGCAATAAAAACTGAACGCGATCGCATACAAAACTGAATAAGCTTGCTTGCGAAATCGCGCATTTTTCACTGAACGCATCCGAACCTAATCCGCTCACGCTCGTCTGCAAGGGGCCTAACTGTCAGCTGTGTGAGCTAGACTGGACAGGATATGTTTTCCGTTTCTAGACGTAAACAGGAATGTTTCCATTCACAGACAGCAAACAGAGAGTTTGAAAATATAGAGGCACTGAAACACAAAGGGATGAATTTATCAACCCTTGTGTCATAAAAAGTGTAGTCAAAAAGGGATATTTTGGGGTTTTACGGCAATAAAGTTGGAATGGTGTCGCCGGAGGGGGGGTTGGGGGCGGCGTGCGGGGTGTCAGGTCCAACGCAGCCGAACAAATTTAACAATACTTGTGCCACCAGAGATCTACATTTTACACCAGCGCCGTCCTTTTTGAATTGCACCATGCACACGACCATATCAGTTTCGTGGTCCGCAGATCAAAGATCTGCAAAATACGGATGCGGTCATCTACATTTCCTGCTGACCTATTGACTTCAGTATAGGACATGTACTAAGCACACGGATCATCCACAAAAAGATAGATCATGTCCACGGAACACGGACCCATTGAGAACAACGGGTCTGCAACCAAAAAGCCGACAGCACGTGGACCGCATCCATATTTTGCAGATCCGCGAAATGGATACGCTCGTGTTCACGGGGCCTTAAGATCAGCAGAAGAAAGTTGCAGAACTTTCCCTTATACTCCGATTTGCCGTTATGCACAGAAGGCTGGCCTGGCCCTTTAAAAATACATGCACACCCGTGCGGACTGTCTTGCAGAAATTCTGCACCAAAAACTGCAGGTGTGCTGCGTGTTTTTTTTTTTTTGTGCAGATTTGATACGTTTTTTTTTTGCCGCAGATCTCAACCTTGCATGGAAAAGGTGAAATCTGCACAAAGGAGCCGCACAAAGAATTGACATACTGCAAATTTTTTAAAAAATCGGAACAGAACAAAAAAAAAACAAAAAAAAAGTACATGAGATTTGTCTGATCTCATTCACTTTGCTGGCACTGTGTTTTGCTGTGGATTTTCCCGCGCGAGAATCTGCGCGGAGAAGCCGCATGTAGCCAGGGACGTGTGCAGATACCCTAAGGCAACAGCTTTAATGCGATCCTGGCAGGAAATGGGTCGCGGGACCTGGATTCTTTGATCCAGGTCCTTGACTCCAGATTCTTACGGCCCATACGTTTTTTTTTTTTCCTGCAGACAGGAAGCTTCCATTTTTGATCTAATCTCCAGAACAACAATAATTAGCGTGTAATCAGGAAGGTGCCACCCTTCAATATTCGGAGGCGGCGCGCCTCCCTCGGTGAGTGACGAGCCACTAATTGCCGCGATGATGGCGTTACTCACCGCCATAGATAAAAGACGCCTCCACATGGTTACGTCTCATGGCTCCGTCACCCCGATGAGAGATCATTTTTCATTCCTGCGCTGCGATGAATCTCAGGGGGGCCCATTGTTCAATTATTTCCATATCTACATGCCAGATAATTAATCAAATGCACAAAACTGATTTTTTTTTTGTTTTTTTTTAGCCCAAACTCGATCTGAACGCAGTCGCGGCTCAGTGGAGCGAGAGGGAGACAGGTAACGGATAATAATAACCCCCCACATCCCAGGGCATTCCCAGACCCTCTCCTGGCTTCTGTTCCTAAACACAACCAACCACATTGGAGCGAAATCTCACCAATCAGATTGTCCACATGTGAAGGTTGCTCGGCCAAGTGTGGCTCTCCAGCAGGGGTGAAACTACAACTCCCAGCGTGGCCTGTGGTTGTGCATACCACAGAAATCCTGCAGACAGAGGAGCGGAAGGCGGGAGAACATTACACGGTCTAAGGGGATATTCACATGGGGCCGATTTGTCGGAAAAATTTCTGCAGCAAATCTGCCGCATGTAAATTTGCCCTGAGGCTGGGTTTCTACAAGGAAGCGCCCTAATGCGACAGCCTCAACCCTGCCAATGAGCGCCGAAATGTGCAGGATAGATGGCGGCATTAACTCTAAATTTACAGGTGGCCGGCGTTTCGGAGACACGCGGCAGCTGCGTCACGCCTGCCTTGTGGAAAACCAGCCTCATGAGTACGCCCGTATCCTATTTGCTGTCCGCAAATCACAGATCCGAAAAATATGCAGATCTGCGTTTCTTTTTGTGGACCCATTGACTTCAATGGATCGGTGGTCGGCATTTTGCAGACATACTCTTATCTTTTTACGGAACGGCCATACAGATGATCAGCGTGCTTTTCAATAAAGATAGGACATGCCCTATACTTGGCCGCAAATTAGGACCACAGACCTATTGAAGTCAACGGGTCCGCAAAAAATGTGGATGCAACGTGGGCCATATCTGCATTTTACGGATCACAAAATACATACGGTTGTGTGCATGAGACCCAAGGTTATACAGCCGTTACATCGCGATTTTGATGTCCCCCAAAGAGCTTACACTACATAGTTCATGGCGGAAGCTGGACTTGGTGCAAGTTGTCTAATCCCGCCACGTTCCTATGAAATTTTTTTGCGCGGCATTTCACTTGCTGAAGCTGCGGTTTGTGCTTCAGAGCTGCTCTTCCTATTGTAATAGGAAGTTATTGCCCTTTCTGGCGCAAGTACGTTCTTTACTCCTTCCAGGTCTGTCAATAATGTCTATATGCCCCCAAAAGCCATGTCTTTGTGACTTTAGCATCTTCTTGGACAAGTCCACGAACATACGTACGTCCACAAGACAGCCCACGTGCATCTTCGGAGCTAAGAAAATAGATTTCTCCCATTAGGGTGTCTATTCATTTCAATGGAGGCGACTGTCTACTGAATATAACACTTTATATGATAAAATATCGCTATATACAGACGTATCTAGAAGTGTGTTCGAGTGCAGTACACCCGGCTTGCTGGACATGTAGCTAGAACGTCCCCTGGCATGAGGTATCCACCACCCTAAGGCAATTTTGCGGAACGGGTGCGGACCCATTCATTCTCTATGGGGACGGAATGGATGCGGACAGCACACAGTGCGCTGTCCGCATCCGCATTTGCGGAGCGCGGCCCCGATCTTCAGGTCCCGCAGCTCCGCAAAAGATACAACATGTCCTATTCTTGTCCGCAGCTGCGGACAAGAATAGGCATTTCTATAGGGGTGCCGGGCGGGTGTGTTGCGGATCTGCAATTTGCGGGTCCGCAACACACCACGGACGTGTGAATGGAGCCTAAAGAACAAGAACCACGCGTGATTGGCACCAGAGAAAAAAAATAGCAGCTGATATCAATGTGCTCCCATCAGAACAGCGTCCCGGGAGCAGGAGTCTGCGTTGTAATTTGCGCCAAATTTGTAAAATGTCGCACAAAGTTTGATAAATCTGTTGCATCTTTAAAGGGGAATGCCAGTTATAGAAAGTTATCCCTTATCCACAGAACAGGGGATAATTATCAGATCAGCGGGGGTCCTATCGCTGGGACGCCCACACCAATCATTAGAACAGGGGCCCCGTACCCTGTGGAGCCCCCCCCCCCCCCTTGAAATGGAAAGTGCGGCTAGTCGGAAATGCACTCCACCGTTTCATTCATTTCTATGTACTTGGCTATCTCCAGCGCTCCCACAGAAATGAATGCAACGGCGGCGCACTTTTTCGACCAGCCGCTACATCCATTTCAGGGGAGCTTCACGGGGTACAGGGCCCCCGTTCTCATGATCGGTGGAGTTCCCATTAGTAGGACCCCCACTGATCTGATCATCTCCTATCCTGTGGGGATGGGGGGGGGGGGGCCTGCACAATATGACACTAGCAGCACTGATTAGATAATGTTAGGCCTTTTTCACACGACCGTTTTTTTTTTCTTTCTTCCGTTTACGGACCGTTTTTTGCGTTCTGTATACGGAACTATTCATTTCAATGGCTTAGCAAAAGAAAAAAAAAAACTCTGTATGCATTCCGTTTCCTTATTTTTGTTCCGTTGAAAGATAGAACACGTTCTATTGTAAGTCAATGGGTCCGCAAAAAAAGGAACACATACAGAAATGCATCCGTAATGTCTTCCGTATCCGTTCCTTTTTTGCGGAACCATCTATTGGAAATTTTATGCCCAGACCAATTTTTTTCTATGTAATTACTGTTTACTGTATATGCCATACGTAATAATAGAACGGAAACAACGGAAACAAAAAAAAACGGAACGGATCCGTGAAAAACAAACCGCAAAACACTGAAAAAGCCATACGGTCGTGTGAAAGAGACCAAAACTGGTAACACCCAGCTTGACAAAGTTATAGATGCTCCAAAATAGTTATTATATGGGGAAAGCAAGTTTGGTAGTTGTTAAAACAGACACGTCAGGAGAGGGGACCTCTTTAATCCCTTGAGGACAATTTACAAAAGTTAAGGGGGTCAGAATACGGCAATGCAAAGAAAAAGAAATAATTTTTTCCCCCAAAAAGTTTTTTTTTTTTTTTGTATTAAAACACAAGAAAAACTCTATAAGTGTGGTAATGTAATAATTTTACTGCCCCAGAGAATAAACGTTACAGGTCTGTTTCACTGCATAGGGAATGCCGTAAAAACAAAACCCATAAAACTGTGGCGGAATTGAGTTTTTTTCTACCAACTTCACCCCATTTGGATTTTTTTTTCCAGCTTCGCAGTACACCATATCGCAATATTAAATGGTGCCAAGTGAAAGTACAACTTGTCCCGCAAAAAACAAGCCCTCATATGGCTAGGTGAACCGTAAAACTAAAAAAATTTACAGACCCGGAAAGGCAGGGAGGAAAAAAAAAAAATCAAAAACTGAAAAATCGCCCTATCCTCAATGGGTTAAAATCAGCTTCACAGGCGACTCGCAGCCACTTTCCCACCCACTTTTCTGCTGTAAAAAAAACGTCAGAACAATTTTGCGCGAATAAGCCATTTTGACGCTAGAATTCTAGCCGGCAGAGTTTGATAAATTCCACCCTTTGTGTTCCAGTTTCCTAAAATTTTCAAGATCTCTACTAACTGACATAGAACAGAAACATCCACGTCTAGAGGTTGAAAAACTACGGAGACCTAGTCCTGCTCATACAACTGAGGGTTTGTTACAATGCATCAGTACAAGATTGTATAAGCCGGCACCATGGTGTGGCCCTGGGCTGATAAACATTTTGTCGTGTCTAATATTGTGATATTTGGTTACATTTTTCTGTAGAGATAGGCCTGAACAAGGCGCCGCTTATCAGGAGAAGGTCCTAGGAGAGTGGTGGCGAACCTATGGCACGGGTGCCAGAGGCGGCACTCGGAGCCCTCTCTGTGGGCACCCGCACCCTGGAAAAAGTCTGAGTGTACCAATATGCCTTAGACCTTACCTGCCATTCATCAGCGCAGGACGCACCATGAACAGCACAGGCAGCGCATTGTATGTAGACAGGCTATTATAGCTGCTACATGATAAAGTACATGAAAGATATACTATATTGGACTGTAGGATTCAGGTTAACTTGCCACGTTGGCACTTTGCGATAAATAAACGGGTTTTGGGGTTGCGGTTTGGGCACTCGGTCTCTAAAAGGTTCGCCATCACTGTCCTAGGATGTGTAATAGTTGGGGTACATTATTATAACTTGGTCCGCTTTGCACAGGGCTGTACACAGACTTTATCACTCACATCAGTCCCCGTCCACTCCGGGGCTCACCATCGACAGTAGAGCATCTATATCAGACTGGTTGGGGTCTGACCCTTGGCACCCTCGCCGGTCAGCTATCTGCAAAGGCCCTGACCCTCGTACAGGTTTACATCAGTTCAACTAGTAGCAGCGGTGCAGGTAACCATAGTCCCTGTAGTCGGGCCCCCACCAGTCTGATATCCTGAAGGATAGACCATCAACATTCTGTCCCTCTAACTTTGTGACCCCCTTTATTGCTTCATTCTTTAGGTTGGGGGCCCTTCTCCTTGTTCACATCACATAACACTGGGTGAAGGGATCACATCAATAATTTAAGACAAATTACATAGATGACCCCCCCCCCTGTAGTCGACAGACAATGGGGGTCATTCTGCAAACAGACACATCATCTCACTAATATATTTCAGATCGAGCTAGGGGGGTCTCTTACGGTGAATACCAAAAACAACAAAAAAAAAGTCACCCACGGAAAACCCTGCTATGCAGATGCTTTGTGTGGCTCGGTAAACCCCAGATTCGAGAGGGGGCGGATTTCCAAAGCTTTGCCTGTGTCTGTGTAAGGATTCCCCCTGTTGTATGCAGTGAACAGCTGGCCGTATATTACCGCACACTGGGGGGATTCAGCCTGGCTGGCTGTTTACTGTGCTGGAATCACAACCTTAAAGCCTCTCCACTTTCTCCAAAGACAGAGAGAAGAGACGGAACGGGGGAGACAACAGGTTCTGAAGTGTGACCCAGACATACGCCGAGACATGTCTGTGGTTATGTGACCGCACACGCACACAACACCTCGCAACACAAAAGACTTGCGATCCGCGAACACACACACACAAGTGTCTGCTGCTACATTGTATCTAGCCGGCAGTGAATGATTCCCATTATCCTGCGTCCAGGGGACGGGAGCCTACGAGGGGTTAATCCCGCAGGCGGATCTCCTAGGCATTGAGAGCTAAACATGGCATTTAGCGATATATTTAGCACCTGCAACTTTGAGGTTCCGCTGGCGGTGGGATCAGCAGAGAGCCCGCTGCATCCACCAAAACCCTTTACCGCTCCCCACCTCCAGTCCATATCATTATCCCAAAGCAGATTAGGGGGGGTTCTGCACTTACTTGGTACGGCGGGTGCTGTCCGTCCAGTGCTCTGCTATATCAGACCTGGAAGCTAGTGTTCTCGCAACTGTGTCATGAAGACGGACTAGGAGATTGTACGTAGCTGTTGCCATGGAAACAAACACAGCGAGAGTAGAGTGCCAGCCTATGTTAATTCCATCACCCATGAACCCCAAGGGAACACCAACAACCATCTCTATCTTGCTGCTTCACAAATAAGTCACCTTATCAATGGGCAGGAGACCTGGGTGCCCGGAGGCAGATGGCTCTGAAGGGCCCCCCCTCCGCTCTTTAGGAAGTTCAAGGGGGCCATGCAGTGAGGGTAAGGACTGCATCGTCTTAACCCTTGCTACACAGACAAGACGCCTTGTTGGAAACGGTCCTTTTTAGATTGTAAGCTCTTGTGAACAGGGCTTTGTGATCACTGATAAATGTTAACACTGTACGTAACAATGGAGAAGGGCACAGACAGGGACCCACACGGCTGGCAACGTGTTATATGCAAATTCAATTCATTTATGTAAATTAGATCTTGATTTTATCACAATAATTGCTAAACTGATCTGTCGGTGGTAGGACTTTAATCTGACAGACACACACTTTAGATGATCCAACGGAAAGCTATTCCTCCCGACTGACCATATTCACGTATGCTGGACATGGCTGATTGGGGAGTGGGAAATAATTAATGTACTGCCAGACCCCTCTATCCCCCCAGACGCATAGATGTCCTTCATCCAGACCCCTATGTTCCCCCCAGACCGCCCAGTCCCCTCCTGACCTCTCTGTCCTGCGCCAGACTCCCCACTCCCCCCAGGCCTCTCTGTCCCACACCAGACTCTGCAGTCCCCTCTAGACCCTCTTTCTCCCTCCAGACCCCCAGTCTCCCCTTCAGACCTCTCTGTCCCGTGCAAGACTCCCCAGTCCCCTCCCGACCCCTCTGTCCCCCCCAGTCTCCTATTCAGACCTTTTTGGCCCCCCAGACTCATCTGTCCTTCATCCAGACCCCCCACCCTCGGACCTCTCTGTCCTCATCCTGCCCCTCTGCCCCCCCCCCCCCCCCGACTCCCCAGTCCCCTCGGCCCCCCCTGGACCCATCAGTCTCCTTTTCAGACCTCTCTGTCCCCCTAGACATCTGTCCTTCATCCAGACCCATCTGTCCCCCGCCAGACTCCTGTCTCTTCCAGACACCTCTGCTTCCTTCCGAACCCCCCAGTCTCCTGTTCAGTCCTCTCTGCTCCCCCCCCCCCCAACTTATCTGTCCTTCATCCAGACCCCTCTGTTGTTCCCTCCAGGTTCCTCTGTCTCCCTCAACGCCCCTAGTCTCCTCTTCAGACCCATCTGTCCCCCGCCAGACTCCTGTCTCTTCCAGACACCTCTGCTTCCTTCCGAACCCCCCAGTCTCCTGTTCAGTCCTCTCTGCTCCCCCCCCCCCAACTTATCTGTCCTTCATCCAGACCCCTCTGTTCCCTCCAGGTCCCTCTGTCTCCCTCAACGCCCCTAGTCTCCTCTTCAGACCCCTCTGTCCCCCGCTAGACTCCCCATTCACATCTCTGTGTCCCTCTGCAGAGTCCTCTGCCCCCCCAGACTTCTTTCCTCCCCATTCAGACCCTCTGCCCAATTCAGACCCATTGGCCCCCCTCTATACCCCTCTGTCCCCCTTCCCCCCAAATACATTAGGTGTTTGTTGAAATTGGTGGGTTTGGACCCCATTCTTCTAATGTGTATTGACACCCTTACACTTGGAGTTCAGAGGTGTCAGCGCGGTCATGTGACTCATGGGAAAGCGGTAATGTGAGCGGAGGTAAAACGCCGGGGTGACGGGCCCCTCCATATAGAACTCCGACTGCACATATAATATGTAGCAACAAGCACAAAGTAACCAGTATAAAATAATCAGAAATTTACTAAATAAGACAGTATCACACATGAAAGGCTTAGATATACGACTGAGCAGACAGTATCACACATGAAAGGCTTAGATATACGACTGAGCAGACAGTATCACACATGAAAGGCTTAGATATACGACTGAGCAGACAGTATCACACATGAAAGGCTTAGATACAGCAGCTCAGTAGATGGTATCACAACTGACAGGACTGGAAACAGAGCTCAGCAGACAGTATCATAATTAATAAGATTAGATACAGCAGCTCAGCGAACATGATAAGCTTGGATACATGGTTTAGCAGATAGTATCACACATGAAAGGCTTAGATATACGACTGAGCAGACAGTATCACACATGAAAGGTTTAGATATACGACTGAGCAGACAGTATCACACATGAAAGGCTTAGATATACGACTGAGCAGACAGTATCACACATGAAAGGCTTAGATATACGACTGAGCAGACAGTATCACACATGAAAGGCTTAGATATACGACTGAGCAGACAGTATCACACATGATAAGCTTAGGGTACTTTCACACTTGCGTTAAAGTTTTCCGATACTGAGTTCCGTCCTAGGGGCTCAATACCGGAAAAGAACTGATCAGTTTTATCCTAATGCATCCTGAAAGGAGAGCGATCTGATCAGGATGCAGCAGTTCATTCCCTCTTGAGTTTTTTGGCCGGAGTAAATACCACAGCGTGCTGCAGTTTTCTCTCCTGAACAATTGCCGGAATGCCGAATCCGGCATTAATTTCCATTGAAATGCATTAATGCCGGATCCGGCTCCACGTGTTCTGACAAAACGGATCTGGTTTTGTGGTCTGCGCATGTGCAGACTTTTAAAAATGAGAAAAAAAAATACTGGATCAGTTTTTCCGGATGACAACCGGAAAGACGGATCTGGTATTGCAATGCATTTGTGAGACGGATCCGCATCCAGATCCGTCTCACAAATGCATCCTTTTTCGTCCGGATTGCCGGATATGGCAGGCAGTTCTGGCGACGGAACTACCTGCCAGAATCCTCTGCCGCAAGTGTGAAAGTAGCCTTGGATACACCAGCTCAGCAGACAGTATCACACATGAAAGGCTTAGATACAGCAGCTCAGCAGACAGTATCACACATGAAAGGCTTAGATACAATAGCTCAGCAGACAGTATCACACATGATAGGATTAGATACAGCAGCTCAGCAGACAGTATCACACATGATAGGATTAGATACAGCAGCTCAGCAGACAGTATCACACATGATAGGATTAGATACACGGCTCTGCAGACAGTATCACACATGAAGGGCTTAGATACACGGCTGAGCAGACAGTATCACACATGATAGGATTAGATACACAGCTCAGCAGACAGTATCACACATGATAGGATTAGATACACGGCTCAGCAGACAGTATCACACATGAAAGGCTTAGATACAATAGCTCAGCAGACAGTATCACACATGATAGGATTAGATACACAGCTCAGCAGACAGTATCACACATAATAGGATTAGATATATAGCTCAGCAGACAGTATCACACATGATAGGATTAGATACACGGCTCAGCAGACAGTATCACACATAATAGGATTAGATACACGGCTCAGCAGCATACAGTTCCTGGCTGCATGGCCTCATGCATTAATAACGATGCTACAGCTCATAATGACATCATGAAGAGCACATGACAGGACGATAAATCCGTGATGTCACTAAGTCACTGTGGCTGATCCTCCTCATTCCTAGAAATACTGATGGAGCTGACACCTCGCAGTCACATCCATGATCTCCACACAACTTACTGACCCATTTTCCTCCTGCGGCACAGAGCGCACGCCCAGTAACTCATGTGCAGTTTATCCAAAATTACAAATTCATAAATTATTCAAATGGCTGAAAAGAAACCTGAGTAATTATTGGGAAATAAATTAAATTTATAGCCGCCCCTGTTTCCAAGAAATTAAATTTCAAACCTCATAGAGAGTCACAAGTTTACTTACAGACAGGGCCGCTATGTGCACAACATAAATCCCGCCATGAATCCCACGGATCTTATTCTAGCGCAAATATAATTACATTGTCTGTGCAAGACCCTGCAACGGACGAGGAAAGAAGACACCAATATCTATGGGGAGCTTATACAAAAGGGACTTTCTATATGGGGGTGCAGGCACTTGACATGACGTATACTTCTGTACCCAAAATCAAATTTGATTCAGAATCTCCAGTTTTTTGTCTACAGTTTCTACGCAGAGCCGTGTATCACCATGGTTACAGACTACAAACACACTCTGTGTAGTCTGGTCTTACGGCCATGTGTTAATGTGCCCATAGACATCAGATTTAGGGCTCATTCACACGACCATATGAACGGATCCGCATATGTTCTGCAATTTTGCGGAACGGGTGCGGACCCATTCATTTCAATGGGGCCACGAAAGATGCGGACAGCATACCGTGTGGTGTCCGCATCCGTTGTTCCTTTTCCGCGGCAACACAAAAAATATAGAGCATGTCCTATACTTGTCCGCAGACAAGAATACGCATTTCCATAACAGGCCGCCCATTCCGTCCCGCAGAGCGCACGGGACCGGCATCCGCAACTTGCGGCCCGCAAAACGCGGTGCAGTCGTTAGTGGGGAATTCCAGCTGTAAAGTTCTAGCCTCTATCCACCAGATAGGGGCTAATCATTAGAATGATTGAACCCCCACCAAACAGGGTGCCTGTGGGGCACCCTGAAATAAACAAAGCGGCAAGTCGGGCATGTGCCCTGCCCATTCAGTCTGAGTGGTTGACGGCCTGATCCTACATATGAACGGACTCACCACAAATTTTTTGGTTTCATTCTGGATGATCCTA